>NC_056514.1:39922195-39930379 GCF_014905685.2 Nematolebias whitei | reverse complement strand
ATCCAACATCTGCAGCATCCATCATCTGCAGCATCCAACATCTGCAGGTTCTTGTAGGAGCGTTCATGTAAATAATGTCACCGTAATCAATGGAGGGAAGGAAAGTCACAGATACAAGGTGTTTCCTAACATTCAGAGTTAGACAGGAGCTGTTTCTGAAAAAGAAACCAGTTTAACTTTCAGTTTCTTTATCAAGTTTTCCACGTGGAGTTTAAACGATGTGAATCTACCAAGATACCCAAATATTTATAGGAACCAACAAACTCATCAGGAGCACCATTCGAGGATGAACTCGAGGGAAGAACTGCTTGGACTGACTTCCTGTTTGAAAATAGCATTCCTTTGGTTTTGTCAGTGTTTATCATAAATTTGAGATTAAACAAATCAGACTGGATAATGACAAAAGCAGACTGTAAGAGCTGGAAATCCTTAGTAACTGTTTTAGCTCAACAATAAACAACTGTATCATCAGCATAGAAATGTAAAGATGCATCAGGGATGCTCTGACCTCTGTGCCACCACTCTCCAATATAACAGCTACAAGTGAAAGGTAGCAAACAGTTAAAGGTTTAGGTTAACAAAGTATGAGAAACAAAAGGTAGCAAAAGGTTAATTAAGCTTGCCAAAGTAGCAAAATGCTAGCTGAAAGTTTCAAACAGATATACTACAAGCTAAAAGAGGCAAAAGGCTTCCTAAAAGTTAAAAGTAATAGGACAGTAGCTAAAAGCTAAATGTAGAAAAAGCCTAAAAATTACTTAAGAGCATCGAAAAGCTTTCCAAAACTTGCAAAAGGCTAGCTAAAATAATATAACCGCTACAAGAAAAAGGTAGCAAACGGTTAAGTAAGAAAAGCAAAATATTAGAAGCGAAAGGTTAAACTTGTCAAATGCTGGCTAAAAGTAGCAAAACAGTATCTAAAAGTTAAATCTAGAAAAAGGGGGCTAAAATGCAAAAATATAGCTAAAAGTGCTGCAGCTTCACCTGTTCTCTGTTTGAACTACAAACCTGGAGCAGACTTTCCCTCCTCGTGTTACTCTGGCCCGATTCACTGTGTCAAGCATAAATAAATGTACATTTATAAAACAGCCGAGTGTTGTGTGTCTGCACATTCAGCCTTTTACTGATTCACACCCGAACGTGTTAGAATTAAAGAAGCAGTGTGCAGTTTTGGAAGCCCTGCAACTTGAACCAGAACTAGCTCTTTCCCTGATGTCGGCTCAGATTTCAGAGCTGCTCTTATCATCCCGAGCACGTCTTTTGTGTTTGTGCTCCTGACACTGCAGCTCACGTTACTCACTGTTCTGCTCAGATTTGTTTCACCTCTGTGACACTTCTGAACCACTACTTTTAATATTATTACTTTTATTGTCTTCTTATCATTTATAAGAAGACTCAATAAAAACACATTTCATTTCTTAAATGTTGTTTTGAACACTGTATTCTAGCTGAGACAGGAGTTCTCTGGAGCCACGCTGCTCTCACAGATTTAGAGTAAAAAAGAGCCTCCACAGTTCTTCCTACCTTGTTGGACCGTTAACCGCTGAGACGACTGCAGGACTTTGTGGGTCTGAGGAGCTGCGCTGGAATGAGCCGTCCCAGACATCACAAGAAAACAACTAAAGATTAACACCTCCCTCAGCATCACATGGTGGCAGTCGGGCAGGTGAGTCTGTGCAGGTACACGTCTGTGTGCAGGACTGTGGGTCAGGTTTGTGCTCAAACAGAACTGAAGAGATGAGCCGGGCCTTCTCCGTCCCACACATATATATCCTGTACAAACCCAGCTCTGAAAATGTTGGAACATGGAAAATAATGGTACAACTTCAGAATAAAGATCCTCATCATTGAAACACTGGGAAGACTTTGAATCTCATCTGCATGATGTGTTCCCAGAACCTCCTTCTTCCACCTGCGTAATATCACTAACATTAGAAACATCTGATCTAAAGATGATGCAGAAGAACTGGTCCATGCATTTGTCACGTCTAGACTGGACTATTGCAATGGTTTATTATCTGGGTGTCCAAATACTTCTTTAAAACGTCTTCAGTTGATCCAAAATGCTGCTGCCAGAGTCTTAACTGGAGTTACTGGGAGAGATCATCTCTCTCCAGTTTCAGCTTCTCTCCACTGGCTCCCTGTCAAATCCAGAATAGAATTCAAAATCTTACTTCTAACCTACAAAGCTCTCAACAACCTAGCTCCATCTTATATTACAGATCTTATTGTCCCATATTTTCCTAACAGAGCACTTCACTCTCAGACTGCAGGTTTACTTGTGGTTCCTAGAGTTTCCAAAAAGCAGAATGGGAGGAAGATCTTTCAGTTTTCAGGCTCCTCTCTTGTGGAACCAACTTCCAGTTTCTGTCTGTGAGGCTGACACATTGTCCAGTTTAAAGACTGGGATTAAGACTTTCCCTTTTGATAAATCCTATAGTTAAGGTTGGCTTGGGTTTCTTGAGCTATCCCTTAGCTCTGCTGCTGTAGGCTTAGACTGCTGGAGGACAAACTGACCACATGTTCTCTCTGCTGATGTCTTTACTTACTCTGCTCTCCCTGTTCGTAATTATTTTTATCTTAACTTGATTTTTGTCTTTCCTCCAATAGAAAGGACACCTAGACTTTAGAAACCACACCTGGACCTGTCATTCTGTGTCTGTTTCTACTTCCTGTCCTCTCAAACCAGCCGGTTGAAGCAGATGTTCGCTCGTCCTGGTCCTGGTTCTGTTGGAGGTTTCTTCCTGTTAAAGGGAGTTTTTCTTCCCACTGTCTCCTCTGTTCTTGCTCAGGTTGTGAGACTGTGATGAAGTGAAGATTCAACACAACCTGCTGCTTCCTCAGATACAAAACTTTTACTGATTGACTTTTATAAAGTCTGTGAATGTTTTTGTTCAGTGCCCTGAGACGACTTCTGTTGTGATTTGGCGTTAAATAAATGAATTGATATTTATTTATATGACGAAATTTAACTGTGACGCACACACTGCTCATTGAATAAAACACCTCCTTTTGTCCTGATGCATGCTCAATAATCTAGGTAGACCTGGATTAGAACACCTTTTGTTAGGTTCAGCTGATGAAAAGTGTCCCTCCCTTGTTCCCGTCCTTTTTGAGTTGTTCCCCACATGAAACTCCTTAGAGATTAACTCAAATATCTGCCGTCTGATTCTGCAACCAGACTCTCGTTTTTGTCCCAAACAAAACAGTTTCTCTGAAAATCTTTTTAATCTGTTGGTGTTGGTTGCAAACAGGCTCAAGGGCCCGACTAATTCTTTTGTCCAACGAATCTGGGTTGATGGACAAAAGAGACAGGTGGACGGACAGGACGGGTCGGTGAGAGTTCAGCCTCTGCTCCATCATTTTCTTTTTATAAAAAACATTTCTTGATAATTAAAAGTTTCTGTGTGGCTGAGGTAGCTTTCATTTTTCATTGTGTCTCAGTCTACACAGAAATATCTGCAGACACATGAAGTCTGCAGCGCTGCACTGATTTAGATTTTTTGTTCACCGTCGTGGAGCAAAAAGGAGGAATTGGAAATAACCTCCGTCCATTCGTCCATTCGTACATCCATCCAACCATCCATGCATGTTGTGAGCACGATAACTTGAAACAAAAGTGAAATATCGACTTCCATTTTGTGTGTGACTGCATGTAGGTGTAGGAAAGCTTCTTTTCAAAAACTGGGTTGCCAGGTCAAAATCCAAGCTAAAACAGGATCATCTGAGGAAACTATGCTTTCTAGTTTTTATTTTGGTTAAAAGTTAGTTTCCTCAAATAAGTGGGGTGGCCATAGATTAATCTAAGGTGTCCAAGGCCACCATTAGCCACCCTCTAGCTCTGCCATTGCACCTGGTGGTGAATAAAATGGCTTCCTTCGCTGTCCAGGATCATCTGCAGGCAACACAAAATAAAATCTTTCCTCCGTCCTTCTCCACAGTGTAACTCCACGTGAACATCTTGCACCAAAACATTTATATTTACTCATTTTTAACTAAATCCAAACAAGTTTTCAAATCCTAAAATGGAATCTGGTCTCCAAACATTACTTGGCTGTGGTGGAACGACATATTTATTGTTTAATGTCTGATCAACTTTTGAATACAACCCAGTTCAAGATGTCTGCCACCGTTAATCATCCTCAGGAAACACGTTGCTTTGACTCAGTCCGTAGTAGAGAGAACGAGCTAAACTTTGGTGGAGTGGTAGCTGAGAGTCATCCTCTGAGAGCTGACAGATCACACCAAACGTTTATTCCAATCTTTGGCCTGAAAGACGGCGGGTGATATGCATTCCTTCATTCAGTTCTGAGATGCCGACAGAAGGAGAGCAGGCTTCGCCTCGTCTGCACGGCGAGAGGGCGAATCGAAAGAACTGAGTCAAACGTTTTCTTTTAGCCGAGTCACAGCGAGGGGTCCTCACAGTAAATTCTTCTGGGTGTCAAAGGTCATGCCCACTGAGGACGCCAGCTTTTATGTTGCTGAACCAAAAGTTTCTTCAAAGCAAACACATGTAAGACTCTGTCGTTGTTAGCGTGCGTGGAAACGAGACGTGTGGGTTGATGGGGTCTCGGCATAAAACGGACCCCGTAACAAATCACCACATTTCCTGGAAAAATAAATATATTTTCCACAATAAAAATAATCTACAAAAATCCACGAGCACAGCGTGCACGAGGCGCTGATCAAACATCCAGATGCGACGCCAGGGAACAGAATTAAAGAGGCCCTGGAGAGTTCAGGGTGTGAAGAACAGATAGACTCAAAAAACAAAACAAAAAAAATAAAGTTTAATAAAAGCAAAGGTTTTTAATAGAGGAGTTACATCACAGGAACGCTGAACTGGGCTTGAGAGCAGTTTAGTGTTTCAATATTGAACTGTTAAATTGTTTTAATGCTCACAATAAAATCTGTTTTTATCACAGAAACATCCCATATATGACAAGATGTTCTGCAGAGTTCTGCTGTTGCAGGCGGTTCTGGTTCTGGTTAAAATGTAGAGGATTTTTAGGTGTTCTGGAGATGATGAAGATTAATCTTCTGTGACGGTGAACAAAGCTGCTCAATGCTGAACATCAGCATCATTTTAACTGAACTTTAGCTGCATCAGATCAGATGATTTTGTTGATCTGAGCAGCAGAACCGGATCGAGAACCAGACCTTCTGGACCTCAGGGAGACCAAACAAACATAGAAATGTAGAAATGTCTCAGCCTGCATCTGAAAATGAGGAAGATCAACAGAGAAGAGTCGGACAGAAGAGCTGCTGATGAGAGCGCTTGTGCTGCAGAGAGCTCCGCTTCCTTTCACCAGATGTTCACGACAAACATCCAAACGTGTTCTCAGATTATTGCACATTATATATTAATACATGTTTGCTGTACACCTCCATCCATCACCTGCTCACACTGGTCTGGTGCTGCCCAGCAGATAGAGGATGGAGCTGGTTCATGGGGGGGGGGGGGGGCGTCTTTGGCCTTTTAGCTTTTGCTTTAGCGTCAGAGCTAATGTGCAAAGCACCACAAGTTGATCACGTTTGACCCATTTATTGTGCAGAACGGCCGAAGGGCCGACACAAAACTGTTTTCAGCCATAATTCCCCACAGCTGATTGTCATTCAGTCCTCCACGCCTGCACCTGATCCTGACGGCTGCGGTTACTCATCTTTCTGGATCACACCTTCATCTCCCTCTGAAGGACCTCGTTCACCCCCCAATGCTACCAGCAAACAACCACAAGTAAGACAATGAACAACAAGTTAAATACCCTGAAAACTGCACGTACTCACATTATCCCCTGTTCCCTGACAGCAGCTAATTCTTCCAACATCGTGTAAACAAACTCACCTTTTTACCTCGGAGTCTGTGTCTTATCAGTCTGCTAATCTGAGACTATTAAACCAAAGATCACGTTAAAACGTTCCTTTATTATCACGCATTGTAACTGTTCAGCCATGACACTTTAGAGTTTTAGTCTCACCTGCAACCTGTGGACTTCACTGCCCAGAATGCATTGCACTAACAAAACAATGGTGACGTCAAAGTAAAACATGATAAATGTACGAGTTCTTAAGTAATTAATGAACAACTTTTAGTAGAATAGGGAAACAACAACATATGAAACGTGTGAAAGTCGGAGATCCTTTAAAAGCTAAAAGGAGCAGAACACCTAAAAGCAAAAAAGAGGCTAAATATAACAAAAGCCTGACGAAAAGTAGTTAAAGGGTAATAAATACAAAAGGCTGGCTAAAGGCCAAAGGTAGCTTAAAAGAAAAACAGATTGAGCATGTAATAAGGGAAGTAGGTTAAAGGAATTAAAAAGATTTTTATGCATTTCTATTGAGGAAATATTGTAAACAATGCACAAGTATGTAAATATAAAAGGTACCAAAAACAAACGTCATAGCATCCATGAATGAGCTGAAGGTTTATATAAGAACAGCTAAAAATGTAGAAGTAGCAAAAATACAAAAATAAAAAAAAAATACACAAAAAAACAGGAAAACAAAATTCAGACTCAGCAATCAGACTTTTATAAGCTGCTGAATATAATAATATGTTTCAAGCAGCTCACGTTAAGAGTCTTTTAGCTGCTGAGCTGCTCATCAATCTCACCTCTGGGAAAAACTTTAGCTGTTTTCATCCTCTGTGATGTTTGAATGCTTCATGAGCCCAACATCTCGATGTCTGCTCAGAAAACCCTGAAGCCAGTTTGTTGGTGTGTGTGTGTGTGTGTGTGTGTGTGTGTGTGTGTGTGTGTGTGTGTGTGTGTGTGTGTGTCTGTGTGTGTGTGTAACGCTGACATGAAGCGAATCAGGAGATGTTTTTCCTAAAAGGCAGCCGAAGCAGAGTGTAGCAGGAGAGGAAGCTGCCGGTCTGTGCAGCAGCTGCGATGATGATGACTGTCGGAGCGAAGCTTTACATCCTGATTACATCCACCTGCCTTTAATCTGCTCAGACCCCAACAGAAAGACAGGAAGGAAGTCAAAACACCTTCCTTTACTCTGATTCACATGGAAGCACAGACTAAATATAAAGACGGAGATCGTCTCAACACTTTTTTTTTTTGTTCTCCTGAAACATCCTTCAAAGCCAGGCTGCTTTTAGTTTATTCTTGTTTTTTTACATTTTGGAAGTTCTTGTCAGCTGCGGACTAAACTAAACAATGATGGAGGTTGTCTGAGGTAACCATGGCAACATGAACATGACTCCACCCGCAGAGTTTGAACATTGATGTTCTTCTCTCCATTGGCTCCCTGTCAAGTCCAGAATAGAATTCAAAATCTTACCTCTAACCTACAAAGCTCTCAACAACCTAGCTCCATCTTATATTATGGATCTTATTGTTCCATATTTTCCTAACAGAGCACTTTGCTCTCAGACTGCAGGTTTACATGCGGTTCCTATAGTTTCCAAAAGCAGAATGGGAGGAAGATCTTTCAGTTCTCAGGCTCCTCTCTTGTGGAACCAACTTCCAGTTTCTGTCCATGAGGCTGACACATTGTCCAGTTTGAAGACTGGGATTAAGACTTTCCTTGTTGATAAATCCTATAGTTAGGGTCGGCTTGTTATGCTGCTATAAAGTTAGACAACTAGAGGACAAATTGACCTCATTTCCTTAAATGATTTGTTAAAATTGAATAGTTTTCATCTTAGCATGTGATTCTTGACCTGCCATTGTGTATCTGTTCCCATAAAATGTTTGGACAGAGGTACTTATGACTAATAATTATATTTCCAGTCTGTCATTAAAGGTGATGATGGAACCAAGAGACGGCTGAATCTTTAAGGAGAAGCAGAAGATCTCCAGTTTACAGAAAATTTGTTTTTAGGGGGAAAAAAGTTCATGTAGCAAAATTTTAAAGAGATTGTTTCTCTCCATGAAGTTGAGACAAAACATGAAGTATTTTATGTTTGTATGAAAATAAAGTCAACAATATGACAGAATTATTTTTTACTTTTATTGTTTCTGTCAGCTGCAGGAAACACTCAGGAGGAGTCAGCTAGAGGAAACACTGAGGAGGAGTCAACTGTAGGAAACACTCAGGAGGAGTCAGCTGCAGGAAACACTCAGGAGGAGTCAGCAGCAGGAAACACTCAGGAGGAGACAGCCGCAGGAAACACTCAGGAGGAGTCAACTGTAGGAAACACTCAGGAGGAGTCAGCTGCAGGAAACACTCAGGAGGAGT
>NC_056514.1:39894904-39912195 GCF_014905685.2 Nematolebias whitei | reverse complement strand
GCTCCAACAGCCTCCTGAAACTCTGCTCAGTCTCTGGACGACGGCGGCGCTTGGACAGTTTTAGCTGTTGTTCAGCTCCAAGTGACGGATGTGAGTATTTCCTGCAAACGGCTTGTGGTCATGTCACGGCACCGGTGTCAGCTCTGCCTCGTTAGACGGCAGCTGCAGGCTGATAAATCACTGAGTACAGAACTTTGGCAACACTCAGTCCCCCACACCCCCACACAGCCGGTGTGCACCACAGTCCAGTCCCACTGTTCTCACCGTGCCCATAACTCAGCTGCAGCCAAACCAACTCATTAGTGAAACAGTCCTCACCCTGGTGTGTGTGTGAACAAGCGGGGTGAGATTTCATGTTGCTCTGCAGGATTTGTCATCACCGGCTCAGAATGCATTATATTATTATATCTTTTGTATTCCAACTACCTGTAATATTTTCCGATTTGCTAATATTTTCCATGATTTTTTTCCCACATTTGCTCGATCACTTCCAACTTATTATCCATGCGTTTATCCAGTCTGCGCTTGCACAATATTTATCCCGGGTACACCGTATTCCAAATAGGTGCGCCTAAAACCTGCTTAATAACCTAAAAACGGACACGTTATGAAAGTGATAAAAGCAACACCTCAGAGCTGAGTGTTAGGACCGTAATGAGGAACGACTGCGGTTCACAGAGTTCTCTGCTTTTACTATATCACATAAATCGAACTGTTCTAAGAAACAAACGCACCTTTTTTAAGAACATTTTATTTCTAATAGTATTTTTCAGGCAAATGGGATTGACAGAAAACATGCAATAAAAGAGAAATAAATTACCCATGAAATAATCAGTGACTTCACAGAGTTTCACTTCAGAGCGAAGATTGAAGACTTTAATCCACGGCAGTAAAAGCGTTGAACAAGCCTCGGCTGTTTTTTACAAATCCTCCTGAAACATGAAGTCAGCTCTGCGTTTCATGAGAACAGCAGCAAGCTGCTCAGACTGTCGCTCTTTGATTGACACGACACATCACAGGGACCACAGCGGGTCCAAAAACATGCAGAACGACCAAACTAAAGAAAACTCAAGCAGAGAGCGTCCTGTAATCCTCTGATGGATTAAATCCTGACAACAGTGAGATTTTATTGAGGATTCTCATAAACAGTTCATTAACAAAGAAACCTCCAGCAGGATCAGGACGAGCTGCTTTGACCGTCTGGGTTTGAGAGGACAGGAAGTGGAAACAGACAAACACAGAATGACAGATCCAGGTGTGGTTTCTATAGTTCAGGTGTGGTTTCTGAAGGAGGAAAGACAAAAAAACATATAAAGATAAAAATAATTACAAACAGGTAGAGTAGAGCAACTAAAGACAGCAGAGAGAGAACATGTGGTCAGTTTGTCCTCCAGCAGTCTAAAGCTACAGAACTAAGGGAGAGCTCAGGAAACCAAACCTAACTATAGGATTTATGATAAAGGAAAGTCTTAATCCCAGTCTTAAAACTGGACAATGTGTCAGCCTCACGGACAGAAACTGGAAGTTTGTTCCACAAGAGAGGAGCCTGATAACTGGAAGATCTTCCTCCCATTCTGCTTTTTGAAAACTCTAGGAACCACAAGTAAACCTGCAGCCTGAGAGTGAAGTGCTCTGTTAGGAAAATATGGAACAATAAGATCTGTAATATAAGATGGAGCTAGGTTGTTGAGAGCTTTGTAGGTTAGAAGTAAGACTTTGAATTCTGTTCTGGATTTGACAGGGAGCCAATGGAGAGAAGCTAAAACTGGGGAGATATGATCTCTCCAAGTAACTCCAGTTAAGACTCTGGCAGCAGCATTTTGGATCAGCTGAAGACGTTTTAAAGAAGTATTTGGACACCCAGATGCAGGTATTTCACAGGTCCTGATTATCACGAGATGGTCTCGTAATTACTGTGTTCTTTCTAGGTCCAGGGGGTGGAGTGTAGAAGTCCAGGTCCAAGGTCAGAGGAGGTGGTCTCAGGTGTGCAGGGCAGGTGTAGAGCACGCAGCTGAACGAGCGCTGAGTTGTCAAATTGTTGTTGATCATCAGCGCATGGCCATCAAGAGTCTAATGAAGACTCGTGGTCCAACTCAGCCTTAAGTAGGAGGTGGAGTGATCAGCTGTGAGGAGCCCAGCACCACCTGCTCACACAGGTCCTGCAGAAGAAGTCTGGGTGAAAACAACTAAACAGGAATCCTAACACTTTGTCAGCTTTACAGATATTTAGCTCACATTTGATGTGGTAGTAGCTGGGAGTCGTCCCCAACACACACTCAGAGCATCTTAGTTTAAAACTCCAGCATGAAGCGACGGCGGGCAACGTGCATTCCTTCAAGAGATGCCAGGCCTTTATTTAAGTTTGAATGGGAACGTTGTTCCAGTTCTTCTCTTATTAATCTGCAGTTTTAAAGCCCAAATCAGAGGGAAGTAAGAAGAAAACCGGCTCTTTTCCTGTCCTGTGAGGCTTTTACTGCCATGACTCTGAGCAAACAGTAAAGTTAACCGCAGAGCAGCGCTGCGGGCCAGAAAGTGAGCGGCGCTTGTTATGTTGTGTTTCTTTTCAGGCCACAGACACGTTATTGTGTGAAGTAATAGTTTGTAGGGGTGCTTTTTAATTGAATCCTTTCCTTCTGTTGCAGCTTTAAAGATTAAAAATGTTTCTGGGTATAAATCAGTTCAGCCTTCTCTCACTCTCTCAGGGCTGGACCCAATTATTCGACCCGCTTGGCTCGGATTTGGTTGTTGAAGAAGTAAATGAGACATGATGTTGAAAAACAGCTTCTTTCTTTTTTACATGGACCTGTAGCTCCTTTAAGTGTGAGCTGCGTCTGCTCGTTTAATTCTGTGTATTTTTAGGGAAGTTGATCTTTTTTTTGTTTAATCTTCTGCTCTCGCCCGCTCTTTATGAATCGTTGTGTATTTCTTGGCACGACGAGCGCTGAGCAGCAAATACTTTGTTCATGTCGTCAGCAGACAAATAAAAAGCCAGCAGTAAAACTATAAAATGACTTCTGCTCGTGGTCTGGCGTCACTTACGACAAGTTTCAAAGACTGTGCAGCAGAAAGCGTTTCGTAAGAGTTGTGTCTGCTAATTATCACTTATTGATCCTGCTGGATCTGAGGAATCTGTTTCTGTGGCTCAGTTTGATCCGCTCGCCCGTGAACCATAAACAGGAATGACAAAGCAACATGTCTCCTCTTACATCACAGAGAGTGTGTGGCCGGTTCATTACCTCGTGTCCTTTCCCTCCCTCCCCTCAGCCTCTCCACCACACACCCTGTCCCCGTCAGCCTTTCATTACTTTACCCACCAGAATGTGGACCCGATCTGCTGCATGCAAGCAGAAAACCACAGGTTCAGTTCTGTCTGGACGGCGCCCAGCGTCACGAGCAGCGTCCCTGCTTTCTGTAGACAAACACAAAGCATGAACCATTCATTTTTACAACTGTGCATCAGCGGATGCTGTTTGAATCTATCATCAGCGGGAGCAGGACTTGATTCTCCTGCGTGCCGGCGCTCTCAGGATGCTGGCTCGCCTCCAGAACTTCATAAACCTCCCAGCATCCCTCGCCAAGAAGCCCAGCCCCGAAACGCAGCGGTGACCAGAGCGTTGTCCCAGCTGAGTCTGGGCTTTTTCATCGCTGGCTCGGGAAGGGACGTTCTGTTAAAACGTTTCCGTCACTGATCTCAGTTAGCCGTTTGCTAAAGCTGTAAAAAATGATGAACTTCTTTAAAAAGACATCAGCTGAGCCGCAGAACAACTCACAGGGTGCACCTCTTTCACAACCAGCATAATATAATAAAACTAGAAGTCCTCAAAAGAAGACAGGAAACATCTCTCTGCAGTGATGATTATTTTCTGTAGAATGACGTTTGACTGATGTTAGACCTGTCCAAAGTCTTTGGATTGTAGATCATGACATCTTCTGCCACAAGCTCTCAGATATTCTCAGATCACACTGTTGGCTGGTTCTCAAACTATCTCTCAGGTCGGAGGCAATGTGTTCGATATAACGGTACTTTATCTAGCTACCTAACAGTCACTAATGGTGTACCACAAGGCTCAGTTTTAGGATCAACTCTTTTTACAATTTATATAAGTAATGTAGGTCAAAACATTCCTGATGCATCCTTACATCTCTTTGCTGACGATACTGTTGTCTAGTGTCGAGCTAACAGAGTTGCCAAGGTTTTCCAGCTTCTGCATTCAGCCAAACTTGTTCCACCTCAAGCTGCTGCTAAATGCTGACAAAGCCAAAGAGATGTTTTCCAACAATCAATCGAAAACTTTATTTCACACACACATGGTCCATAGTAGTAAACAAAAACAGGCACAAAAAAGATAACACCAACGAAACACAATAAAAATAGAAGGTCCTTCCATTGCCATAGAAATTAAGGCGCCAGTGACTCCAACAGAAAGTCGGTGCCAGCAGTTCTTCCTCCTCTCATCCATGCATGGTGTTCCTATTGAGTTGTAGATTCTTACAAATACTTGGGATTTTTAATTGATGCACATCTCTCTTTTAAACAACATATTGACAACTTGATAAATAAACTGAAATTAAAACTGGGTTTCTTTTTCAGAAATAGATCTTGTTTAGCTCTGAATGTCCAGAAAACACCTTGTAACCGCTACCTTATATATACCTTATAGCTCAATGATCCAGGTCGGAGCGTCAGAGTTCACCTGCAGCTGAGACCAGAACCGGTTCAGGTGTTTCCCTCCCCCAGCATCGGGCTGCAGGCTCACGGACCCGGCCCCCCCTGTAGAACCAGGCCGGACTCTGCATAGTTTCCACTCGCTTGTTCACTTACGCTTACAAAAACAATTAAAGCGTCTGTTTTAATGGCGCACGCTGTCCGATCTCAGCTGGAGTCTAATCAGAGCCACCACCGGGCCGGGTCACAAACAGAACTGAGCCTGTCATGATCCAGGCCACCACTTTGGACCGGACCCTTTGGCAGGAACAGGTGCTGATAAGAGCAGGAGCCTTACTGTTTTGTTATGATGGGAAAACAAAACTTTGAGCTGTTTTAGCTGTTTTTTTAATCAAAACATTCAGCTTGTTTAGTAGCTAGTGTTCTGCTTCGTTTAGCTTCTATAACAGTTTCAGCTTGTTCAGTAAATATCAGAGAAGTCATTCAGCCTTCAGCAGAAAACTCTGTGGGTTCCTCTGTTTTCATCAGATTTGAGCTAAATGTTTACAACCAGCTCTTATCAGCTGCAGATGTAACAGCCGAGGGACGGTCTGTCGTTTTCCTGCTAATCACAACTACCTGCAGCCGCTGGGAAAGATCAGGAAGCGATGTGTTCATTCTTTCCGAACAGGGTGATGCACTCGTCTGGTATGGACGTTCGTGTTTGGTGGGCGGCCTCAGCCAAACCCCTTTCTAGTCAGCTCTGCTACTAGTTAGCCTCCATCTGCGGCTCGGGCGGACATGAGCCGGCGCTCGGGGGCCACGGAGCGGGCAGAGGGATGAAAAATGAAACGCAGGCCTCCAGACGTGCAGCGGGGAGAGGCCAGCGAGGCGCACGGCGTCCGCTTGCGTGTCTGCCTTCCTCTGCTTTCACGCGAGCTCCCATGCCGCACACGAATAATCAGAGAGCAGCTGGGAGTCGAGTCCCCGTTTACCTGAGCTCACCTGAGCTCCTGCACCTGTTCCCTGACCAGGGCTCGCTAACGCCCACGCAGCATTCTCACTATTGTTTCCCTGTTTTTATCTATCTTTTGTTAACTTTAAGCTATTTAAGCTGCTTGTGTATAAAAACATTCGGCTCATAGTTTTTGTAAAGTTTTTTTTCATAAAAATATTCAGATTGCTTCATTTCTTTCCTAAACGTCGTTCATCTTGAAATCAAAGACTGGCTCCGGTTCTTTCTTCCTAGGCTAATTTCAGTTTGTAGCTACTGTTCGGCTACTTTAATTGTTAGCTAATGTTCAGCTTCGTTTAGCTTCACAGCTCTGCTTCGGCTTGTTCAGCTGAACGTTTGTTTTATGTGACTCCCGTCCAACACGTCATCGTCTGTCTCCTCGAGTCTTGTTCCGAGGACAGCGTTCATCAAAGACTTGTTTTCACTCGTCTCTCGGCCACGATCAGCTGAGTCCCGATCACCTCCTGACCTCCTCGTGGGTCTTTGTTCAGCGTCAGATAAGCGGCGCTCCTCAGAGAGTCACGCAGCTCTGCAGATGTCCTCCCGTCGAGACGCTTCCATTAAACGTCCTGACACATTAGACTCCTCGGCTGTGTGTGACCACACACCCCGGCGGCTGATCAGAACCAGATGCCTCTGCGTGCACACGCACACACCATCTCGTTGTGTCTGTCTCGGCCTCTCACGTATGGAAACTCGTTCTCCCTCACATCTGCAACGATCTGCTCTGCTTCCATCTTTGTTCCTCCTGAGAGCGTTTAGTCGACTCCGGCTCGTTTCTTTGATTTCCTGCTCAGATCCCGAGTTACTTCCAGAGCTACAAATATTTTATCTGTCGGACGTTTCACTTTAATGGCGTGAGATTTTCTTTGTGCACAAGATGTTGGATCAGGGAGTGGTGGTGCAGAGGTTAGAGAAGGTGGGCCTGTGATCAGAAGATCGCCGGTTCAACTCCCCGGACTGACAACATCAAAATGTGGGTGGGACAGGTGAAGCACCCACACCTGCCTCCACCCTCGTTTGCCCCACTCTGAGCCCTTGAGCAAGGCTCTTAACCCCCACCATGTGCTCCTCTGGGCGCCCTGGATGCAGCCTCCACACAGAGGCTGTGGAAGCTCGGTGTCTGTGCTTGATCAGGAAGAACATCCTGTTTAAAACAATCACCAGGTCTTCAGGTGAGTTGTTTCGCTGTGGCGACCCCTGAAGGAGGAGCAGCTGAAAGAAGGAACAACAAGATGTCGGCTCAGGCTGACTTCATCCACCTGGGCCGACTGCTTCGGCGTCTCTGCACGTTGTTTTGGCTCGTTACGAGCGTCAGCTGATCGCAGGATGTTTTCTCTCTTCACACGTGGCTCGTTGTGGTTTGCAGCCGTGCAAAGTGTTTAATCGTGCATGCTGGGAACTCGTTACCCAGAGACGCTAATCACACGGCAGACCTCGTGTTCAGAACCTGCGGAGTCCTCGTTAAACGCAACAACTGCTGAAAGCTCCGAGCTAAGAGCAGCTCGTGTGTCCAGCGCTGAAAAACATGACGACAGAGCTCGCTGGTGTCTCTTCCAGCACACGGAGCTCCATTTACACGGTTGGATTTCTCTTTCCCTCTGATTCCTATCGTCTCCTGCGGTTTTGGAAATAAACAAAAAATAAATAATTTAAAATGTGTAGCTCAGTCTGTAATGGTGGCCCTGACCTTTGGGGCCAGACAAACTTCCATCCATCCATCCGTCCATCCATCCATCCATCATCCATCCATCCATCCATCCATCCATATATCCATGTCCATCCATCATCTTTACACGCTTCTGCCTTTTAGGGTCATTGGTGCCCATGCCCAGCCATCACTGTGTAAGAGGCGGGGGACACCTGGACAGGTCTCTAGTCCATCACAGGGACACATAGAGACAAATGAGACAAACAGCCATTCAGTCTCTCTCTCTCTCACCTAGGGACAGTTCAGAGTTACCAATCAGTCTAACATGCATGTTTTTGGTCTGTGGGAGGAAACTGGAGAAAACCCACGCGTGCACAAAGAGAACATGCAAACTCCACCCAGAAAGACTTCCTGCCCGGATTTGATCCAGCAACCTTCTTGCTGAGAGGCAGCAGCTCTAATTGTGCCCTCTGTCTGTCTGTACTTACCTCTTTTAGTTTTGCAGGTGAGCTGGAGAGTGCTGGATTACGTGGCAGCTGCCACTCAGCTGTTCACCATCGAGCTGATTACCAGCAGGTTGGAGCTGAGGCATCATCCTTCGTTGGTCCATGGTCCAAGCAGAACAAGTCTCTGGTCTAGGTTTAGATGAGTTCTGAATGATTCTAGGAGTAATCTTTGAAACTAATACTTACCTGTACTTGTCTCCAGATCACCTCATGTTCTGTCTGGTGCTTTATCTCAAGGTTCTGCAGGTGCTCCACAGTTACCATCCTCTGGGTCTTCACCAGCATCTGGAACCCTAAAATCCTCCTCCTGAAAACCTGCAAAGAAAAGAAGCTAACTATAACAACAACATACAAATCTGTAGTCCATTGGTATCATGCCCTCAGCCTTGATTGTCTCTCGTATCTTTCTCCATCCACAGATATATTTGACTCGTTTCCTGTTCCTATCACAATAAAAGCTTTTCTGGCGTGGAGTTTTAAGATCCTGGTCAAAGTGTTTCTGAACGCCGTGAAGTCAAAACTTTCTGAATTCTTTAGATAAATTCTTCTTCCCACAAACTTGTAATTAAACATCAAAACATATTTGTCTGTTTTCACTGTCGCTGGGCGGGTTTTCTCTCAAATCCCCTCAGAGGCCAGAGTGGACACACCTGATCCCTAATCCATTGTAATATGATCTGTAGTATGATACAGATCATATTACGTAATATAATATACAATGACTGTTCTCTTTCAAACGGAAAGGGTCATTTTTAATTATATCTTCACTACAGGTACATAAAATTTCTTATGTAGGATGATCAGACATTTCTACTGTCAATGACTCAGGATTACATTTTTAATCTGAGGCTTACTTTTCAGTCTGTGTTTCTGCCTAAAGTGCTTTGTGCTGTTGCTCCCGCCCCCTAAAACAGTGGGCAGTGGCCACCATGAAAAGTGCTGTGGCCATTCAAAGTGGCTATCATGGCCGCCCCATGGACTCTTTATCATTTCAGACTTCATGACGTCTCTAATCAGACCTGGGCAAACAGGAAGAGGGTTAAACCTGAAGTTTCAAAATAAAACTCAAGAATAGATTTCAAAATAAGTGCCTAGCTCTGTTATACTTTAGATTGTTTGAAAAGGGATAAAAAGTCCCAAATTCCTGTTGTTTTTTTTTAAAAACGTCTCAAAGCACAGCCTCCATCAGCTTTTCTAAAAAATAAAATTAGTAGTTAACTTTGCTCGTGGTTCTTTGAATAATAAATGAGAAAAACAAAAGGGGAAGTGGAGATTCTGCATCAGAGTCTGTTTGTCAGAGACGAGCTGTCGTGAAGATTTCACTCAAAACACAAAATGTGAAACGTTGCTCTCAAACCAGCTCAACTCTAGTTTCTAGTTTTCAGGTGATGTCTAGTTTTTGTTCATCATGAGCATCACTGAGACGTGTTTTCACAGCTGTCTGCACATGCACACACATGTACACACATGCACACACATGCACACACATGCACACTGAGCGACCTCCTCCCAGAATCCACTGCAGAGAGTAAAGATGTCCGAACATTTCCACTTCTTTTCCTGAGTTAAATTATCACAAAGCAGCAAAACTTTGTCGACAAACTGTTCAAACAGAACAAGTTAATATTAATAAATAAAATAAAGTCACATTATTTTTGTGTTTTTCTCTGTCATGATTGTTTATCTCAAGGTTCAAATATCTTTATTGTCATGCGCATCACATGTGGTACATGAGGTGGAATGAAATTATGTACTCAGGGTCCCATTTACACCCCAAAATAGCAAAAAAAAATATATATATTTTTTTTTTTAACCCAGTATATAAGGATTTAAGATCTGAGCTAAACACTAATGTAAAATTAAACAGCAGCCTGAACATGAGTCTGTTGAGAGCAGATGGGTATGAATACAGCAGCTTAAAGGCAAGCGATCAGCAGCACAGATAAGTCACATATCACCAATTAAAGTGACATCACATGATTTATCTGGATTCATGAGTCTAACAGCCTCAGGGTAGAAGCTGTTCCTCAGTCTAGTGGTTCTACACTTAATGCTCCTCAACCTCCTTCCTGAGGGGAGTGGGGCAAAAAGTGTGTGTGCTGGATGAGTGTGGTCCTTCATGATGCAGGTGGCCCTCTTCCTGCATCTGGAGGTGTAGATGTCTGTGATGGTGGGGAGACTGACTCCAACATCTTCTGTGCAGCCTTCACCACTCTCTGCAGAGTGGACTCATAACATAAGACAATTAGTAAAATCAATTCTTGGTGTTTGAGTATTTTGATCTTCTTTAAGTCATTTTGAAGCGGCCATCAGAGCACTAACAGTCCGTCATTAGGCTGATGGTGCTCCTTTATCATGTGAACAGCTGGTTCTGGATGTAAACAACAAACCACAATGAGAAGGTGCTATTTATCAGACTGAGTTTGTTGCAGCTCCTCTGACTGAAGAAGTCTTCTGGATTAAAAAAAAGAAACATTTCAACAAGAAGAATCATCCAGAGGACCTGACTCAACCTGGTTAGAATATTAAAATGAGTTTTAAATAATCAGTTTGTGTTTGTGCCCAACAACAACAACAGATTATCTACAAGTCATTAATTTAAACAGATTAATAATTTCTTCACCGTTTCATATGAGAGCGTCTTTATTTATGAAACTGTGTAAAATCTGCTGGTTTGAGCAGATTTGAGTAAATCAAGATGCAGTCGTGTTAAATACTTCATCGAGTTTTGTACTACAGCTACAACTTTGATTTTCTGACTTTCAAAGTTGTTCTTGCTTTTTCATTTTATTTTTTACCTTTCTTGTTTTGAAATAAACGTAAAATAATCCGATTGTTGAGAACAAATGAAACTCTGGTAACCTGTTGGTAATCTGTAAAATATGTAATTCAAAATAAGTTAAATACTTGTCAAACAAACAGGTGCAGTGAAATGATCTTTTCTGAAATAGACAAAAGAAGAGGATCCTGTGACTAAATCAGTTCATGTGATGCTTAAAAAATCATTTTTATTGGGACTGAGGCGTTTCCTGTTTCTGTCAGATTGTTGCAGCTTTTTTGACCGTTGGCTAAACTTCAGCTAACAGCTTTGCATAAAATAAAGATTTAATGCTCTGTCTTTAAAATATGAGGGTGGGGTCACTGCAGGGCGAGGCTGGCCAGGAGGAAAGATCTCAGCCGACCTCACGATGTACTTTTAACGGGAAAAGATCCAAACCCATCCCGTGCTTTCAAACCTCATCAGTTCTCAGGTTCATCCTCACCGATCCTCCGGCCGGCTCCAGATAATGGATGTATAGTCATGGATGGGATTCTTTAAAAGATGATTTCCTGAACGCTGAGCTTTTAATGATGATGGCATCGTGGTTAGCTGGTTTGTGTAACTTCTTCCTCTACATAACTCGGAGGTTTCAAGGGAAAGTGAACGGGTCGTTTGTGAGTCATTGCTGACGTTCAGACAGCAGCACCAACCGTTTGTAATCACATCAAAAAGGAACAGATGTTCTGCCGTCTCTAAATTACTAGATATTAATTGGTTTCTGGGCAAACCCAGAGGTTCTCATTTGGTACCAACGGGTACAAAACGGTTGTGATGAGCGTGTGCAATGTAAATCCAAAGGCCCTTCATCTGCGTGCAGAGGTGCAGAATGAAGAAGTCAAAATTAATACTCACCAGAACTGCAGTGTGCTGGTCTTTGTAACACCGGACGTTCTTCCTGATGTAACCAGGGCTCAGACCTGTAGCCTCAGACAGGAAACACCGACCACTGAGCCACCACGGCCCCCCACCCCTGTGATCAATATCCACGATGAATACAAACAGGAAGTGCTTCCATGTGTGTAAGTGTGGGAGTTCAGCCTTTTCTTCAGCCTCCTGGATTCACAGATGGCACCAACAAGTCACACCTGTGGACCATCTCCTTGATGAGCTGCCGGAGTATAAAAGGCTGCAGAAGAGCTCTCCTCGCCACTGGACCATTACATGCCTACTGGTATTTGTGCTTCTAGCCACTGTGTTCTCTGTGTTTCAGCATCAGCTTCTGCTGCCTGTTCCTGGACTCCTCTGAGTGACTCTGAGTTCACTTGTGACTTCCTCAGATGTCTCACCTCCTTCCAACCACAACCTCAGACTCACCTCCAACGTTTTCCTTCCTCGAACTGGAACCATTGGACCCGCTGCTTCCTGGACGAATCGTACCTCCATCTGTAAGAAAGAAATGACCATTAATCATCCTCTGAGCATCACATCCTGACCCTTCTCCTCGCTCCCCAGGGTTCCAGGTCCTCCTCGTGCACTTTGATGAACTTTAACTCTGTAAATAAAACACAGTTAGCCTTACTGGTCTTGAAGTCTGTTTGTTTCTGTCCATGTTCTTTGGGTATTCTGTTAAACCTCACAGTAAGGGCTCAGTCTTGGTGTGTAAACTGTGCACCAGACGATGGGTGGTTATAGTTACGACCATGTGTAATAATGTACAAGAATCCACTTTGTTTGTTTTTGCATTAAAGAAGATCTTCTCCTGCACTCACTCAGTTGAGGTGTGGAGCTGAGCCGTAGGACAGGTGTACCGGCTCGGTCAAATGGCCCCACAAGGAGTCTGGGCACCTGCTGTCAGAACCAAGGCTCACCTTCCTGCCCCACCAGATAAAAGAAGGAGTGTTTCACCTGAGGATAACTGAGCACGAACAGTGAGGTGATGCCTGCAGAGATCCAGAGCTGCAGATGCACCTCCATGAAAGAATCATCACCAGGACTGCATCAGGTTTTAGGCTAATACTACTACTTAATACTACTTATTGCTACTTAATACTACTTAATACTACTTAATACTACTTATTGCTACTTAATACTACTTAATACTACTTAATACTATTTAATACTACTTAATACTACTTATTGCTACTTAATACTACTTAATATGACTTAGTGCTACTTAATACTACTTATTGCTACTTAATACTACTTATTGCTACTTATTACTACTTAATATGACTTAATACTACTTAATACTACTTAATATGACTTAATTCTACTTAATACTATTTAATATGACTTAATACTACTTAATACTACTTAATATGACTTAATAATACTTTATACTACTTAATACTACTTAATATGACTTATTACTACTTAATACTACTTACTTGAGTGCCTCAATGCCGAACAGGACAAGAGAGGAGAAAAAAAGGAATAATAATAATAAAAAATTATATATAATAATAATAATAATACTTAAAACTTCACATCTGATTTTAATAAAACTGCATTTTATTTATCATCTTGTCAGTGGCTGACAGGATTGGTACAAACAGACAGATGTCTTCGTTTCATTACACATAATTCTGGGTACGTGATGGCCGGAGCTGCAAAGGTACGATGTGACTGTGGGGTGAATCGGAACTCATCCAAACTGTGTTTATAAAGGTTGCTTTGTTTTATCACTGCCTGCAGTTTATTAACACACAAAGACAATAAGGCTCTGACGAGTCTCTTTGTCCTTTTATTCTAAATTCTAGAAAGCTTCAGACGCCTCCAGGACAAATTGTACCTCCATTCGATTTCAGCTTTGGTCACTGTGTACCCATACTTTTAAAAACAAAATAAAGAGGTTCCCCCCATTCATGCCTTCTTCCATTGACATCGATATCAACTCTGCCCATTCCGTACCCACCTTGCTGACATTTGGTACCCACACTGGCAGCCTTTGTCAGATTAACAAGATAAAAAGCAGCTTTTTATTAATTATTATGTCTAAAGATAGAAATGCTACGGTAGTTCAGTGGTCAGTGCCGCGGTCTTGTAATCCTGAAGTTGTGGGTTCGAGCCCAGGTTGCGTCGGGAAGGGCATCCAGCGTAAAACAAATTGCCAAATCTTTCATGTGAGGTGACTCGCTGTGGCAACCCCTGAAGAAGGGAGCAGCTGAAAACACTGTTCTTGTGTCTGATGGTATAAAACGGTAATTCACAGAAGTTTATGCTTCTAAAACGTTAACCTGACACCAAACCCGTGGTCCTGAACCTGAAAAGACTTCCTCTGCAACATGCTGAGACGTTTAAACTGATTGAATCCAAAGTGAAACCACTTGACTTCCTGTTTGTAGCCGTCAGGTGAGGACCTGTTTGTGTGTGAAGCTCCAGTGGAACCATGAAGCCACATTCCAGGGAGCAACCTGCTTTTATTTTGGACCAGATTGAGACCAGAGTCTGAACGGATGAGGGACATCGTGTCCTGCCATGTCAGCTGCTTTTTGTCACAGGGTTATTTCATGCTCCTGACTGGAACAATCTTTAAAGAGCCTTTCATGTCTTGATCCTGTATTTTCATGGACTGTTTGGTGGCAAAAGCCTCTCCGTGGGGAAAGTCTGTGAGTAAACACGATGAATCACCGCCGCACTTTCACCGGGAAAAAATCCCAGGCATGTTTTTAACAGAATCCTGCTTTGGTGCGACTCTACACAGACAGGAGGAATTCATGGCTTCGACTTCTCAAGCCTCCAGTTTCACCCCTGAAGTCCGGACCAGTCCGTTTGCCAGAACCTTTGCAGGTGTAGGTGCTGGACCTCTAACAGTTCTGTAACTTTCAGAACGGTTCATCTGATTTAGCCCTCAGTTCAAAGTGCCTCCGAGGGATTTGTTCATTTTTTAATCCAACTTCCTGGTTCTCCTTTGAATTTCCTGTTTATTCAGCGTTAAAATGGACAAACGGTGGATCTGTTCACCGTGAAGCCTTTTCCCACCAGAGGGACTCGTCACCTGCAAATCAACTTTGGTTTCCTGCTCTAAAAGTGTTTCACTGTGTGGACCGGACCGGTCTACCACAGACCACCGCAAATCTGTGGAAAATATTCAAGCCGACGCCAGATTTTGGTTGTCACTTGGATTTTTGTAATTTCTGTTTTCTTGTCTCACATATTTGACATTATGCTGAAAATACAAGTCTAAACTTTGTGGCCGTCTTAAAATAGCTCCTGCGTCGATGTCAGTGGAAATTATTTATTTTACCACAAAACAAAACATTTTCTTTTTGTCACGCAGTTTCTGTCGACCTGAGCAGCTTCTCATGACGAGCACAAATCTTTCAAACGTCTAGTTTATGTTTCGTGGTTAGAAACGGGTACACTAAGAAAGGCCAGGAAATGAAAACGAACCCATTGAAGAAGTCAAATTTAAATGTTTTTCAGTTTTGTGGCTCCCAAACGTTTTAGCTGCTGTCTAATAAAAGAGCAGCAGCAGAGACTTTGAACTCTAATTTGTAACATTTAAAGGAACCCAGAGAAGAACAGATCTGGAGACCAAGTAAAGGTTTAACAGTGTTTATTTACAAGTGATAATATCAGCAACGTGCACGGGGAGGGACTGGAACCCTGGGGAGCAAGAAGAAGGTTCAGTAACTTGAGGAATGGTGAATACTGTATTTCCCGGCGTATAAGTAGCAGTTTTTTGCATAGATTTGTCAGTCCTGCGACTTATATACTTTATAACATATTGATAACGCAATGTTTGACTGACACTTTAAATTTCAAAGAACTGCAACAGCAAGTCCTCCTGTGCACGCTCGCTTCACTCTGCTGGTGCAGGCGGAGGAGGAACGCTGGAGAGCTCACAGCTTCGGCCACCATGGATGGATGGATGGATGGATGGATGGAAGAATGGATGGATGGATGGATGGATGGATGGATGGATGGATGGATGGATGGATGGATGGATGGATGGATGGATGGATGGATGGATGGATGGATGGATGATGGATGGATGGATGGATGGATGGATGGATGGAAGAATGGATGGATGGATGGATGGAAGAATGGATGGATGGATGGATGGATGGATGGATGGATGGTGCCACCCAGGTGAAATGAAGCTGTTTTGACCATTAAATAAACACATAATAAATGCAACTTATATGCCGAAGTGACTTACATGTTGTTTCCTCTTCATCATGGTTTTTTTTTTGACTGATGCGACTTATACGCCGGAAAATCCAGTGATGCTTTTCTTTCCTACAGGAGGATTTGTGGCTTGTCGGAGGAGCAGGTGATCCAGTGGTTCCAGTGAGCGAAGGAAGACGTCCAAGGACAGTTCCAGGTTGAGAAGAGGCGAGGAGACAGGAAGTCATAAGAGAACTCGAGGTCGTACAGCGGGGATCCAGGAACAGGAAGGCAGCAGAAGCAAATGTTGTAAAGAAGAAGGAGCACAAGGTTAAGTTTATCTTTTATCAGATAGTGCAGAGTGGCCAGAATCACAAAGTCAGGCATGTAATGCTCCAGCAGCGACTGGAGGTCTTCTGCAGCCTTTTGTACTCCTGCAGCTCATCAAGGAGAAGGTCCACAGATGTGGCTTGTTGGCTCCATCTTGTGACTGCAGGAAGCAGAAAGAACTGAACTCCGACAAAATAAAAGCTGTGTGTATAAACAAAAAAACGTGTCTTTTCAGAGAATTGCTTTAGGGCAGTAGTGATCTATTGTGGTTGACAGATGCCCAGATGTTGACTCCTGCCCAGGAGAACATTTCTAAGACAAAGGTTCAAGTCTAAAAGCCACACTGCTGATAAAAGTATATTTAATAAAAAACTGGATCAAACCTGCCTCTGTCCAAAGTGCACTCCAGGAAAATCAGTCATAATTGTGGCTGTGCACGACTGAGCACACAAGTGGTGCACGCAAGTTGTGATTTCTAAAAATTGCATCAAACAACTTGCTGATCGCAAACACTCAGAATTCATTCAAAGGAAATTTAAAATTCAGTCTCCAACAATCTCAGATCGATAAAAACGACATTCATGTCCTGCAAATACAAAAAACAGACGAAGACGTTTCAATTTTTACAAAATTTGGTATGATTGTACCCATTTTGTCATGTACAGTAACTGTCGTGTTTTCTGTTGAACTTGGAGCAGACAAAATGAAACAGGAAGTGACATCAACATGGAACTTCCTGGTCTGTGTTCATTGAAACAATATATTTGAACTCTGACTCCGTCTCTCTGATAGAGACTCAAAGTAATCATCAGATTATCCTCTGCTTCTGTGTTGTTAGTCATTGATGCTCTGTTTACATGAAGGCGCTCCCCTTTGATGTCACTTCCTGTTGCTAACATCACTTCCTGTTACTGTGCATGCCAGTATCTCAACTGTTCATCTCAGCGATATATTGTTAAATATGTTATTTTTGTTATCTTTCCAAAAATGCATTCATATTCATGACAAGCGTTTGATGTCACAGGCACTTTAAGAGCAATCATATCTACAACAGGTAAGATATTAACGATTCATATTATCCACTCCACTTCCTGGTTCATGCCTCATCAGATCTTTTTAGTGCTTTGTTTCCAGGTGACAAACATCAGAGTTAAGAGATTTGACGTTTTTTTTAATGACACCCAGTTTATACGTTTTAATAAAAGATCTGAGCAGCGCTGACCTCCCAGCTCATCACGACCCCACCCAGCTCATCACGACCCCACCCAGCT
>NC_056514.1:39888366-39894894 GCF_014905685.2 Nematolebias whitei | reverse complement strand
CCCAGCTCATCACGACCCCACCCAGCTCATCACGACCCCACCCAGCTGAAGACAGACTCAAACGAGTCTTCGGCTGCGCCTCATAACGAGCAGCAACAAGAAGCTCGTGCTGCGTTCAGCTTCTCCTCCAGTTTGACCCTCAGTGTTTTGGAACAAAGTGAACAAGAGTGAGGAGCGTAATCACTGAGAAAATGAAAAACTGTTTACGCTCAGAGGTTTTTATTTTTATCTTCTGTTTGAAAGAAAAAGACAAAAGGTGTCAAACTCTGGTCCTCCTGACCGGGGGGATGTTTGGACAACGAGCTGTTTTTCCATTCAGCTATCACACCTGATTTATTTGAGACGTTCCTGGAAAGGTTTTGCCGCCACCGCTGCTGCCGCCCCTCAGTCTGTGTGCCCACGCCAAGGCCGGACTTTAGACCCCCCCTCCTCCTAACCACCACCAGGCAAACGGGTCTGAGCCATCAGAGCTTTCAGGAGCAAAGGCCCAGAAATTAATGTGACTGCAAGAAGAAAAAAGAATAAAAATAATTGAACAAAAAATTACGGGGGTGGGGGGTGGGTTGGAGGACACAGCTGGAATGTCAGTGGTGAAGCTGTGTGTGGGTGGGGGGGTGCTGGTTTTTGAAACATGCATCATTACTCTGCTCAAAGCTCAACTGAGAAATTACATTTGAGTTCATAAAACTCTTATGAAAGACGGGCACACACCTAACAGCCTGTCTGTTAGCAAAATATCTCGTGAACCATTGGATGGACTCTCTGATGAACTTCTGAGTCGACCCGAATAAAGATGGCCGACACAGCTGATCAAACGTACACACTGACTCGTGCTTACAGGTTTAGTGTGGTAGTAGCTGAGAGTCGTCAGTTCACTCTGAGCGCACAACGCCCTGATTAAAAAACAACAACAATATTTTTGTGAGTCCTGAGAAACACTAAACTTCATTTGGTGGAAAAAGATCAAACAGATTTTGACAACAGTTTATTGAAAATCACCAAACTACACAATTTACTTTCTAGAATTCAAAATACACTTAATTTACTTCCCATAATTCTATCTCCTCACAGCTAGCAGGACTTTAGAAAATGTTGCCCAGACTGAGAGGCGGAGTCAGGCGACCAGAACGTTTTTATTTACAAGTGTTGTTGACGTTCAGAGCTGGAAGGGAAAAGGACACGTGAGTATTTGAGCGTCTTCAGGTCGTCTGAATGAATCTTGTTTGCAGAGTCTTTTTCTTATGAGTCTTTGTGTTTGTAGAAGGAGCCGGAGAGGAGGGAGAGACGAGGTCCCAGGTTTCCACAGGAGAGAAGATGATCCAGAGGAGATGAGTGTTGTGGAGAGAGGAGCAGGTTAGTGGTCACTTCATCACTTGCTCTTGCCGAGATCGGATGCTTCCCTCCCTCCCTCTCCGCTTTGCTGCTCTGTCTGTCTGTGAAACTGCTTCTGAGCCTCTCTTGCATCTTCTGAACCATAATTATGGACTTGATTTGATCCGTTGGTCCCTCAACACAACTGATAACAGTTCTTGAAGAGAGGACAAGCTTTAGGAGAGTCGAATTACCCTGTTGGCACGCACACAGCTGGATATCTCACCGACTTCATAATGTGTCTATCTCTGCTGCCATCTGTGGATTTTAAGGACGCATATTTAATTGGATTTACGATAACTGGTTCCTGCTTTTTGGATTTGGCTGGTTGCTGTTTTTTTTTCTAAAATCAAGGAAGTCGTCAGCAGCAAATTTGGACCCGATCATGCTGCTTGCCTTTATGATGGCTTGGTTCGTGTCTCGCGTACCCGGACTCAAATGCTTTGGGCTGAATGGATCAGATCTTGGGGATTTTACTCAGTCACGTTCCATCGGTGTGGCCATGTAATTTGGACATTTCAGAACCGAGTGGACCAACACAGACTCAAGGTTGATGTCATTAAGTTCTGCCTGTCCCCCAAAAAACTGTATTTATCTGAATTTGGCTCCCTTGGCTGGCCTTGAAGGTCATCTTATCTGAATTCACCTGGAGAACATGTGATCTGACGCTCACCACCCCCTCCCTGAGGAATTTCCAACTGATAACCAGATGAACCAGCTGAATAAACATTGTGTCGTCGTTTCAGGACTCTGGATTCTCATAGATGTTATTCTTGGCCATTCCTCAACATACCTCGAGAATGTTTATGGATCGCACCGGAGGACATTGACTGATTATTCCATCCTTATCAGAACTCTTACAGTGACCTCGAGAGCATCTATGATCATGCTCACCACTCTTGTCGTCTCCCCCTCTCTGCAGAATGTCGATGTCAATATGTGCTTGTTTGTGCGAGGTATTTTTTAATATCAGAGTTTTTTATTTTCAGACAGGAAGAAAAAGTCTGATAGGAATATTTTTGCCTCCAATTCCTACATGTGTCCAGTTTCACTACTTCTTGTCTAAACAGATCTCACTTGTAACTGAGTCTTCTAGGCTCAATGTGACTTATCTGTCTAAATAAAGGTTGAATGAATGAAAAGTGTTTGGATAGTTGAGGGAACAAGACGATGTCAGGGCGAAGTGACAAGGAACGAGGAGGTCTTGGAACACGTGAAGGAGCAGAAGTTAGAAGAGAAGATGTCAAGGTTAGTAAAACTGTTTAAAACAAGTTTACCGGCTGTTTACTTACTGTAAGGTGTCATAATGTCCCAACGTCGGAGCAACATCTGGCAGGAGCTCATACACTCAGCAGAGAAGTCCTCCAAATCAGGTGCAGGTGTGGAGTGGTGGATGATCAGGATAGATGGCAGCTGAGGAGAAAGCGAGTGTGGCTGTGAACCTGTGAATCCCACAACTCAACATTTGTTGGGAATAACGCTGCGTCTTAAACATCTGTGTGGCACCAAAGTGTTCACATCTGTGAAACTGTGGTTGGGTCAGAACGCGTTGAAACTTTCTGAGCCAAGATGGAGCGACACGACTCCACGATGGCGCCCGAAACTTTGTCACGTGACGGTGGAGTTTGAAGCTCCGACACGGTGTCATGAATCACTGCTTCAGGAAGAGACACAAGCTAAAAAAACATTTAGTGTTTCATTGTCGCACCAAGTCTCAGCAGAGGAAACATGAAAATATGTTGCAGGAGATCAGATAAGAGCATCCTGTGCTCCAGCATCAACGTGTGGCATGGAGGCTGCGCAGCTGCAGAAGGAAAAGCTCTGCAGTCTCCTCCCGTCCCCAATCCTCACCTTCTGACTGACTCAAAAGGAGCGCGCCCAGAGTCACCAGACTGTGGTCACATGACTAAAGATGGCGCTTTGGACCAATCAGAGCGTTTTCTGAGACATCACGGAGCCCATCCTGCAGAGTGGAAGGCTTCGGTTCTTGATTCAAAACTTTTACTTCTAACAAATCAAAATACTTCTAGAAAATAGATTGTATTATTGATAGTACTTACTGATACAAATACTCAGTTTATGTCATTGATACTGACAGACATGATGTGGATCTCCAAGCACTGGCAGGAGGACGGGCTTCATCTAAATCTGAGGTTTTTGAAGCCACCATCAACTGGTGGCCCTCGGGCCATATGTGGCCCAATGTTGATTCCAGCCGGCCAATATTTAATATTAAATTACGCACAGTCTAACACAGATTACAACTGTGGGCCCGCTTGGATCGGGTAATGACCGTGGTGCTTCAGCCAATCAGAGTCCACGGTGATGGCACGTGATCAGATCTGGCTCAGACTCTGGAGGATGGAAAAACCACTGAGACACACACTGGTTCAACCCCTGCAGGATACACTTTGTTTAATGAAGATACGACTTTCTCCTTTTAACCAAATGTAGTCCAGCTCTGGACGTTGTTGGAGCTTTGTTTGATTAAACTGGATTTATCTGTGATCTCTGCACCGTCTTTTCCAGGATTAAATGTGTTTCATGTCATCTGAAGCAACGCAGATTGACAAAAAAGCAAGTTGAACTTTAAAAAAATCATAATTCAAGGAAGTCACTACATTTTCCTCCAACAGGCAGAGAAACTGTTTCAACAGGAAACAGAAAAGCAACAGAAGCCGACGCCTCTGTGGTAAATCTGTGTCGATGAGACAGATTATTAATCTGAGGATGTGCGTTGATGCTGTTTTATCACTTTTTAAAGTTTTTACAAACTTGTTTTGTTGAAAGAGAACGAGCAGCTTAACGTAGAAATAAAAACTCAAACTTCATTTTTTAATCCTGTAATAATAAAAACTGATCAGTGGGATCAGGCGCCGAGCGAGCGGGTCCAAGCTGATGTGTGGTCTGTGGGCCCGCGGCGCTGTTTGGACCCAAACAAACGCAGCAGTCGTGGAAAACGCTGCCCTTGTTCTCCAGACAGGAACAGGAAGTCAACCTGCGGCCCTCAACAGCAGAGGGAAAGAAAATAAAGCCGACGACGGAGAACACAAACAAACTGCAGAAACGTGATGGGGGGCGTTCTAAAACCATCCGAGGGTCTGACCGTCAGGTGCAGGCTCTGCTGCCGCAAACAACGCTTTTATTTTGAAAGGGTTTGTCCTCTAAGCTCAGAGGGACGAAGGTCATTCGTGGAAAGGCAAACGAAGGCAGCAGGTTTAATGTGGATGTTGCTCCGGTAACATGAATCCTTTGTTTGGATGCTTCTTCACTGTTCGAGATCAAACTGTTTGTTTGTTTGTTTGTTTGTTTGCAACATAGTGGTACGGCCATGTTTTCTGTTTTCTGCTGCAAACTCCTCGTTTGTTGTGAGTCAAACTGCAGATGCACGTGAAATCAATGTTTTGTGCACGTTACGTTAATCTGCGGTTCTTCATTAACGCTCTGCTGTCTCTGGGATCACGTCAGGTTCTCCTCCTCAGCCGTGCACGACACGCAGGTTCAGCTCTGAAACGAGGGTCTGCGCTCAGCGTAAACAAAGCGCTTCTGCTGAAAACCACGCCGAGGCGTGAACCGTGTGACTGACCTGCATCAGGCGAGCTGCGGTCTGTGCAGGTCAACAAATACAAGCTTCAGCTGTTTGCAGGCCCTTCGGCTGCGACTTCGACCTGATTTATCAGAAGTTTGCGGTCACTCTGATTTTCCTTCATCTACAAAATAAAAATCTGCGGTGGTTCTTCTGCTGACGGGCGGTCCTGGTGTGGGTTGAGTCAATCCAGCTGATTGATGAGAAAGTTCTGAGCAACTGGACCGGATGCGTTCATGTTCCGTTGGATGTAAAGCCATGACAGCTGTTGTTGTTGTTGTTGTTGTTGTTGTTGTTGTTATTGTCTTCAGGCCCTCGGGTGACGTTCGATCAGGTCAAACGAGCTGCAGGGAATCCATCGAACGGTCGGAGGATTCAGTTCTGGTTCAGGACTCGGAGCTCAGCTGTGTGGGCCATGACCTCTACGGTCCAGGAAGGCGCGGGAGGTGGTGGGGGTCAACGCCGGGGGCAGAATCCATTTCTGTGACCCCCACCCCCACCCCACCCCCCCATCATGAGCTGTTGTCAGGTTTTGGGGAAGGCAACTGTATCAACAGAATCAGGAGGTCTGAGCAGTCGAGTGCACCTGGACCCCTCCGACCGCTCACCAGAACCAGCTGTGCTCATCAAGTAAACACGAGCCAAACCAACAGAAGTTGAATAACTCTGGTCGGGGGGGGGGGCGACCTGCACATGTGCAGACAGACACAAATCCAGTCTGATTTGGTTTAAAACCAATAAAACCAGGGAAAACATCGTCTTACTGAAGTGATGTAGAATTATTTAGTGTACACAATAGCGTTGGACTGCAACAGATTATTTTACTAACACTGATGTAATGCAGTCCCTCCTTTGTTTAACTCGATCTGTAAAAAGCTGAGAACCCGTCATCTCTTCCTGTGGACTCTCGTCAAACTGCTCTTTTATTTCTTAAAAGCTGAAACTGGTTGGACAAACTAAAGCAGGAGGGCGGCGGCTCTGGCATGCTGAGATTTGTGTCGCACTCGGACGTTTTCCAGGAACTCCAGAAGTTTCTGAGCTGAGAAGCTTCATTCAAGCTGCTGATGTGGGAAATGTTCAGCAAGTTTCAGCAAGTGTCAGCATGTTTCAAGGATCAAGATTTAATTCAATTCAAATTCAAAAATACTTTATTAATCCCAAAGGGAAATTATTTGATATTGTTAAGGTTTCAAGGGTTCAAGATTTCAAGATTTCAGCATGTTTCAGCAGGTTGCTGGTTTCAGCCAGTTTTGGCAGGTTTCAACAGGTTTCTGCATGTTTCAAGGATTTAAGATTTAAGGTTTCAAGGGTTCAAGATTTCAAGATTTCAGCAGGTTTCAGCAGGTTTTAGCAGGTTTCAGCAGGTTTCTGCAGATTTCAGCAGGTTTCGGCAGGTTTCGGCAGGTTTCAGCCAGTTTTGGCAGGTTTCGGCTGGTTTCAGCAGGTTTTGGCAGATTTCGTCAGGTTTCAGAATGTTCCAGCAAGTTTCAGCAGGTTTCAGCAGGTTTCAGAATGTTTCAGCAAGTTTCAGCAAGTTTCAGCAGGTTTCAGCAGGTTTCGGCAGATTTCAG
>NC_056514.1:39876803-39888356 GCF_014905685.2 Nematolebias whitei | reverse complement strand
AAGTTTCAGAATGTTTCAGCAGGTTTCGGCAGATTTCAGCAAGTTTCAGGGGTCTCAGCAGTATTTTAGCAGAAAATGTAGCTTTTTGTTTTCATATAACATCATTATATATCTACGTTCAGTAATAAACATTTGAGCCGTTTTGGTGCTGGTTGACGTTGACGCTTGTCGTGACCTCGAGATGTTCCGCTGAACTTTGCAGCCGAAGGTTTTTGGCCGGTGCCGAGGTTCCCGTGCAACTGTTTGCTAATGAGCTGCGCAGCTGTTGGACCAGAATGAAACGTGTTGAATAACAGAACCTCTCGGGCCAAAACGACCCGAAACATTTGACTCCTCATGATCCAGCGCCGAGGCTTGTTTTTGCTCCTTTTCAAAGCTTCTCTGCGTGTAATAGATCAAATCTGTGCTTATTTTCTGACTTCCCATCGCCTGTAACGGACCTGACAGGAACCTGGCTGCAGAACCAGAACCTGCGTCTGGCAGCTCTTCACAGACAAAACATTTACATCCACTGTAACATTTCCAGGGTTAACTTCAGACAACACCCTGAAGAAGAAACGCATGCAAACAGCGTTTTCTGATTATCCTGACCTGACAGGCTCTAACGCCTTAAAGAGTTGGACCGGATCAACTTTCACAAAGTCTCCTGATGAAATAACATCATTTTAGTTTTTAACGGTCGTCTGGGTCACAGACAACAAACCACCTGTAGCCAGATCTGTGAGTTCAGCTGCCTTTTGATTGTGTTTTGATCCAGTTTCCTCTACAGTCTAATAGTTTTGTTTGTTTGGGGGGGGGGGGGGGGGGTTTTGGACAGGGTCTGGAGAGGTTTGAGAACCAGAACCCAGCCTGTTGGAGCTGCTGTGCTCTAAAGTTTCAGGTCAACCCTCAGCTATGTGCTAAAATAGACATGGGGGTTTACCACAGGAGCAGCGAGATGGTTTGAGGTTCATGCTGGAACTTTTTCCTCAACAGGAAACAACGTGTTACATAAGGAACTCACACAAACACCTTCGATCAAACATCGTTTGGACGTTAACCGTTGAGGTGAATCCATTGATGGATCAGTGGAAAGTTTGAGGGTTTACGGTTTGATGCTCGCTGCCTTGAAGGACCACGAGTCAGCCTTTGGATAAAGACAACCTGCTCAAACGTCTCATCAGAGTCGAAACAACAAAATGTAACTGTAGCGACATCAACGTCTCCACGGGGTCAAAAATAAGAACGAGGCTGATTTGTATATTTCTCACCAGTAGAGCGGTGACAAACTTTCTTCTTCTTCTTCTTTTGGCTGCTCCTTCTTCAGGGGTCACCACAGTGAACTAACTCCCACCAAGACTTGTCGATTATTTTTACACCAGATGTTCTTCCTGACACAACCACAGACACCGAGCTGCCACAGCCTCTGTGGAGCAGAGAGCTGCATCTAGGGCGCCGGAGGAGCAGATGGGGGGGGGGGGGGGGGTAAGAGCCTTGCTCAAGGGCCCAGAGTTGGGCGAATGAGAGTGGAGGCAGGTGGGGGTGCCTCACCTTTCCTACCCACATTTTTGATATTGTCTGCACTGGGATTTGAACCGTCGACCTTCTTGCTGAGAGGCAACAGCTCTACCATGGATGCTGCATGACCCTGCATGACACACTGGACTCACCTCCACAGAACAACACAGGAAGTCCTTCAGACGTTTCAACTCCTCCCCCTTTCTACAAAATAAAATTATTCCTGCACCACAATAAACACTTTAATGCTTCTGTCTGCACCTTTAGACCTTAATGTTGGTATTTTTATAGTCTGTTATTTTTTATATTATCTGTTATTTTTTATATCTTGTGTGATTCCTTGTGTATGTTTATTTGTACTGAAACTCTGGCAAAACAATTTCCTGCGGGATCAATAAAGTTCTATCTTATCTTCTAAACTTGTCTTATTCTAAACCTTCTGATTTAGTTTTTTAATTATTTCTGACTGAGTTTATTATTTTTGTTATTATTCCTTGACATTTGACACAGAGTGATCTGATTTATTATTTCATTTTCTAATTATGTTTTGTTTTTATATTTTTTTCCTGATGCAATAAATACATCTTGTTACTTTTTGATGCCGTGATTTTTTGTTAAGCACGTTGGTGACAGTTTCTGTTTTAAATGTGCTCTTTAAATAAATCTGACGTCTTATCTTATCTTATTTTGTCTTGTCTTGTCTTGTCTTGTCTTATCTGATCTTATCTTATCTGATCTGATCTTGTCTTCTCTTGTCTTGTCTTGTCTTGTCTTGTCTTGTCTTGTCTTATCTGATCTTATCTTATCTGATCTTGTCTTGTCTTGTCTTGTCTTGTTTTATCTGATCTTGTCTTGGCTTGTCTTGTCTTGGCTTGTCTTGTCTTGTCTTGTCTTGTCTGATCTTATCTTATCTGATCTTGTCTTGTCTTGTCTTGTCTTGTTTTATCTGATCTTGTCTTGGCTTGTCTTGTCTTGTCTTATCTTATCTTGTCTTATCTTATCTTGTCTTATCTTATCTTTCCAACTGAGCCACCGTGCCGCCAGCCTTAAAGCCCTTCATCCAAGTACCAAAGCAAACATTAACAAATAGTTCATCTTTATATAAATTATTTTTCATGTAAAAAACAAATAAAATTCTGTCAAAAGAATTGAAAAAGAATTAATCCTTGATTAATATAAATTGTTGGACCATCAAGTCTAAGTAATAATTTAATAACTCCTTCTGCAAACTATGCTCAGAATCCTTATTCTTGATTTGTGTTAATTTTTATTGTGTTCATGATTCTAATTTTGATGATTTTCAAAAACATTTCAAAAACAAATTCAGACTCATTTGGGTAAATATTAATTTGTTATGAGATGGAGTTCACTGTGATGATTATTAAAGATTGGGTCTGATTATCAAAGATTGGGTTTGATTATTAAAGATTTGATCAGATTATTAAAGATTTGATGTGATTATTAAATATTATATCAGATTATTAAAGATTTGATCAGATTATTAAAGATTTGATCAGATTATTAAATATTTGATTAGATTATTAAAGATTTGATCAGATTATTAAATATTTGATCAGATTATTAAATATTTGGCCTGATTATTAAAGATTTGATCATATTATTAAAGATTTGATCAGATTATTAAAGATTTGATTAGATTATTAAAGATTAGATCAGATTATTAAATATTTGATCATACTATTAAAGATTTGATCAGATTATTAAAAATTTGATCAGATTATTAAAGATTTGGTCTGATTATTAAAGATTAGATCAGATTATTAAAGATTTGATCAGATTATTAAAGATTTTGTCAGATTATTAAAGATTAGATCAGATTATTAAAGATTTGGTCTGATTATTAAATATTTGATCATACTATTAAAGATTTGATCAGATTATTAAATATTTGATCATACTATTAAAGATTTGATCAGATTATTAAAAATTTGATCAGATTATTAAAGATTTGGTCTGATTATAAAAGATTTGATCAGATTATTAAAGATTTGATCTGATTATTAAAGATTTGATCTGATTATTAAAAATTTGATCAGATTATTAAAGATTTGGTCTGATTATTAAAGATTTGATCAGATTATTAAAAATGTGATCAGATTATTAAAGATTTGGTCTGATTATTAAAGATTTGGTCTTATTATTAAAGATTTGATCAGATTATTAAAGATTTGATCAGATTATTAAAGATTTGATCAGATTATTAAAGATTTGATCTGATTATTAAAAATTTGATCAGATTATTAAAGATTTGATTAGATTATTAAATATTTGATCAGATTATTAAAGATTTGATTAGATTATTAAAGGGTGAATAAATTACTGATCCTGTTTTTGGTCAGAAAACTGACCTACAAGGAGAAAGCGTTTCTCTCTCACTCACATCTTCCACAATAAAAGCTCTTTAAACCACGGGTTCTGCCCACAGCGTGTTCAATCATCTGGTGCTGCTGAACCGGGTCAAGGCGGCTCTTTGTGGACTGACGGGGATGATTCTGTAAAATTTGGTTTTAATCCAAACAAAGTAACTTCAGGGCCAACGTCAGCAATAATGATCTTTTTTGATAATCAGGGTGGATGCATCATCGCACTTTAAATTGAAGGAATTTTAAAGACGTTTTGACGTTTAATCAATTTAATTTGGATTAATCAGCTCAAACCCAGAACAGGACTTCAGCAAAGTTTACATGTGAATGTAAAATGTTTTATAACGTAAGTTTCTCCGTAGATTGTCAGGTCTGGATTTCTCTTCAAGCAAAACACACAGAATAAACTAGAAAGTTCCTGCAGAAACTTTGATGGGATATTTATTAGCAACAGTCTGTGAAAAATTTCTAATAAAAATGACCTCTTTGTTTGCAAATTCTGTCGCCATGGTAACTTGAAAGGCCAGTGAAAGTAACAGCGCACACCACGAGGCCGAGCCGGTCGTTTTGATGCAACATTTGGGACACGTTTCGGTTCGGACACATTAAAGTTGAAGGAAAGATAAGATGTAAAGTTAAGAAACTCTTGTCAGGTGGATAATAACAGGTGCTGCCTTACTAGACACTCCCAGATTAAAACAAATCTCACAAGATGTCTTAAACCCAAAATATAAAGATAAACTTGAGTTTTGTCACCGTGTCCTGAAGTTTGTGTTTGGACCGAGTCGACTCGGTTCTGTCAGGTCAGGCAGTTTGAACTCGGTGCCCTGGAACGGACCGAGGCCTCGTTCTTGGGTCTGGATGAGTTCAGCTCGCTGCCGTGTCAAGTTTAATGAGGGGAATCTACCAATAAGACCAGAGTCCTGCAGGGTTTTTTCCTGTTTTTTTTATGGTTTTGTTCTGGTTTTGTTCTGGTTTTGATCTGGTTTTGTTCTGTTTTTTTCCTGTTTTTTTTATGGTTTTGTTCTGGTTTTGTTCTGGTTTTGTTCTGGTTTTGTTCTGGTTTTGTTCTGTTTTTGGTCTGGTTTTGGTCTGGTTTTGTTCTGGTTTTGTTCTGTTGTTTTGTTCTGGTTTTGGTCTGATTTTGTTCTGTTGTTTTGTTCTGGTTTTGGTCTGATTTTGTTCTGGTTTTGTTCTGGTTTTGTTCTGGTTTTGTTCTGGTTTTGTTCTGGTTTTGTTCTGGTTTTGTTCTGGTTTTGTTCTGGTTTTGATCTGGTTTTGTTCTGATTTTGTTCTGGTTTTGTTCTGGTTTTGGTCTGATTTTGTTCTGGTTTTGATCTGGTTTTGTTCTGGTTTTGTTCTGGTTTTGTTCTGGTTTTGTTCTGGTTTTGGTCTGATTTTGTTCTGGTTTTGTTCTGGTTTTGTTCTGTTTTTGGTCTGGTTTTGTTCTGGTTTTGTTCTGGTTTTGTTCTGGTTTTGTTCTGGTTTTGTTCTGGTTTTGTTCTGGTTTTGGTCTGGTTTTGGTCTGGTTTTGGAGCTGTCACCAGGTTCACCAGGACAGATGTGGACCCTTAAACGTGTCGGGACAAACTTCAGATTTAAAATGGACCAGTAAGAGCAGCCGTGACGACACGGAAGGTTGATGTTTGTTGCATTTATTCAGTTCTGTGGTTTTGTGCGTCCTGGTGGTCCAGAAGAACGTTACAATTGACCAGGTGAAAACAGAAATTAATTTTTGATTCGAGTGGGCGACTCCGAGGCTGTTTCTGCTTCTGCTGTGTAAACTGTTGTTTTACAGAGTAAACCTAAACAGGAACGTGTTTGTGTCGGTTTTCGTTTGTTCCTGCGAGGAGCTGCCAGCCGACTTCATTCCCTCCGTCTGAGGCCAAAGCCTGTGACGTCAGCAGCGTCGCCCGTGTTTACTCTGTGTTCGTCTGGAGGATTTAGACGACGCAAAACACTCAAATCATCCTCGGCCAAAACCAGAACATCCTCTCAGCTCACGTTGTTCAAGTAAAAACATTAGAAACACAACGGCAGCTCAAACGGATCGAAGCTTGGCCGCTCACGTCTCCCATGCATGTTTAAAAAATGTAAAAACATTAAATATTACGTAAGAAGGAGCCGTTAGTCCAAGCAGTGGCTGCTGAGGCTGAAATCATCTCAATCAAAGAACAGAAGCTAAAAGGAGCACAAAGGTCGACTTCTGTACAATATAAAACTGATTTCAAAGACAGCAAGGTTTTAAAAACTAGAACGTTCCTGGAGAAACTTAAGACGGGGACTGCCACGTGGCGGCCATTTTTAAATCTTGATTTGACAGTACTGTGTGTTGGATATCGCACTCACCATCGCGCCAATTTTCAGCTGAAAATGGCAAAATATCAATGAGCTAAAGTCTTTTTTTCTTTTAAGCTATGGTGGCCATCTTGAATTTTTGATTTGGATTCAGTATGTGATGGGGAACGTTCTCAGCTATGACCACACCAAATTTCAGCTCTGTATGTGTAAAAATAGCTGAGTTAAAGCCACTTAAATTGAGCTTTGGTGGCCATCTTGAATTTTATATTTATTGGGCGTTGGTCTCAGCTTCCACCAAATTTCAGTTTAATATCTCTAAAAATGGCGGATTTACAGTATTTTTTAACGACAGAGTCTATGAAAAATGACTACCATATTTTCCGCCGTACACGTCGCTTCGCCGTATAAGTTGCATCTATCATGCGTCACCGCTGGCAACCGTGAAATGTGGGCTGAACCCAGAAATGTGGGCCGATGTTGTGCCAAAAATCAATTGGCTGCCAAATGGCGGCTGCGGGAGCGTGCACGGGAGGACTTGAACAAGAATTTAACAAGATTAACACTTAAAAATAATTATTTGTTTGCTCAGCATTACAGTAAAGTTGTGTCTCGGTTGAACTTTTACTTAATAAATACACTTCAATGGTCAAATCAGCTGCATGTCTCCGGGGCGGTGCAGTGAAATGAAGCTGATTTGACGGTTGCTCCAGGTGAGCTGGACGAAGGTGTCAGCCTTGGGCAAGCCAATTTTGTCATTAATAGCTACTTTTACTAATTACATGACACAACAGCATACCATACTATGTGACTTTCATTTAGCGGCTGAAAATGGTAATGTTCAATCTTTTCAGTCAGAATGAACGAAAACGATCATACTCAGCCAAAGATTGGTTGAGTGGCTATAGAAGTCGCAGGGGGCATGCAAATTAGGCAACAAAAAAACCATGCGACTTATACTGTGAAAAATATGGCAATAAAAATGGCGTCTTTGTTTGCAAATTACATTGAAATGGTAACTCGAAATGCCAAATAAAGTAACAGCACAGATCACGGGGCCGAGCCGGTCGTTGTGATGTAACATTTGTGGGGGGACACGTTGCAGTTCGGACACATTAAAGTTGAAGGAAGGATAAGATGTAAAGTTAAGAAACCCTTGTCAGGTGGATAATAACAGGCGCTGCCTTCAGTCCCCAATTAAAGAGATCTTCATGTATTTATATCTGGATTGTTTTCTAGCAATAAAGTGAAATATTTTCACAAATTAAAAACAACTGACAAAAACCAGAAGTCGGAGCTCGTGATCCGTGACGGAGCTGAACGTTTTAACTTATCAGTAATTATCTGAGTTTAAACTGTGTGGAAGGAGTTTTATCAAACATCAGTGACGCCTGCCGACTCAGCATTAACCTGTTTTACCCTTTTACAACAAATCAAACCTTAAAATGAGCAGAGTCATGTCTCTGTCCCCGTCTGTCCCTGAGTCCACGTAGAGATTCACATGGACCACGCACAGTTTGATGCGGGGGGGGGGGGGGTGCATTCCTGTCGTTTTTCTATAAATATCCTGCATGTTTCCTTTCTGCCGTCCTCAATGAAGCAGTGGAAAATCTGAGGGCCTCGTTTCTCCCCCCGTGGCCTCGGAGACGGGGGACAAACTGGGTGGCAGGACGGGGGGAGGGGGACGGGCCGGTTCTACGGGTCGTGGAGTTTAAAAACATCAGCGAATGTTTTAGTTTAGAGACACATCGGAGAGGACAGGTCAAGTCCTTGTCCTCTTCATCTGCAGCTTTTTCACCGCTCTTTGTCTCCATTTTTACTTTCTTCATCGTCAGCGTCTTCGTCTCCCTCTCCCTCGTCCTCTGTTGTTTTGGTCTTATTTGTGTCCACAGTGGATCATCTGTCCCACCAACCCTCCACATGTCCTCCTCCACTCCTTTCAGGGACCTTCTCTGCATTCTTCTTCTTGTCCTCCATTTTTGTCCAATATGTCCACACATCCAAACCACTGGAGCTGTCCCTCTGATGGACTCATTTCTAACCCTGTCCACTTTGGTCCCATTTTAACCATCTGAACGTCTCTGCTCCTCCTGCTGTCTTCTGAAGGAGACGCCGTCTCCTCCTGCTGTCTTCTGAAGGAGACGCCGTCTCCTCCTGCTGTCTTCTGAAGGAGACGCCGTCTCCTCCTGCTGTCTTCTGAAGGAGACGCCGTCTCCAGACATCAGAGCAGGTCTCACCTCCATCGTGGCATGACTCGTCAGTTTTCCCTTCTTGAAAACCAACTTCAGAATTAAAGCAGGATTAGGATTATATTCCGTCCAAACAACAACAGTTCATCTTTTTATTAAAAACAAAGGCGGCCTTTGTTCTCCTCGCTCTGCGGTTAAAGTTCAAATAACTTCTGAGAGTTTCCGCAGTTTTCAACCAGAAGTAATTCACAGGCTGCAAATATTTTTATGGTCCAGACTCGGCTCGGTCTACTTCCTGAGTCTGAAGCCATATGGACACAATAACAATAATAAATGCATACAAGCAAACACTTAATGGCACGTCGACTCGCTGTCGTGCACGAAGAGGCGGCGGCTGATGGATCGGGCCGGAGACCGGAGGTTCGGAGCGTGTCTTCCTGACGTTCAGACAGAACCGGGCTGCTTCTCTGCAGGTTTGTGGTTTCTGTGCTTGAAGACGAGTCGACACGAAACCCTTCCTGGGAAAATCTTCACTTCTGGCCGTCCTCCGAGGCCGTGCGCTGAACTTTTCCAACTTCACCCCACGAGACAAAGGCTGATGGAACCACCTGGATGATATCTGTAATCAGAAGAAGCCAGACGTGCGCTCGTGTCCTCAAAGTGTCCTGGTTGGACGCACGCTCATCACAGACATGCACGGGCCTCCAGGGAGACTCTGCAAACATTCTCCAGGGCTGTAATCGTTCCAGAATGGGTGCGGTATAATTCCTGGTAAACAGCGGCCCCAGGTCTCCGGCAGCAGCACAGTGAGCTACCTGCTGTAAGGCCCCGTTTATGCAGAACCACCTCTGGAAACGTTAGTGCCTTTCAATATTTATTGGGGGTAATAAACAACAACAAAAAAACGAGTGGGTTTACATGAAAATGCTGTAGTTCCCATGTCAGCTGGGTTGCCAGATAAGAAATGAAGAACTATACAGTAGTACTGTGTTTTAAAATTGTAGTATTTTGACCTAAACTGTAATATCTGCAGAGTAACAGTAACAGAGATGAACACGGTTTCAGTACGTTGACACAAATTCCTGCGTCAGAGTTTTTAAATCTGCAAAGTGACCAAACGGTGCTCCAGACCTGCCCATGTCAACCCGGCCGGACAGACTTTTGGTTCTGGACGGGCAACGTCTACGGGTCTTGTAGAAAACATTCATGTGTTTAGTCGACCAGGAGGAATGAAAGGTCCTGCAGGTGATCACCGCTCTCACCTAAAGGCAGGGTGACGTTTTATTTCACTTTGATGACAGCCAGGACAGAAAGCACTCCACAGCCAACACACCGTGTACGGCAATCAGTTGACTCAGTTAATCATCCCACCCCCCAGCCGTCCAAAGTATGTCTGCTCTAACAACAGTTATAATAAATAAAACAACAGTTATAAGAAATAACAACAGTTATAATAAATATAAGAACAGTTATTATAAATAACAACAGTTATAATAAATAAAACAACAGTTATAATAAATAACAACTGTTATAATAAATAAAACAACAGTTATAATAAATAACAACAGTTATAATAAATAAAACAACAGTTATAATAAATAACAACTGTTATAATAAATAACAACTGTTATAATAAATAAAACAACAGTTATAATAAATAACAACTGTTATAATAAATAAAACAACAGTTACAATAAACGGCAGAGAGCAGAGTGTTTTTGTGCTGCTCACCCTTTTTCAACATGCAGGAGAAAAACTAATAAAATCCAGGCTCTAAAGAGTTGTTAGTGTATCTAACTGTGATCTTACAGACGCTGCATGCACGATGAATGCAGCTGAGCATCAGGGTTGCCAGATAAATATAAAATGTCTTATTTACCCCCTCCTTTTCTGTGCAGACGTTCATCAAACACAACACATCTCATCTTAGAATATCTTTACTCTGCAGATAGTACAGTTTAGGTCAAAATACTACAATTTTAAAACACAGTACTACTGTATAGTTCTTCATTTCTTATCTGGCAACCCAGCTGACATGGGAACTACAGCATTTTCATGTAAACCCACTCGTTTTTTTTGTTGTTTATTACCCCCAATAAATATTGAAAGACACTAACGTTTCCAGAGGTGGTTCTGCATAAACGGGGCCTTACAGCAGGTAGCTCACTGTGAGCTGGTCCTTTAAAAAGGAGCTCCACGAGGAACAAGTCTGGACACCCCTGGTGTAAATATTCGAGTCCCAGGCAGTAAAAACGGAGATCTTTGTCCCATTTCTGAAACTTTACGTACACAGAAGAAATGTCAACTGATCACCCAAACTGTCTGTTTTCTAATGAACCTAAAGCCCAAAGCTTCGTGGGTTTTGACTCCGTTAAATCAGTTCTGACACTCGGCTGTACGAGCTCTTTGGGACGTTTGGGTCCAGCTCCAGAGCTCTGACACCAGACTGTCCGGCCTGGCTTTTACGAGGCTCCGCGGCCGTCCAGCTGCTAGAATCATTCTGGTGCATCATTACCGACTGCGTGCACGTCTGCGTGTGCACGTGAAGCTACTGAAAGGAGGGGAAAGGTCTCCGTGCAGACCGCAGCTCTGATGTGCTGACACTTGGCTGACTCTGAGCGCCGCGGGACTCGGAAGTCGAGTCGTTTCCATCGTGTTTGAGCGATTCCTTCATTCAGCGCAGTCTTCTGACGGATTTCTTTGTTTTCCACGGAGCTTGTTTGTGATCAGTTGAGCTGATTCGTGTTTGTGATCCTGGAGACGTTTGAAATGAGGGGAAAATGTGACGACGTGAGGCGCGCCATAATTCAGTTTGTGGTCGGACATGTTTTTCAAAAGTTACAGGAGCTCGAGTCGCGTGCGCCGGCCTCCGCGATGAATCACCGGGCTTCGTTTTCTCTTTCACAGGTTTTGTTTTGGTGGAGGGGCTTTAGTTTGTTTTGCTGCAGCTGTTTTGTTTCCAGATTTTGTGGTTTTCTCATGATGGATTCCACACGGCGCTGCCTCTTTTCCGGTCCGATGTGAAAACACTCGGCCAACAGAGTCCTTGAGTTTCCACCGCATAACAACAACGTTTCAATTTGTCTAATCGCGGGTATTTAGGCTAAGTAAACCATCACTCCTCAGGATTTCATCTGCAGCCTCGGCCCAGTCATGCAGACCTTTATTCAAACCATTTGTGTGTG
>NC_056514.1:39875401-39876703 GCF_014905685.2 Nematolebias whitei | reverse complement strand
GTGGGCGTGGTGGTGGGGGGGGGGGAACTCTGCTGAGGTGGGGGGAGTTCAAACACGCAGAGTGGCTAGTTTTCCTTTTCTCACAGCTTTCCCTTCACTTCTTGTCTGAGCCAACTGAAGCACCTGAAGACGTTGACCTCATGACCTCTGACCTCATCTGCTGACATTCAGTGAAGGAACGCGGCCTCTAAGAACCGGACCGGGCCGGGACAGAGTTGGCTTTTGGCCCAGCTCAGCAGAGTTTGTGCTCTCTTCAGATAGAAACTCAACAATCAACCTTAAAGAGACGTCCAATATTCAGCTTGTAGAACAGATGGAAAGATCTGATGAACTTCTGAGCATTTTATTAAAAGTTATCCAAAGGATCAGGAGATATTTTGCTAACAGACAACCAACACATACACAGACGCATTAAGTTACATGATTGTACACTTTCCATGGCAACAAAGGATGGGCCATCTTGTCTCCATGGCAACAAAGGATGGACTGTCTTGTCTCCATGGTGACAAAGGATGGGCCATCTTGGCTCCGTGGCAACAAAGGATGGACTGTCTTGTCTCCATAGTAACAAAGAATAGGCCATCTTGTCCTCATGGCAACAAAGATAAAGCTTGAATCAAAGATCTGGATGAACCAGGACCTGTGGTTCTGGCCCAGTTTGTCCTGGTTCTGGCTCCTTTCAGTATTGGAGCTGGCAGATGATGAAGTTGATGGTTTTGCAGAAAAGCATTGAAATAAATATTTGTTCATGTTGTAAATGTAAATCTGAGGTCATGGTCCTGAACCGGAAAAGAGTGGATAGTTCTCTTCAGGCCGAGGGTGAGGTTCTGCCTCAAGTGGAGGAGGTCAAGTATCTCGGGGTTTTGTTCATGAAGAAGAATGGCACGTGAGATTGACAGATGGATTGATGCAGCATCTGCGGTATTGTGAACTTTGTACTGGTCCGTTGTGGTGAAGAGGGAGCTGAACTGTAAGACAAAACTCTCTGTTGACCTGTCGGTCTACGTAACTTCCTCCCCTCACCTCTGGTCATGAACTCTGGTAAGGATGCTTCCTGGAAGCCTCCCTTGGGAGGTGCTTTGGGCATGTCCAACTGGGAGGAGACCCAGGACACGCTGGAGAAACTATGTGTCTCTGTTGGCCTGGGGACATCTTGGAGTCCTCCCAGAAGTGCTGGAAGAAGTGGCTGTGGAGAGAGATGTCTGGACCTCCCTGCTCAAGATGCTGCCCTGAGACCTGACTTCAGAACAAGCGGAAGATAATGGATGGATGGATGGATGGATGGATGGATGGATGGATGGA
>NC_056514.1:39873235-39875001 GCF_014905685.2 Nematolebias whitei | reverse complement strand
TAATTTACCAGAAACTTCTAAATAAATTCTCACCCTGTACTGAAACCTGTTTTTTCAGCGTCTCATCGCCACCAGCTGGTGAGAGGTGGTGACCCCGCCCACTGGAACCAGTACTGAAAGCATAAAGGGGTACTGTGGAAACGGAAAATGAAGCCGTCCGACCTGCACTGGCCCAATAGGGACCGAGCCGAGCAGGACCTATGGAAAAGGAGCTTATGAGTCCATTCATTAAGGATTTATTAAGGATTTATAAACGGGTTATTCATGGGCCTGAAAACTCTTTAAATCACTAAATGTGTGAACAGTGTTTAATACTGTTTCATGAATGATAATGTTTCATAAAGCATTTATAAACTCATAAATAACCTGTTAATAAAGCTTTAATAAATCCTTCATAAAGGGTTGATTGACATCTGTCAGAACTAGTTCAACAGGAAATATTGTTTATACCCAATGTGAACCCCTGAATCTGGCTTTGATGTGCATGCAGTGTCAATCTGGATTTGATGTGAATGTGGCATTACTTTAGATTTCGTGTGAACATGGTGTAAATCTGGTTTTAACATATGGCAACCTGAATCTGGTTCTGATATCAGCACAATGCAAATCTATAAATCTAGTTTTGATGTGAACATGGTGTAAATCTGGTTTTAACATATGGCAACCTGAATCTGGTTCTGATATCAGCACAATGCAAATCTATAAATCTAGTTTTGATGTGAACAGGGCAGGACCCTGGATTTGATGCAAACTCATCATAAATCTGGTTTTGGTGTGAACGCCACCTCAGTCTGGTTCTTATGCGGACACCTTGTGGCCTTATGAATCGGGTTTTCATGCGACCACTCAGTCTGGTTCAAGACTCATTCGTAATCTCCTCTCAATCAGAGATTAAGATTATTAATCTATTAGTTGAAATAAACACAAATCCAGCTCATGTTTGTGGAACAGGCCTGTTGTCCACGTGTCGTGTATTATCTCAGGTTTTTACAGTTTATCATTTTAATGTCTGTTTCATGGTCCAACCTTTGGACAAACGGCACACGAGGAGGAGTTCCTGACGTTCAGGTGCAGGGATTAAACTGGTTAAAGTTTCATCAGATTATCAGCATCAGCTGCTCTACATTCAGCTAATCTGACTCTGAAGATTACACACATGTTGACATCAGCAGGTTTCGACCGGCCGGGGGTGTGAAGGTTTGGAGCATCATTTGGACCGTCTGCCTCCGGCTCACAGGAAACATTTCGGCTCATATTTCTGAGCTTAAGCTGTTCTGTGTTCACACCCAGGTGAGTCGGTCCGTTCAGAATAAAGGTGCTCAGTGAGCGGCGGAGCGTGGCCGAACCTCAGCTGCATCGATCTCAGATCCCGACTGGCCTCGTAAAGTTTGAGAGGAGCCACGAGAGCCAGAACCCAGACTGGGCCAACGGGTTTTAATGGTACTGGTTCTAATGAAACACTCCTCTCCCAAAGCGCTGACGTTATCCACTGGACACACACGCGCACACACACACACACACACACACACACACACACACACACGCACGCACGCACGCACGCACACACACACGCGCACACGCACACACACACACACACAGCTGTACAGAAAGTGTGTCGGTGACATCAGGAGGTTTATCTGCTGTGGTTTCACTCCTGGATGTTCCTCCAGTGGTGAATCTGGAAGGAGCAGATGGTCTGAGGTCACTGCTTCTCCATGGTCCACCTGACTCTGTGTGTGTGTGTGTGTGGGGGGGGGGGGGGGGGG
>NC_056514.1:39871304-39873135 GCF_014905685.2 Nematolebias whitei | reverse complement strand
GGGGGGGGGGGGGGGGGGGGGGGCTCTAACAACAGTGTCCTGCAGGAGACGCACGATGAGGTTGTTGTTCATGGTGATCAGTCTGAACCTCCAACCGTACGCTGACGACACGAGGCCTTTCCTGAAGGAGCTGCAGGCCATGTTCAGTCCTGCAGCACACACACACACACACACACACACACATACGTGCGCACGATTCAAATTAAAGTTCAAACACTCCAATGTGTGGCACCGCCTGAGCCAATCAGCACCAGCAGTGATGTCATTTCCTCCTCTGAGGGCTCCTGCTGGTGGTCTTCAGAGACGTGACTCAGGTCTGACCCTCCTGGGGAGTCTGCATCAGAGGATGAGTCTGAACGGTCTCACTCTGGATCTGGAAGTGGTTCCTCTGGACTTTAAATGCTCCCAGGAGGCCACCGTGTCACCTGAAGCCTTCGCCTTTAATCAGCTGCAGGTCTGAAGGTCACAGAAGCTGCTGCTGCCGATGGACCTGAAGCAGCTTCTGTGACTCCTGAATCCTCCAGCAGCTGCTCACACTGACCTGCTGCTGCCCCCTGCTGGTCATCAGACAAAGTGCAGAAATAATCTGGATTAAAAAGCTTAAAATGATCATTTTCTAATGAAACTTTCAGAAAATACTCACTGGCTCGACTTAACATCTGGAAGTTAATCTAGTTGTTGCAGCTGTTGGATCAAAGTCTCAATTCTCAAAATAAATCTTGAAAGTTTCTCTCCTGTTTTCAGCGGGACGAGGTGAAAACCGTCAGTTTAAATTTTCCTCTGAGTGAAGTTTATTTACATCAGTGATGATTAATAAACAGATTTCAATTCACAGTTTTAAACTTTGTTTAATCTCTTCAACTGAATTAACGTCATATAGACATTTTTATTTATCATTTTTAAGACACGCTCATTTCACCTCAGACACATTTTGGATTTTATCCTCTTAATTTTTTATACAATTCAGATGAGATTAAAATTATTCCTCAGCCACACGTCACAATAATTTGGGTTATTTTTGGATCCGCTGCTCGTCGGGAATGAAAACTTTTGTTTTGCTGCAGACTCACAGCACCGAGGAAGAAATGAGACGTTTCATTACCTGCGTCCGTTACAGTCAGAAGAAAAAATTAAATGTTGTTTTTGTAAACATGCTTTTGTTTTCATATTTAAAATAAATAAATAAATAAATAAATAATGCTGAAGCCATCTGTTGTCTTAAAATCTGAACCGTCTTTTGTTTCTGATGATTGATGTAAAATGTGTCAAACTCAAGGCCAGAGGGCCAAACATGGCCCCCCGTTAACATCTAATCTGGGCCCAGCCCTCGTTAACATCTAATCTGGGCCCAGCCCCCGTTAACATCTAATCTGGGCCCAGCCCCCGTTTACATCTAATCTGGGCCCAGCCCCCGTTTACATCTAATCTGGGCCCAGCCCTCGTTAACATATAATCTGGGCCCAGCCCTCGTTAACATCTAATCTGGGCCCAGCCCCCGTTTACATCTAATCTGGGCCCAGCCCCCGTTAACATCTAATCTGGGCCCAGCCCCCGTTAACATCTAATCTGGGCCCAGCCCTCGTTTACATCTAATCTGGGCCCAGCCCCCGTTAACATCTAATCTGGGCCCAGCCCTCGTTAACATCTAATCTGGGCCCAGCCCTCGTTAACATCTAATCTGGGCCCAGCCCCCGTTAACATCTAATCTGGGCCCATCCCTTGTTAACAAATAATCTGGGTCCAGCCTTCTTTAACATCTAATCTGGGCCCATCCCTTGTTAACGTCTAATCTGGGCCCAGCCCTCGTTAACATCTAATCTGGGCCCAGCCC
>NC_056514.1:39866990-39871294 GCF_014905685.2 Nematolebias whitei | reverse complement strand
TCTAATCTGGGCCCAGCCCTCGTTAACATCTAATCTGGGCCCAGCCCCCGTTAACGTCTAATCTGGGCCCATCCCTTGTTAACATCTAATCTGGGTCCAGCCTTCTTTAACATCTAATCTCGGCCCATCCCTCGTTAACATCTAATCTGGGCCCAGCCCTCGTTAACATCTAATCTGGGCCCAGCCCTCGTTAACATCTAATCTGGGCCCAGCCCTCGTTAACATCTAATCTGGGCCCAGCCCTCGTCAACATCTAATCTGGGCCCAGCCTTCGTTAACGTGAACCGTTGGTTTTTATTTTGGTCCTCCTTAGAACCAGAATCTGAACCCCTGGTCTAAACTTTACATTAGTTTTATTTATTTAAATATCATAAAATGGATCTACTGGACTCACGGTGCTCAGAGGGACCCACAGTTCCAGGTCCAAACCTTCCAGCTCAGACTGCAGTGTCTCGTGATCCGGACTTTCTTCTGCCTCAGACCCACGGTCAGGTCCAGGAGAGAAACACAGACCTGATCCTCCTGGGGGACTAGGTGTTCCAGGGACGATAAACCCTCCAGAAAGTTCTGGGTCTGGCCCAGGTCTGCTCCCGGTGATACTCTAAAGCGAGGCGTTCAGGGATCCTGAAGTCTGTCTGAAATCTGAAGATTATTTTAATCTTTGAGAGAACTGTTTCTCTCATATTGAAGCAGTTCAGGGTGAACATGGTCGTTTTGAACCTTTGGTGGTTTTGGGGACAGCCTGGACTTGGGAACCCTGCACTTCTCTGGTCTGACCACAGGGGGGCAGGTCGGTCCGGTTCTGATCCTAAACTTTAAGAAACAAACTAGAAAAATCTGCAGAAGTTTAACATATTGTCGTTTTTCCAGGTTTGTGTTTAAAGAAATGTTTGTTCCGGTGTCATGGAACAAACTGAACAGCAGCGGTCCAGGAGGTAGACGGCGCCCTGGAGGGGGACGCAGAGGATGATGATGGTTATAGGTGCACTTCATCTTCACTCCGACCGCTCGTTTTCAGCCCAATTCTTGTCATTTTCAGAGAATTGTTTGTTAAGACACCTAACCAACTTCTGAATCAAGCAAAGTCCACAGAACATCTGCAGGGAAATCATCACAATAAAATTTACAGCATTTTATCTCCCCTGCCTAAAACTTTTGCACAGCACTGATCATGAATTCATGAGATTTTAAATAAAAAATAAAAACTGTTCTGGAAACCTTGAAGCTCGAGGCACCTTTATTCATTATTACACCACCTTTATCTCCATGGAAACCTGAAGATGCTGGGGCGATCCTGTTGCCGTGGCGATGAGCAGCACCACTTGAACCCGTTTAGATCCTCCACCTTTCTTCAGTTATTTTTATTTTATAATTTCAAAGCTGAAGCTCCTCTGATTATCACCCAGACAGAAAATTAATCTGGATTAGATTCAGCAACAAAACAGCAGATTAACAAACTGCTGCCGTCAGCGGAATAATTTTATTTAATTAAAACGTTTGGATCAATAAGACAAGTTCAAATGTATTAAAAACTAATTTATTCTTTAGACACAAACGAGACATTTATGTATTTATTGAAATCAAAACCCAAACTTTGACGTCTGAGAAGTTCTTTAACTCTCGGAGAAAAGTTTTTAATTTGAAGGTTTTTATTCTAAGTGTTTTTATAAATATTATACTCCGTGTCTGTAACTTTGTGTCAGGTGAACCTGAGCTCCACCCACAGGGACGATTCCACGCTCCAGCTGCGCTCCTCAGACCAGGACTGAAAGAACCGGGTCCGGGATCAGCCACAGAGCGATCCATCTGGAGGTCTGGACTCGGACCCAGAACCAAGCAGTAGCTGGACCGTCTCTGAGGAGGGGCAGGTCTGGGTCCCCTTCCTGGATCTGGTTTAGTCACAACTCGTAACAAAATGCCCTGAACCTAAAACCCGACAGGAGACTGAACTCCTGACGGAAACAGAAACGCACTTTATGTTAAAATCGTACAGTTTTTTAGTTTAACATGTTTTTATTTTTCCTGAATTAAAACAAAGATGAACATCTGGAGTCATAAGTTGGTGCCAGCTGTTGTTAAAGGTCTGATTAAAACAGGAAGCATCCCGGGGTTCAGGTGTCGCTGTAAACCTGTTTCGAGCTTCAGACAGGAAGTGTGACATCAGAACAGGAAGTGACTCGGTTCTGTTCAAAGATCCCACTTCCTGTGTTTCAAACCATCTGGACGTTTCAGCTGTTTTACTGAATGTCGTTACATCTTTCTGTCTCTCGGGGGGGGGGGGGGGGGTATTTATCTGACGAGCTGAGGAGGAGGAGGATGAAGGGCTCTTCAGGCGGACGTATCAAACAGCTTCTCGATCATCTCCTCCACTTCCTCCGGTCGATATTTGTGGTACTTCTCGGGGTTCTTGGTGAAGGAGATGTTGGCACACCTGCAGAGACCCGACCAGAGTTGATCAGAACTGAACCGGTGACCCGGGTCCAGCAGCAGGGAGGCTCTCACCTGTGCACGAAGGACCTGTACGCCTCAGAAACCACCTTCTTCTGCGCCTGCCGGATGAAGTCCCGCTGGTCTTTGTCCGGGATGGCCCAGCCCTTCTGGATCTTGCACAGCTCCTCCAGACCGTCGTTGAAGCCCTGAAAGAGAAGAGTCTCCTCTGAGACCTGAGGGTTGAAACCTTCCTGCTTTTATTTTGAAAGGACTCACCTTGAATTTGTCTTTAATCACTTGTCGCTCCTTGTCTCTCAGCTGGAGGAGGAAAAGAGTCGATTGAAACAACAATTCAACAAGAACACGGGACTCTTAAGACAAACTCCAGCTGTTAGCAAAACATCTCAACACAGATCTTTACTGAAACTTTCAGGAACTCACCGGTTGTTCGTCAACAAATCATGAACTTTTGGAGTCAGCCCCATTCAAGATGGCCGCCACAGCTAAAACTCAGCTGATGTTGCAGATATTGAGCTAAAGGCTGGTAGTAGCTGAAGGTCGTCCCATCACCTTCTCTGAGGGAAACTGCTCATTTTTATATTTTCCTCCGAGCAGACAGTTTTTCTGTGTTCCGGTCATTTTGTTTGTTTTCAGTTAATCAACAAAAACTATTTTAAATTTTAAATTAAATCTTTGTAGCGGTTTGACAGCAGGGTTCAGCTCGACGCCTTCGCCTCCCGCACGACTCGTACGACACAACCGTGGCTTCCGGCACAGTTTGAATCAGTGGCAGTTTTAACAAAAGACGTTGTTGTGAAAGTGTTCTGGATCCGGTGACCTCTGTGTGACCTTCGAGGCAGCAGTAACATGGCTGCTGGTCATTGGGAGCAGTTTCAACCTCTCGGTGTCACACAGACGTGCTCAGGTGGACACTCTGGTACCAAAGTGAAGATCGACTACTGACCTTGGCTCCGGGCTGCAGGACGGGCATGTTCCGGTCCGTCAGGTGTTCGGTGACCTTCAGCCAGCTGTGGCAGAGACAAAAACCACCTTCAGCTCCAATAAAAGCACACGGAACCCGTCAGAGTGGGGCAGCTACCTTCGCTGATACGTATCGATCTGCTGCTCGATCAGCTCTCTGTAAAAACTCTCTGCTCGCTTCTGGGTCACCGTGACCAGCTGGATCAGCTCGGACCTGCAGCAGAGAGAAAACACCAACTCTGAGGCTGGAGTTCTACCAAATGATCGTGAAGAGATGAGAGATGCTGACTTCTCCAGGGACTTCAGGGTGTAGTTGTAGTTGTTGTGCAGGAAGATGGCACTCAGAGCTAAATCCTCGTAAACTTTGGACTTACTGAGCAGGTTCAGCTGCAGGTTCCCTAAAACTTTACCTGAAGAAGCCGAGAGAAGAGCCGTCAGTCTGCGGCAGAGCGCGGCTGACAGTGAACAGGTGGGCGGCTCTTACAGATGTAGGTGCTGAGGAGGCGCTTGTTGAAGTCCGACGTGTAGCTGCTCGCCGAGCTCGTCTCTGGAAAACAACCATCAGAGCCGAGCGTCACAGATCAACACGAAGACAGAAGCTCCCAGACAGAAAAGGTTTGGGCCTTCTCTTACCTCGGGGGTCTAAGGGGATATTGTAAGTGTCCCCCAGAACTAACGGAGCGGAGGCGAAGAGAAGAGACAGAAGCACAAGAGCAAAAAGGTTAGAAGAGATTTGTTAGAGCAGAGCAGCTCAGCAGCCGGGAGGAGACTGTTGGGTTAGAAAGCAGCCGGGAGGAGACTGTCGGGTTAGAAAGCAGCCGGGAGGAGACTGTTGGGTTAGAAAGCAGCCGGGAGGAGACTGTTGGGTTAGAAAGCAGCCGGGAGGAGACTGT
>NC_056514.1:39861434-39866980 GCF_014905685.2 Nematolebias whitei | reverse complement strand
AGCCGGGAGGAGACTGTTGGGTTAGAAAGCAGCCGGGAGGAGACTGTCGGGTTAGAAAGCAGCCGGGAGGAGACTGTCGGGTTAGAAAGCAGCAGAGAGAAGCAGAAAGCATGACAGCGAAGAAAGAAACCAGACAGAGCTGCTGCTGCCGGGACACAAAACCAGATCCAGGGTTTGAACAGCGACGTGTTCTGAAACGTTACAGTTCACTTGAATCCTAAATGTTTGGATCGACGGCTAATTTGTAATAAATCTTCTCTGGATGTTAGTGAAGATAAGCGCTTCCTGTCTGTTCGTCATCGCCACCGTCTCCAAACCATAAATGGGGTTGATTCAACAAGTGGCCCTTTGAAAATGATTTCGGGGGGGCTGCACACCTGTACGCAGCAGAGTGACTCGTCCATCTCACTTGTTCAAAAGTGGCGTTAGCTTAGCTTTTTATAAAACGACCCTTTTGAAGACAACGATGAGAACCGGAGCAACAGAAGCATCGCTGTGGTTACAGAACACGACGGGCGACGTCACGCCTCTTTCTGAACGTTTCCCAACACACTCAGAAGAACAGGCGGTACGTCGATGGCCGCCGCCGCTGAGTGATCTGAAAAGTGAATGTTTGTAGTTTTCCAGTGACGGGGACCGAACAGGAAACCTAAATGTTTTTGGTGCAAGATGTTCAAGTGGGGAGGAGTTACTCTGCGGAGAAGAACGTGTTTTTACTCGTCTGAGGCGGCGCAGTGACGGGTCCTGCTGAGTATCCACCACCAGGTGTAGTGGTGGGGCCAGAGGGGGGCTAATGGTGGCCTTGGCCCCCATAGATTAATCTTCAGTCACCCCAGTCGTTTGAGGAAACTATACTTTTAAGCAAAACAAAACTAGAAAGCATAGTTTCCTCAAACGATAGGAGTGGCCATCTTGGATTTAGACGTCTCAACCCATGTTTCCACAGTGACCCGTCTTACACCAAGATGCAGCTACACGCCAAAATGGAAGGATGCTCATTTTTCAACTTATCCATAAAATCATTAGAAGAACAAACTTCTCTGATGTTGAAACCACGAGACACTGAATCCTGTCCTTCACGTGACAGAAATAAAGTTCTGCCATCTTGAAAACTTATTTCACTCCTGCAGCTCCTCGTCACAAATCACCTGATTTTCATTCCTCTTCTCTGCACATCACACCACCTGCTCCCTACTCTCACTACAGACGTCTATGAACATCCCCGCCCTGCCTGACCTCATCTGTCCACCTGTCCCTCACCTGCGAACCAGAAGGAGCCGTGAAGCGGACAGGTTTCAAACACGTCACTCTTCAAACCGGTTCTGACGGATCTGGCCCAGTGAAAGTTAACCCAGTTGTGGTTCGGTACCTTGTGAGGCCAGCATGGCTCCGGCCGTCTCGTGGAAGTCCAGCAGCTGCTGCAGAAACAGGATGGCCTGCAGAGGAAGGACAGAACAGGAACCTTCAGACCAGAACATTATAGAAATAATCCACGTTCAGCAGCAGCAGGAGGAGGAGGAGGAGGAGGAGGAGGAGGAGGAGGAGGAGGAGGAGGAGCAGCAGGAGGAGGGTTTCCATGGTAACAGGCATGATGTTCAGTGGGTTTTAAACTCACGTTACTGGTGAGCTCGTGGACCGTTCCATCTTTGGGCATGTTGTACTCTTTGTCCGGGTCGTTCTGTCAGAGAACAAACGCAGTGAGTGATAACGATCGATCGCTGATCGATCGATGACACGACGATCTCCTGCCTTGATGCTGTCGGCGAACTCCTCTAGAGCTTTGGCTCCGATCGTCTCCATGGAGGTGATGAGCGTGGGCAGCTTGTTCTTGGTGCTCGCCGCCGTCCCCTGCACAGATACGGCTGTGTGAACAACGGGATGATCGGTAAACACAGACGGGATCGATGTGGGGCCGCTCGGACCTGCAGCGTGGAGTCGAACTCCGACTTGTTCATCTTCAGGTGCCGCAGGATGGGGAAGATGGTGAGGATGGCGGAGTAGTCGCGCCGCTCGATGGCTCGGCGAGCGGCGAACACAATGTTGTCTCCTTCCAGCATCAGGTTGTTCAACGCCTCCTGAACACAAACAGGACAGACAGGAAGTGACCTACTGTACGACAGGAAGTGCTGCTACATGTCAGTCTAAAGTTTACAAATTAAATAAAATCCGTTTCAAACTGAGGTCTGGAGGATTTCCTGTCACATGATAATAAACCATATTTTATCTACAAATATCAAGAATATGATTTAGTTTTTAACAAGGACTTATCAATAAAGAAGCAGCAGACGGTTGGAGACGACTTTTAAAAAACAGATTCTCCGTCTTCCAGACGTGACGTCATATTTAACTTTAACCACTGGAGATTCAAAGGAAACCAACATTTTCCATAAATCTATTATTTATAAAAGCGTACATCAAAAACCAGCAGAGAGCCCTGAACATTCTCTTATTTATAACCTCAAAAATACTCGGGTTAATAAATAAAAACTTATTTTAGCAGAAAAAAAAACTTGCAAAGATTTAAATTAACAAAATGCATCCAGAAAATCCTCTACAGAAGTCCCTCGCTACTTCGCGGTTCGTTTATCGCGGACACGCTCTATCGCGGTTTTTCAAAATAAGATTAGACATGACGCACAACTGGCCGATTGATGGATGAGCTGCACGATCAACATGGATTTTTATTTAAAATAAATTATTTTAAAGTATTCAGCACCTGCTGCACCATTGTGCAGCTCAAACTGCAGGATAAACTTCCTGCTGCAGCTGATCAGCTGATCTCCATGCAGCAGAGAAGTGGGCGTGGCCAAGAGCGCTTGCAGGTGGCAAAGAGCAGAGGAGGCGGAGAGCTGAAATCATGACACTGTCTCTTTTAGAGTTTAGAAACATTGTCATATATATATACATATATATATATATATATATATATATATATATATATATATATATACACACACACTATAAAAATACATAAATAAACTACTACTTTACTACTATTCCTACTTTGCGGTTTTTCACTTATTGTGGGTCTTCAGGGTACGAATCCCCCGCAATAAACGAAGGACTAATGTATATTGTTTTAAACCAGTTATATTTCAAACATAACTGATTTATGATCATTAAATAATTAATTTATTTTAATCAGTTCTGTTTAACTAACAGGAGGAAACTAAACTTCAGTAGTTTTTAAATATCAGGTCATTTTTAGCAGCAGATACTGAACTAACCAATATTTAACATTTTAAGTCCTAGACTTTAAAAATAAAATCCTCGTCTGTAAGTTTTCAAATCATTTTCTTAATCGTGTTAAAACGGTTTCAATTTGAAGTTTATTTATCATTTAATTTGAAATGAGAAGGTTTGATGAGGATATGATTTATAAATAAATAAAAGGTGAAAACAAAGTAATGTTTGGTTGGAAGCCGAGCGAGGCGCTCGTTTTGTGCGTCGGACCTGGATGAGGGAGTCGAAGGTCTTCTTCTGGTGGTGCTCGGGGATGATCTCCGTCAGCAGGACGTACTCGCTCTGAGCCAGCTTCACGAACGCACTGATGCAGTGGATGTACGAGTCGATCTCGATGTCCAGCACGTCGTCTTTCCCTGAGAGGGACACGGACAGCTGCAGTCAGACAGGAGCTCTGCGGTCCCGTTCAAAACTCCTGATCCACCGCTCAGATTTAGAACTCACTAATGAGGAACCAGAACTTTTTAAAAGTAGTTCTCAAGACCAGATCCACAAAAACCAGCAGCAGAGACCGAATCCTGCTGGATGAAGAGCCAGCGTGACTAAAAGCAGCAGGTTTATCCAGTTCGAACAGCTGGATGTTGGTATTTCACATCAAACGGGACAGAAATGAGCAGTCTGTAAACTTCCTCCATGACTGAAGACCCCTCACATCTTGTACGACTCAGTGGAGGTCTCGACTTCAGGAACCACAGCTCTGGACTTCCTGAAAGTCTTTTTGTTTGGACTTTTTTCACAACATATTAAGAATCACCTTGTTGGTGGTGAAATATAATTTCCCATCAAACTGTTATCTTTACTGATAAAAACACAATAAATGCCTTTGTGACGGACCAGGTAAGAAAAATATCTGATATAAACGCTGCTAACTTGACCACAAAATAAGGGTCAAAGTTAAAAACTAGAGCCTGACTGATAAATCAGTAGGGCTGATAATTTAGGTCCATATAGGTGTTTGAGGACCCATCAGTATCTGTGATAACCGTCTCATTATTTACCGATAAACACTTCCAATTTTCACCCCTAAAACGATGGAATCAGCCATAATGTTACAATGTATCCAGCGGAGGGCGCGTGATAGCTACAAGTCACGGTCGTTCACTTAAGTTTCATTTTCAGCGCAGCCGAAGCAGCGCGCAACACTGTGTGGAGTATTTTACTGAACAGAGCATGGTGAGTTTATTTTAACTGCTCTGTAAAATAAATCAACAATAATAAATTCTCTTCAATCCTACAACCTGCTTGTCATTAGCTACGTGCCTCTCAAGTTAGCATGCTAACTTTTAGATAACCTAGCATAGGCTACAGCCTTGTAACACTTTATCCAGAACAATAAATCTAACGTAGAGGTAAAATATGTCAGTGTCAGTAACTTTATCTTTGTCGTCCTCAATGAAATGAATTGTTTGTCTGAAATATTTACTTCTCTGCAAAGAAAAATAAACTCTGCTGCGGTCAGTCTAAGTATAATATGGATCTGATTAGCTTAGCTTCATGGTTGCTAACAGCTGCACTAAATAAACAAGCCCCGCTCCACTCGCTGTTTAGATTCTGGACAAAGTTTAAATATTTTCAGCCATTATTATCGGCGGTCGCCTTCCCCTCCCAATATCAGTATCAGCGACCGCCAAAGTTTCCACATCGCTCGGGCTCTAATAAAAACACTAAAAACACAGACAGATCCGGAGAATTACCGGAGAACTCCTGTTAACGACCAATTTAAACGATTACAGGAAGGTCTGGCTGCGTTGAATAAACACTACAAGAGACGAAGTGGATCAGGACTTCAGAACAGGACTGTGGACGTCCTGGACTGGGCAGCTAACGTTCAGTGACATCACAGCGTGGCGTTTCAGCAGCAGGTGAGTTTTAATGTCACGACTTCCTGTTTTCACTTCACCACCCCTCGTTCTCTCGGCACTCACCTGTGGCGGCCCCGTGCTTCTCGTTCAGGGCGTCTGAGGGGTGTTTGACCCGCGGGTCATGATCGTGTCCTGCTGGGTGGAGGGAGGGTGGGGGGACAGCACAGACACTGGTCAGACCAGCTTGGGGGGGGGGGGGGGGGGGGAGAAAACCAGGCCCGGGGAGGGGGGGGCTGGCCCGGCCCCGGAGGGCGGGGGGGGGGGGGGGGGGGGGGGGGGGGGGGGGAAGACAAACCTGACCCTGGAATCAGCTGCTCTGACCGCCACCAAGAACCAGTGAGGAGGCAAGTGGAGAAGAGAGGACACCCACTGAGGTGTGTGTGTGTGTGCGTGCGTGTGTGTGTGTGTGTGTGTGTGTGTGTGTGTGTGTGTGTGTGTGTG
>NC_056514.1:39849239-39861424 GCF_014905685.2 Nematolebias whitei | reverse complement strand
GTGTGTGTGTGTGTGTGTGTGTGTGTGTGTGTGTGTGTGTGTGTGTGCGTGTGTTTAAATCTGTTGGTGTGTTAAACTATGAGCCAGAAGTTTCACAACAGCTCCTGACGCACGTTTCCACCGCTGAGCTTCACGGGCATACATTTCCCAGAATGCATTTCAGCCATGCTCCTAAATATCTTTTCAAACTGTTTATTTTTGTCTCGGCAGCAGCTGTTCTGGGTGAATAAGATTTACATCAGCTCCTAAAAACAGTCAAATAATAAAAAGTAAAACATTCAAATAGATAAAATATTATCTGAGTAAATTATGATCAGACGTATTTTTATTTTTTATTCTTTGCAAATATGAACAACTGTCAGGCGATCATGTTTCATATAAAGAACTTAAACCAGATGAAGACAATTTTAGGAAATAATAACCTTTGATGTTTTAAATCAAAAACAGGTTTTATTATTATTAACAGTTTTTATTGTTTAAACAGACAAAGATCTGGTCGTAAAATATTAAAGTATTTTTGTAGAAAGTAAACTTTTCAGGGTTTTTCTACTGCCTGGACTTGACTCTAAAAACGTTCATATCTCCTGGGAACTCCTCATGAATATTAAATTATTAAAAAAGGTAAATCGAGCCGTTTCAGCGGTGGAGACGTTTCAGAACAGGTAAATTAATTAAAGGTTTGTGTCTGAAGCGGTCGTGACCGACGGACGGATTGTGTGACCCAAACGCAGAAAGTCAAGAAAAGACCGAGGAGTTTTACCTTCCAAAGGAGTGAGGTTAGAGCCCCCCTTTTTCCCATCCAGCCCATGCTGTGAGTACTGTTTCAGAAGGTTCTGGGCCTTCCGAATGGTTCCTGGTCCCAGAACCAGAAAGAGAGTCCAGAGGAGGGCAGCCAGGTCCAGACAGCCAAGAAACACAAAGAAGGAGGAGAAGGAGAGAGCTCGGAAGTGAATGATGCAGACAGAACATCCCTCCACCACAAGGCAGCCAGCGGGGGGGGGGGGACCACCACCACAGACACACAACATGAAACAAACTACGGACGAGCTGAAGCAGCTCCAGGGTCATGGAAGAGAACACACAGGTTAGAAATCATCATCATCATCAACAGGTTAACATGTTCAAAGTGACACGGCTCAGACGGCGGCCCCGCTCACAGCTGGCGCTCCGTTCTGACCACAGCTGGACAGCAGGCGTGGCGTGAACGGCCCCCACCTGCACTGAAAACACTCCGGACCTCCTTTAATCTGCACACGTTCTGTAGTCTGATCATAATCTGTCGAGAACCTGCAGGACCCCCCACTGAGCTGATGAACGGTTAGCAACGTTAGCATCGTTAGCATCGGACCTTCACAGAGCAACCAACAGCAGCAGCTTCTGTCAGAACGTCCGACCCGCACCGGAGCTCCGATTACAGCGACAGCTCTTTAACTCGGAGCAGCACGAGTTCATCTGTGATCCGACTGATTGAACCAAGTTCACTTGTGGTAAAACGAAATGTTGAAACTCTGACAACAGATTTACAACGAGCGAGCGGAGAGCTGGAAAACATCGACCCATCTGAGGTGGAGGAAGTTCTCTGCAGAGGTGGAAAACCTGAATACAACTTTAAATTCATATCCAACAGCAGGGATATGGAAATACTGTGCTTTTTTCAGCCAACTCAGTCACTGTCCAGTCTCAGTTCATGCCTTGAAAAGCTCTCATTGGGTTTGGAAACCAGTTTATACAGAGGATGGAAAGGGTTGAAAGGTCATGCAGGTAAATAATCTCAAAAAGGTTCAGTCAGGTCATCTGGACAGGTTCTTTTTGGGAGAAACGTTTCGTCTTTCATCTGAAAGACCTGATCAGTCCGAGGCCTGCCACCAAGGTCTGTCCTATAAATAGCACCTGCTTGTTGTGCTTCAAGACGGCCTGCTGTGGACTTCTCAGAAACTGGTTTTACACACACAAACTGGGAACCATCATTCTAAACCAGGGGTCTGCAACCTGCGGCTCTTTAGTCTCTCATCTGTGGCCCTTTAAAGCTTTGACCAAAACCAACGCCATACTGTTTTTAATTTGTTTCTTTATACCCACGACAGAAAATGTGAGTTTTAGCAGCTTTTTGTCATTAACTTTTATAAATTTGTGAAAGATACAAATAATACAAGGAAGGAAACGTGTTGATTACATTTAGCGACTTCATTTATCCACAACCTCCAGGCGTACAGAGGATCATTCTCTCAAAAAAAGATCAAATTAAAAAATCTATAACTTGTTCAGCAACAGTTCTAATTTTTTTTTTTGCATACTTTAAATTTATGTTTTATTTCTTCAAAGTGGAATACTTAATTTTGAATCAGAACAAAAAAAGACTTGCATAAGTCTGCAGAGACTTGGTCGATTGTTTCCATACTTTTGGTCTTTCCTTGTACCCTAAAATGTAAAAATATCAATAAATGTAAAAACTCATTATATATTTTTAGTTTTATGATGTCACCCCGACCGGCCAGAAGAGCCGCCCTCTAAGTGGCCCGTGGGTTTTGCAGCTCCACGTTGTATTTAGTGAGTGAGGTGGCAGAAACGGGTGTTTCGATGAAAGAGGCTGCAGACTCCGGGTCTAAACAATCGATCAGCAGCACAACAATCAAACGTTTGTCAAGGAGGTGACATTTATACAACAGACCACGTGGCAGGCCTCGGACCGATGAGGTCTTTCAGATGAAAGACGAAACACTTCTTCCAAAAAGAACCTGTCCAGATGACCTGATTGAACCTTGTTGTCACACAGAGGATGTTTATGTTCGAAACATTTGAAACATTTAAGGTTAATTAATAAAAGCAGCGGACCCTGTCTTACAGTGAAACAACCGTCTACGCTGCCCATCAGCCAAACTTCACGCCTGAAGCATCGAAACATTTAAACTATTTAAAATGCAGCGCAGGTCTTTATGACTAAAAAAGCTGAAACTGACATTAGTTACACACAAACACGGGCGCGCTAAACAACAAACCTTTAGTTTCACAGCAGCAGCTTTTATAAAAAACACTTTTCTTCCTGCTGGATGGAGGCGAGTCTGGAGCCGCGACCTCCTCGTTGGATTTAACGAGCCTCACCTTCTCTGAGTGACTCGCACGTCACCGTGAAACTAAAGGCCTTCACGCTAAAAACTAACTCCATCTGAGCCGAGAGGGGAGGCGAGGCAGCAGCACGCACACGCCGGAGCTTTGTTACCTGGGAGGTAGACTGTCGCCACAACACGGGTTAGAAGAGGAAAAGATGGAGGAGGGTTAAAAACCAAGACAAGAGCAAACGTTCAGCAACAACAGAAGCAGCTTCACGTGGCTGGGAGGAGGAAAAAGAGTCGCAGAGACAAAAGCAAGGCGTCTGACCTGGTCTCTTCGGCGCCTTCTTAGTGGGCGTGTCCTTGCGTTTGGTTTGGACGGCGGGCGAGTAGAGGATCCCCGAGGAGGCGCTGTTCTTACGGAAATGATCCTTCAGACCCTTGACGGAGCGATCCAGCTGACTGGACCGGATCTGGTAGTACACGTTCATGAAATCTGAACGGGACAGAAGAAACCATAAGACATTTGCTCAAAGAGGAATTAAACCAACAGTTTTACTGATTTAATCCTCAGTCAGAATCAGATTAAATCACATTTTAGTCTTTTTTTTTAATCTGCAAAAGAAAAAACTAAAATACTGAAGTTTGAAATGATAAACTTAAAGGATGATGTCCTGAAACACGCTCAGTAACTCAGGTAGAAAAATCTAACAAGGACAAGTCTGGTCCTCACTCACAAGAATCATCATCATCATCATCATCATCTGACCAGAGGACCTGACTGAACCGTGTTAGATTACAGGCTGACGTCGAACAGCGTCTTCGTTTGTTTGCTGTTTCACTGTCAGTAAAATAGGAGTGCGCTCTGTTGTTGTTGTTGTTTACAGTTTACACGCCGCCTCGACCCTTTCAGAGCCGGGGATGTAAGAAACGAACGGTCAGCCGTACCCTGGTTGCGTCCGTATTCCACCAGCCAGCCAGAGATGCAGATGATGTCCTGGAGCACGGCCTCGGGCAGATGTTCCAGAACCACCTCCTCCTGCAGCTCCATGTCTTCGTCCACGCTGATGGTGTCCAGGATGAGGATCGGGGGGACGGGTTTACTGTAGCGGGTCAGGAGGCTACGGAACTCCGCCTCCAGCAGCTCTTTGCCTTTTTCAAAACGAGCTTTCTGCAGGAACATTTTTTAAATATTTTCAAACAGCTTCCTAAATTGTCTTTACATTTTTAAACAACATGGAGCCGTGAAGATAACCAGGATGTTCTGAAGAGTCCATCAAAAACCCATCGACAGTCCAGCAAACCTGTTCAGATGAAAACAAACAGGTGAGGACCGTACCACTGTGTTGAGCTCGGGACTGTCAGGGTTGTTGTCCTGAAAATACTCCACAGCTTTCTGGATCTTTGCGATACAAGCCAGATACTCGTCCAGTCTGCCTGCAGGTCTGAGACAGAACACAGATCATCACGACGCAGAACCACGGCCACATCTGGACTCGGAGGCGGTCCTCACCCCTCCCGGATGATGCGGTCCGTGTCTTTGGCCACGTGGTAGTAGCTGATGACGTGGTCCATGCAGGACAGGGTTTTGTCCACGTTCTCCTGCAGCCGCTGCAGGTTCTCCGTCTGTTTGTGGACCGGGATGATGGAGTTCTCCAGCTGCATCAGACGGCTCTCAAACGACGACAGGATGGAAACCTGTGGACAGGAAAACACGCACGCAGGTCCATCACATCAAATACCTGAGGAACCTGCTGTTTATTATAAAAACATGATTTTAAACACCAGAAATCAAAGAGTTTGAACCTAAAATAATAAAAGGTTTAAATATTTCACACTTAAAAAACTCAAAAACTACTTTTAGCTTAATTAAAATAAAGTCTGACTCAAAATAAGCGACAATTATTTAAAAAGCTCCTTTTATTCTCACCAACAGGGTTAAACATTTATTATTTAAAGGTCTACTGAAACTACTGCTTCCTTTTCCAGAACATTTGAACACGTTTCTGAAACTTCTGTTTTTTCAGCCTCGTGATGCAGAAAAACCTAAACTGCAGAAAATTTGAATAAATCCTGAAAAACCAGCACGGCTGCACAATGACAGAGTACAGGAGCTGATAAGGGACAAAAAATGATGAGAAATATTCATTTGAAACGAATGTTCCCTCTGAATTTTTATTTCTTTTGCAACTTCAAGTAATTCCTGACAAAAACAAGCTCCTTCTCAATAAACAAAAATCCACCTGAAGCCGTTTCATTTTATGAATAAAAAACACCAGATGATACAAACCAAGTTTATTAAAACAGCCAAACTGATTTTTTTCTAAAATATAAATAAATTAACAAGTGATCAATGAAGGAGAAATAATAATAAACTCAAGCAAATAAAAACATAGAAAAAAAGACTAATACTAACTGAGACAAAAACCGATAAGATTAAAAAGTGAACTCGGAATTTTCCTGACATTTTCTAACGTGCTTGTTTTAGATTAAAGATTATTTTTTTAAAACTCCAGAAAAAGCAGTTTGTCAAAAACAAATAGCTAAATCACATTTTAATTGCATATTTAAAGAAGTGAATTTAAAAATGTACTTGTACTATGAAAATATAAACATATACTGAACTAACTGCAGTTGGAAACAGTTTACTCCGATAGTTCGACAAAACATTAATGTGAAAATCTGAAACGTGGGTATGCACTCATTGTAAACAAAGCCTTTAATCCGCATACTTTAATCAACCAATCTGAGCATCCATTTGAATCAGTAACTCAAAACTGTCAGATTTCATCATCTCAAACTGCTGGTCCACTAATGTCACCACCACGAACCACTTTTCAATCACTTCCTGTTTCCTCAGGTAAACAAACACACCTGGTAGTTGGCAGCAGGTCGCACGTTTTGTTTACGAGTTATTAATTTATGACACCGTAACCATCAAACCATCAAAATGAGAAAATATTGTTCCAGTTTTATTTTGCACTTTATGAAGAGAATATGTTTTTCAAGGAGTTTAAATGTTTGTTTTCACCTTTTCTTACATTTATAAATTTAATCGTCTGTGTTGTACTTTCATGTGCACTTTGGGATTTGGTTTACTCTGGGTGTTTTCAATATTTAATAAGTGTGTCTTGACTGGAAGAACCCCTCTTTGTTTGTTTGTTTGTTTGTTTGTTTGTTTGTTTTCTCACCATGCCTTTGGTCAGCTGATCGCTCTTCTCCAGGTTCTCTCTGATGAAGGACAGAGTTTCCTGTTCCTGTAAAAACCAGAAGAACACCAGCTCACTTCGCACTGTCTCACAACACTGACGTTAGATACAGATGTTATAACTGTGCGTGTTTATTAAAAAGGTCAAATGAGCTAAACGAAGCCTCTTCCTGTCCATCGGTGTCGGACCTGCTTCAGTTTCTCCTCGATCTCCCGCTTCCTGGCGGACGCGTCCTCGATAGGAATCATCCTGGAGCGAACTCCCATCAAAGGACGGGCTTCAGAGGAACAGAAGAACAAATATAACCCGTTTATTTCATGAATACGACAGTTAAACGCTGCTTAACGCAAAAAGCTAAAGTTAGCAAGCACAAGTAGGTTCGGCATCAGTTTTAAGCTACATGTTCCGGTTAAAGTTTCAGAATAAAATAAATTAAAGTAACGTTTTGAAGAAGTTTGATTTTTCTTTACTTTTATTTTAACAGATTTATCTAAAATATATCTATAGAGCAAAAATACTCAATTCCTTCCGCGTTATTCTGGTTATTCTTCATAATTTAAGCAATTTAAAAGAACGATAGTTTTATTATGAAGGTAAGCCCACCCAGCTTCCGCTTAGGCGTCATCTTCTCTTCCGGATGTCAATCATGCATCAGGATGTCAATTTATTTACTTTGCCCAAACCAACAAAAATGTTTATTGGAGAAAAACCCCGTGTTGAATTCTTTTACATTAAATATTAAATAATTTAATTTCATTCGATGTTCCTGACTGTAAAAAGAAATTAAACGATATTTGAAATAAAATGCTGCAATTACCGAAAGCAAACGCTGGATGTCGCTGTCGGGTTTAACAATGACTTTTTGTCAAAATAAGATGTAGCTAAATGTTTTATTTGAACGCATTTATATTTTACGTTCTATAAATAGTTTTATCTGTGATAAATAAAAAACAGCATTTCATTGAAGTTGTCCCGTTTTTAGTTTTATTCAGAACCCAGAAATTTGAGGCTCGGACTTTTGGTCCTCGTTAAGGTTATAATTGAAAAACATTAATTGTGACTGAATCAATCTGGTTTTTGTTGATCAGATTAAAAATCCTACATTAACAGGAGTTAAAGAAACATTAAAGAATGAATCAGAAACTTCCATCATCTTAACTACAGTAAATACTAAATGAAAACTTTATTTGATGGAACATTTAAATTAAACTCACCTCTTTAGTTTCAGGGCACATAAAGTCAAAAATATAAATAAACAGTTAACTATAAGTGCAAGGTTTAAAACAACAGTACTCCCTCACTTTACTACACAAATCAAAGTTTTTCATAATAAGTTTGTTCTCCAAGTTATTTTATTATTGCAGTCTGAGAATACAAAGCATTTTAAAATGTGAAGTCTTTAAGAAAATTGTAATAAAACTTAAAATAAATAGTTCTTTCCACACACGGGGTGCCTGATTTGATTCTATATTTACACTTCTTTGTATTTTCTTGCATCTATATTTAAGGGTAAATAATAAAGACTTTTTTAATGCTTGAAAAATATTTACAAATAAATCTGCACAACAGAAGCTGGTTCACATAATTTGTTTACTTACATATTTACACTCAATCGATTACGTCATCTGTTGTGGAAACAAAAACTGTTCATACAAACCTTCTGCAAAATGTTTTAATGTTACATAAAGTTAGATCAAATAAAAAAAGTTGGGTTTGTGAGGCCGAAACATAAAACTAGTCATTCTGAAGTTTCATGTTTAACTGTTCCAGCTGAAGTGTTTTTATTGCTCAGCTTCAGTTTATGTAAAAACACCAAGCTTCTACCTAAAAACCAAAACTGTTGTTTTCGTCCGTGTTGAGGTTGAAGAGAGTCCAGCTGGTGTGAAAGCTTCAACAACGCGGCAGCGTGACTCTACGATTCCTCTTCTTTAGACAGAGCCTGTCGATGAAAAACACGGTTCAGAGCTGCTCCTCAGATTCTTCTCCAGGGTCCAGACACCAATCAGCTCACCTGTTTGAGGAACTGTCGGCCAAAATAGTTGGTGGCCATGTTCTTCAGGTTGGTCTTTCCCCCGACTTTACATCGAACGTATCCGTACAGGTTGGCTCCCTGCAGCACCACGCCCATGATCACTAAAGGCTGATGGGAACACCGCAGCTTTAGAGCTCAACAGCAAAAAAAAAACATAGAAAAATTCTTGTTTTTTAACAAAAAACCATTAAGACGGCGACTGAAAGTCTTACCATCCATTTGATCTTGACCGAGAACAGTACGCTGAAGGCAAAGACGACCCAGATGACGGGGCAAATAATCAGGCCGAGCCAGAAGATCCGCGACTCGGAATCAGACGCCTGCTGCTTCCCAGATCCCTGCAGGAAACATTCAGTCAGGACACCACGGCCTCAGTGACCCCCCACACGAGAACGGATCAGAACCGTACGGTCCACGAGTGGAACGCACCTTCCTCGACTCGAACACCCAGCGGCTCTGACCGTCGTCGTCCACCTGGTTCCACCACCGCAGGCCGACCATCAACCTCCCCGTGACGTTCTGGAAACCAACAGTCGATCCAGAAACAACCAGTCAAAGTTCAAACCTTCTAACCACTGGATTTACATCTGATTAACTTCTGGAGTGCTCCTGATTGAAGATGGCCGCCACGTCTGGGCAACTAGCTGCGCGTCGTCCTCAACACGTGAACTCCATCACATGAGCTCAGTGTTGCAAAGATTACACAATTTATTTATGGTTAGACCAAAACAGATGCAAAGCTCTCTCACAGGAACATCAATTATTTTACTTTAAACTTTGGAATAAAAGGCGGCGGGTGATAGGCATTTGTTCAAAGAATACCAGGTCGATCATTTCAGTCACGCTCCAAGTTTAGAGAGGAAACTTTGAGGATTCAAGTTCCTCCATTTCCTTTACTTCCCTAAACGGATTTATCCTTTAAATGTTTAAACATCTGTCAAAAATGCAATAAAAACATTAAATAAGAGGATTTTGTTGCAAGAAAAAGCTAAAAATAAGGGATTTATTTTCCATTCTTGCTGATCTGATTATTTCAGTGGATGTTTTGAGCAAGAACAAAAAAGCCTCGAACCTTTACAGTCCAGAAGTCGCAGGAGAGCAGGAGGATGATCGAGACCATGGAGGCGATGAAACTGGCGCTGAGGAGGTCACAGAGGAGGTAGACCAAGGTAGCGCTGACTCTGAAGAAGAGGTGGAAGAAGGACGCCACGGGATGCCTGAAAACACATTTTCAGATGGACAGACGGAGCTCATGCATCGTCCTGCTCCCGTGAACAGGCGCCGCACGCTTCAGCCGTTAATTATTACAGATATGATACAAAACGACAGTTCACAGAAAACACAAGAAATTATTTTGATTTTTTTCAGATAGAGCAAAGATCAATTGCTTTTAAGCTGTTAAAAAAGTTTAAAATACTAATAAATCTTTTAATAAGAGAATATTCAGACCTGAAGAAGCCGTGAATTTAAAAAATGATTGTTTTTAAATTGTTGTTTTAGCGAGTTTAAAAAACACGTTCAGGTTGTAAAAGGAACAAAACTGTCAGGAAAGAAAAGTAAAAATTATATTTTTTGGAAAGTATAGGCCAGGGGTGTCCAAACGTTTCCCTGAGGGACTAACTGAAAATCAAAGGGCTGCGGGACGATGGCAACAATATGATACAACATCCAAACACTCCTTTAACTAAAGTTCTTTTATTTTGTAAAGAGTTGCTTAAACTTCCTTTCTGTACAAAAAAACGTTAAAGAACACAAAATATAACAAATAAGTCGTACAGGAAATTAAAACAAGCATTTAAATTTCTTTCAGTTTGTAGTGCAAAATGTCAAAACGTGCACATCCAGCAGCAAAACACGAGCAACAACAGCACGGTGTGAGCTGCAGCCGGTCCACCCAGACCCGTACGTGCGGGTCAGACAGAGGCCGTCTGATCCTGGACTCGTTCAGGTTCTGACCACGGCAGCATCACCCGCGTGTTTCCTGATGCTGCGGTTCTGAAGAGACGTCTAGAAATGTTTGAGGTGTACGGACGTGAATTTATTCCTGAGCTCAGAATCAAAGTGAAAGAGCTGAAACAATTATTGGCAGGAAGTGCTTTGGTCGCCCAACAAACACATGATTTCATCAGTGAAACTATTAAATGTTATGATTTGGTTGAACATAGTATTTTACAAGTCGTGTATAAAGCTCATAAATAAATATTACCCCCAAATATTCAATTAAAACTAGTTGTTTTTTTTTTAAAAGAGAGTCGTTATAAGTTTAAGTGAGTGGAAAAGTTTGTAAAAGCTCATTTAGAAGTGGTGAGAAGGAGCTGCGCTGGAGTTCAGGGAACAGCAGCGCAGCCGTCTCCAACATTTCTAAAACAATTTATACGTTTAAATAAAGTTAAAGTTGTTAGGAAAGTATGATGTCATGTGAAGGAGATTTTGTTTGTAGTTATTTTATGTTTTTAAATAAGGGGCAGATATTATAAGAATGTTCTTCTTCTTTCTGCAGCCTCTTCTTTCAATGTTTTACTTTTTTAATGGATTTGTTTTGTTTCTTTGTTTTCTTCTTTTAACTGAATGAATAAATAAATAAATAAACAGAAACTCGATCCGGCACCGAGTCCTCGCTGATGCTGAAGGGCTGTGAGAGCAGCTCCATGTCACCTCCACGGTTCCAAAGTGCTAAAAATAGCTTGCCTGCTGACACATGTCGGCGGAGAAGCTGCCACTTGGACGTGAAGGCCGTTACGTGCTCAAACAGAGCAGTGACGATCTGTTCCTCGCCTGGAAGCTGAATGTTGAGCAGGTCCATTCAAGCCACGTCACTGAACCGTCCGTCACCTGAGAGAACTCGTCCCTGGTCCTGCTCGTCAGAAACTCCATGACGCAGCTCTAAAAACCTTTCGAGGACTTTCCCGCGGCTCGGCCAGCTCGCCTCTTGGTGGTAAAGCACGTCTTTGTGCTCCGAATCAACAGAAGGGTCTTGAACTGTCGGTGTGAGAGGGCTTCGGAGCGTACGCACTTTATAATTACAACATCGCGCATCAAGTCCCCCAAGCTGAATGATTCGGCACATGGTTGTTCCTGGTCAAGGATGCAGAGGTGTTGCGTCACCACCTCTCCACACTGGGAACCTTCTGGGAACCCGCTGTCCTCCCAACCACGGCAGGAGCTCCGTCCACCGTCACCACCGTCTCCCAGCTCAGCCCGTTCGTATCCAGCACTCGCTCAACTGCTGCAAACAAATTCTCACTTTTTGTTGAGTCTCAAGTGCGGCCGGTTTCTGCGTCTTTTCCATGTTTCCACTCCACGAGTGGAAACTAAGAGTTGAGCAGAGTCCCAGATGTCGGCGCTCTCGTCTCACGCCAAAGAAAAGGCAACAAATGGACGAGCTCTAGCTTGAGACTGCTCCGTAACGTCCCTGTGTCCTCCATGAGAAACGGTGCAGTGTTTCGTGAGAGGCTGATTTGGGAGAAAGCGTTTTTCTTGAGACGGGCACATGAGCGCCGCGGCTGTGGGCGACCGTAACAAATCCTCCATGGCAGTAAAGAAATCTTCCTCCAAAGGTTTTTCTGAAACGTCTTTGTGAGCCCCTGACGATGTCGCTCCATGCTGGTGCTTGTTCGAGCCCTGAGTCAGCGTGGCGGCCGAAAACTTTCATTTATTTTTAGACCGATTTGACTCGTCCACTCCGGCAGCAAAGGCTCATGGACGTTTCATAAACTGATCAAATATGAGCAGCTGTGGTCTCAGAGTGCAAATCTACCAGTCTGCTTGAATCTAATGGAAACGTCTCTTGTACTTACTTCATGCTTAATCTTACAGAACCGAGAACAGAACCGAGACCCGCCCTGTCAACAGAACCGAGAACAGAACCGAGAGACCCGCCCTGTCAACAGAACCGAG
>NC_056514.1:39841021-39849229 GCF_014905685.2 Nematolebias whitei | reverse complement strand
ATAGAACCGAGAACAGAACCGAGAGACCCGCCCTGTCAACAGAACCGGGAGTCACGCCCTGTTAACAGAACCAAGAGACCCGCCCTGTTAACAGAACCGAGAACAGAACCGAGAGACCCGCCCTGTCAACAGAACCAAGAGACACGCCCTGTCAACAGAACCGAGAGGCCCGCCCTGTTAACAGAACCGAGACACCCGCCCCAGAAGCTGAATGTCGGGTAAAGGAGAAGGAGGTCACGACCTCTACAGGAAATGACCAGTTGGGCTTTTTTGAGTTATCCTGTTCTACCACACCAAAGAGATCACTACTGAAATATTCTGTTCCTCATCAAATACAACAAGTGTTAAAGTGAGCACAAGTCCAAACCTGAAACCTCTCGACTCAGAGCTGACTGACCCCAAACACTGAACAATATTTTCTCTCAAACAGAAGAAGTTTCAACCTGTCAGGAAAACTTACTTAACGCTCCTCTTTGATGGTTTTCCTGCATCCTCTTCGGCATCAAACAGAGACACGTCTTCATCGTTGGCATCCTGAGGGATCAGTAAGGAAGAGGCTTTACCATGAGACTAAAGTCCTAACGTGTCCACATACGGACAGGTCAAAGGTCAGTGTCACAAATACACACAGACTTTTACTTAAAACTCTGAACATCTTAAACTGACAGTTACATCTATTTTAAATAAATAATTTCCTCCATGTTTTTATTTTCTTTGTTGAAACAAGCCCAAAACGTTATCACAAATTACATCAGTCCTCAAATAATAAAATGTGACTTTTTAACCAAAGAAACGGCTCATCAACAAATCTTCATAGTTTTTCTTTTGCCATCTTATTTGTAAAAAAAATAAAATTAAAAAATCTGTATGCCTTTTTATAACTGTCCATTGTTGTCATCGTTCTTTGTTGAAACCAGGTCTCTCGTGTAAATGAGTCCTCGAGGCTCAGTGGGATTTACCGTCTAAATAAAGTTGAATGAAGTTATATATTTTAGTAATAATTTGACTGTGTGCATTTTATTTAAAAAGACAACTTGGTGGGAGTGGTCGTGCAGAGGTTAAAGAAGGTGGGCCTGTGATTGGAAGATCGCCGGTTCAAGCCCCGGTACTGACAACATCAAAAACCTGGGTGGGGTAGGTGAAGCACCCACACCTGCTCCCACCCTCATTCACCCCACTCTGGGCCGATGAGCAAGGCCCCTTAACCCCCATCTGCTCCCTAAACAGGTCTCTCTTGAAAATGAGTTCTCGTGGCTCAACGAGACTACCTGAATAAATAAAAGATAAATTTAAAAATTAAAAAAACTTGTAAAGCCTAAAGTAAAATTGAGATGGTGTAGGGGCAGGGCAGCCGACTCAGGGCCCGAAGGTCCTGGGCTCGATCCTATGGCGTCTCTGAGCAGGACACATTGTCCCCAGTTGCTCCCTGGGCGCCCTCCACAGCTGCCCACTGCTCTAACTGGTGGTGATGGGTTAAAAGCAGAGAGCCAATTTCTCCATTGTATGGGAACATACAATGATGACAACACATAACACATTATTTGTATTTGGAAAGCAGTAACTATTTGAAGGACCTACAGAAACCCTGACGAACTTAGATCCAAAGATTACATGAAAGTTTGTCTCGCTGGAAGGAAAACGGTGAAAACTGAGGTGGTGATTTAGTGGAGACAAAGTTTAAAACGTTACCAAAGAGTTGACGTCAGTTTCTTGCTGCTAGCAGCTACACAGCATTCAGGTTGACATTCAGTCCTGAATCCTGATCAGGGTTAACACTAGAGTTATTACCCAGTCTTGCTACAGGTGCTTATGTTCGTTTAATTTATACTTTGTTCTGTTTTGATGATTGTAAACAAAATTAAGACGGACAAGCTAACGTTAGCCACAGTTAGTTAGATGACATCCAAACACTACAGATGTTTTAAAAGTAATATAAAACTATATGTTTAACCGTAGTATAATACAAACTGAAAAAATACTAAAGTGAAGTTACCATAAATAAATAAATAAACTTAATTGTTTAAAAAAAAAAGGTGAGATAATTTTGCTGCTACATGTAGCATGCTAAATCTATTAGCAACATTAGCAGAACAGCTGTCCGCCTCCGGAGGAAAAGTTCGGGAATTTTTTTCTTCCCAACATGAACCGAACCTTCAATGGTTTCTTTAACAAGTCACTGTTTAAACAATAAGAGTTAAATTATATCACTTACTCCTGTTAACATGTTGAATTCTGGGCAGGCGCTTCCTGGTTACATGCTCTGCTACACGTCAAAATACACAGAGGAGTCACGTGACCGAAGCGTGCTCCTACGTGATTGCGTCACTACAGCCCTCTTTAAATTAATTTAATGGTAACCTAGTTCTTCTATCCAGAAACATCTGTTCATCTTTTTTTGGAAGTGTACATACTCACAGAACCTTTGGAAGGACATTGTTGCTCTGACATCCAATAATATCCAACCAGGTTTCCTTCTGTTTCGAAAATGTTCTGTTGGGTCTCCTAGATTTCAAGAAGAAAGACTCGTCTCACATATTTATTATCAATCTGATCTTGTTTCTTGCCAAGTTCCATATCCATAAAATTAAAGAATGCATAGGAAACCGTTTTTTGATCTTTGTAATGGATGTAAAACTGTATCTGGACTCAATCTCAGACTCAAATAACAAAAAGGCTATAAAAACAAGATATCTGTAATGAATACAATTTAACTTTGTAACTCACATTTAATTATCTTTGTTTTTATTATTATTGTTTGCTTCCTCTTTTCTTCGTTTTTTGACATGTTCAATGTTATCTAGTGTGTATTTTTTAGATTGTTGTATTTGAAGTAAAGTTCTAAATAAAGATTTGAAAAATAATAATAATGGTAACGTAGTGTTGGAAAACTATTTTACCTAAGGGTAAAAAAATTAAGTTGTAACATTTTTTTGAAATTGAACTAAATTTGATACCATTTTCTTTTAGCATTTTATTTGCTAAAACTTAAGTTTTATTTTAACTGAAATGGTTTTCAACTGCCCTCTTAATAATTCATTTAAACCTTTTAACCAGGGTGAAATAATAAAAAACACAACTTTAAAAACTTTAAAAAACAAAAACTGGTGCACAAGTTTAGTTTGTGGGTTTTCTTTAATCCACACATCTAACTTAAATTTATTCTATAGGTCTATACAAATAAACTATTGTAACAACAGAAGTCAAAATGTTGTGATTTCTTCTCATAAATAGTTTATTTGATGCAGTGAAAGATTTACATGAATAAAACAGATTTTCCTAAATAATATTTTTATTTGCGAACAGAAAATATAGAACATCTCCAGTGACAGCAGTTCCAAAAGGCACATTGGGTCCACGTAACAAAAGAGATGAAAACTTCACTTTGCATCAAAAACAATCAGCTGTAAACAAGTTGAACGTGTAAAGAGCGTGCACTTTTCTCCCGTCAGCAGTTTGTAACCTCCGAGCTTAAGTCGGTACAACAACAGCTCCGTTTGCAGGTGAGGTGGGAGGGGAGGGGCTTTTCAGAGGTAACGTCTCCCCAGGAGCCACCAAGACGACAACGTTCTCCTTCTTTGGCAACCAGACAGCCGGATACAACGGCTCCAGGAACTCCGCCTCGTATTTGTGGATGAGCATCATGGTTTCATCCACGCCGTAGAAAGCGATGAGGCCTCGGGTGTAGTCCACAAAAACCCCGATCCGAGTGAACCTCTCCACGTTCAGCGGGGTCTCCACGCCGCTGTGCCAGGCCGAGAAGGTGCGTCCGTTCCACTGGAGGCACCAGGAGAAGTTGTTCCCCGTGATGCAGCTGTTGCTCTCGCTGCCTTTGCGGTCGATGCTCTTGTACGTCAGGCCGACGTGCGCGCCCTCGCCGCTGACGTCCGCCTCGAAGTAGTGCCGGTTCAGGTAGAAGCTCTCTGCAGCCAGAACCTGGCGGCAGTTCTCGAAGCGCTCGGGTACGTCGGGGTACGGGTGCTGCCACGGGGTGGTGTTGGTCACCTTCCTGTTGTCCTCCGTCAGGCGCAGGAACTTGTGAGCCGTGTCGGCATCGAAACTCACGTGGGCGGCGTCTGTGGAGGATTGACCAACATGTCGGTCGTGTTACATAAAGGAGGAGAGCAAACACAACACAGACTTTAGTTTCTCTGTTTGTGCAACTTAAAGATGTAAAGCCCAGAACCACCGCTGCTGCCGGCGAGGAGCCAACAGGAGCACAAGACAAACATCTTCAGCCGTCCCTTTGTTTACATTTTAATAATCTGCTGCTCAGTTATTCCAAACTGTAAAAAGGTTTTAATCTGAAGAAGACCTGCAGACACGGTCAACGGAGCGCTCGGCTCGTTTTGTTCACAAGTTGCTGCGGTCACTTTCAGAGCCTCGACAGAACGGATAAAAAGCCGTGATGCTGCAGAGAAGACAGCTGAGCGGTGGTGGCGTTAGCCTCTGTTGGGGTGCTCAAGCACCCGAGAACTTTAGAAAACATCATTTGGATTTTTTAAGGAAACAGTTCTCAAACTTTAAATTTATCAAAATATTGAATAAATTTGAAATAAATATGGAATAAACGATGACAATCTTAAAGAGAACAGGGAAATCTATGATTTTTTTTATTTTTTGGCATGAGTCGGATCCTCAACACCACCTCTCAATCAACCCAATACGCTCGTCAACAACTGACCAATCAGCGACCTCAATTTGTCCCGAAGGTAAACGCCCCTTACCTGCAGGAGCTCCACCCCCTTTTCCTCTGACAACATTGTTGGAGATTTGCATTACAAACACTTTGCGGTCAGAGGTTAATGGTTACATTAAAGGTTAATGCTTGAAGCTAGTTGTGCGTGTGTTTTGTGTGTATGTTGTAACTTCTGGTTGCATAAGTTTAGTCTTTGTTTGCTCTGATCCTTTAAAAGTTTGTGACGGAGCTCTTCATCTACGGTCATGCCACCCTGAACACGCCTGATCTCTGCAGCTAAGCAGGGTCGAGCCTGGTTAGAGCTTGGGTGGGAGACCGCCTGGTCTAATACCAGGTGCTGTAAGCTTGAGCTCTTCTCACAAACCTCACCATGGGGTGCCTTGTTCAAGCCAAGAGCTACTGTCAGTACGGGGGGGCTAAGCACCCCTGAAGGTCAGATCCTAGAATCGCCCCTGCTGCTGAGCACACACTTCCAGTCCTGAGCACAGCACCTTTATGAATATTAGCTTCTGCATCTTTTTTAAAGGCTTTTCTTTGTTTTGGACCCGACCAGACCAGATAAAGGTTCTGTCGCCAAACATCCCAAACAGAACTTACATTTCAGGAAGTCATCGCGTGTCTTGGGATCCGGTAAAGGCTTGTTGGGCTCGTCTTCACTCGTCGTGTCCACCGTTATCTTTATTCCAGTTCTGTCTGAAGTTAAAGAAAATAAAATGGTTGATTCTGACCCGGACACACAGAAATATTCAGAGTATTCCTGCAGCTCTGGATGACCTCATGTGCGTGACAAGCAGGTGACTCACGAGGCTAAAAATGCTTCACGAGTGTGAACACGCCCAATCACTCAAGGAAGCCTGCGGACGTTTCGCTGCACATTCTGCAGAGATTTCTCCGGTTTTCTCACCGTTTCTGCACGTCGCCTTGACTTTCTCGATGTACGAGGACACGAGCGTTTCACAGAGCTCCTGCGTGGATTCTACGACGGCCCGGCTGAAGGAGTTCAGACGGTCCATCAGGCCGATGTAGATGCCAGGGAGGGAGATGTCGGTGGCCTCTTTCTTCCACTCGGCGTACTCCTGAAACACAGACAGAGCAGAGGCTGCGGAGTCAAACATCAAGAACGGAGCGAAGAATTCAGAGTTTTGTTTCAAGGTTTAAACTGAAATTAAAAAACATTCAAGGTTTTGTCTCGTTTTCCCTAAAATGAAACTTGTGAATAAAGTTCTGGTTGAAGGAAATAAAAATAAACATCTAAAACATTTGATCTGATCTGATGCGTAATATCACTAAAATTAGAAACATCTGATCTAAAGATGATGCAGAAAAACTGGTCCATGCATTTGTCACGTCTAGACTGGACTATTGCAATGGTTCGTTATCTGGGTGTCCAAATACTTCTTTAAAACGTCTTCAGTTGATCCAAAATGCTGCTGCCAGAGTCTTAACTGGAGTTACTGGGAGAGATCATCTCTCTCCAGTATTAGCTTCTCTCCATTGGCTCCCTGTCAAATCCAGAATAGAATTCAAAATCTGACTTCTAACCTACAAAGCTCTCAACAACCTAGCTCCATCTTATATTACAGATCTTATTGTTCCATATTTTCCTAACAGAGCACTTCACTCTCAGACTGCAGGTTTACTTGTGGTTCCTAGAGTTTCCAAAAGCAGAATGGGAGGAAGATCCTCCCAGGTTGTATCCACATCCAACCTGGGAGGATCGAGGAGAGAAGTTCCACAAGGCTCCTCTCTGGTGGAACCAACTTCCAGTTTCTGTCCGTGAGGCTGACACATTGTCCAGTTTTAAGACTGGGATTAAGACTTTCCTTTTTGATCATCCTATAGTTGGGGTCGGCTTGGGTTTCTGAGCTATCCCTTAGTTCTGCTAAGACTTAGCAGAACTCTGCTTAGACTAACTGCAGGAGGACAAACTGACCACATGTTTTTTGTTTTGTTTTTTTCATTTAGCCTTTATTTATCCAGGTAGTCTCATTGAGCCACGAGAACTTATTTTCAAGAGAGACCTGTTTTTTAGGGAGCACATGGTGGGGGTTAAGGGCCTTGCTCATGGGCCCAGAGTGGGGCGAACGAGGGTGGGGGCAAGTGTGGGTGTTTCACCTACCCCTCCCACAATTTTGATGTTGTCGGGGCCGGGGCGTGAACCGGCGATCTTTGGATCACAGGCCCACCTCTCTAACCTCTGCGCCACCACTCCCCATGTTCTCTCTCTGCTGCTGTCTTTACTTGCTCTATTCACCCCGTTTGTAATTATTTCTATCTTAACATGATTTTTGTGTTTCTGATGTCATTTATGATGTTTTAATTGATTAATGTGAAGCACTTTGTAACATTTGTTTGAAAGGTGCTACACAAATAAAGTAATATTATTAGAAACCACACCTGGACCTGTCATTCTGTGTCTGTTTCTACTTCCTGTCCTCTCAAACAAGCCGGTTCGCTCGTCCTGGTCCTGGTTCTGTTGGAGGTTTCTTCCTGTTAAAGGGAGTTTTTCTTCCCACTGTCTCCTCTGTTCTTGCTCAGGATGAGAGACTGTGACGAAGTGAAGATTCAACACAACCTGCTGCTTCTTGAGATCAGTTTTACTGACTGACTTTTATAATGTGTGTGAATGTTTCTGTTCAGTGAACTGAGACGACTTCTGTTGTGACTTGGAGCTAAAGAAATAAACTGAATTTATCTGTTGCCTTCATACATCTCCTCCTACATGTCTCTGTGTGAGTGCAGCTACAGCGTGCGCTCTCAGGACATCATTACCTGCAGTGTTCCCTCAGTGAGGACTGAACTAGACAAAAGGACCTTCTCCTACTCCGCTCCCGTTTCCTGGAATATCTTGTAAAAAGATCTGAAGCTCTCGACCTTTGACCTCTAAGAAGCTTCAAACATCTGTTCAGTTCATGGACAAATTAACGCAGACATGTTCCTGCTTTTAGTTTTCTACAGCTCTTTATAATGCAGCTGTTTGTTTCTTTTTATTTAATTTCTTGGATTTACTTTTCATGTTATATACTTTTTTAAGGTTGCCTACTGTTGTCATCATTCTTTGTTTAAATCAGGTCTCTGTTGTAAATGAGTCCTCGAGGCTCAATGAGACTAACTGTACAAATAAAGGTTGAATTAATTAATATAAAAATGATTTTTTTATATTAATATTCTCTGACGTGCCATAACTATTTATATTGTACACAAAGGCTAGTCTAAAAAAATAAAAATAAAACAAAGAAAACACAGAGCAGCACAGTGGATCAGTTGGTAGAGCTGTTGCCTCTTAACAAGATGGTCGCCAGTTCAAATCCCTGGCCGGGGCCTTTCTGGGTGGAGTTTGCATGTTCTCTCCGTGCTGCGTGGGTTTCCTCCCACAGACCAAAAACATGCATGTTAGGCTGACAGTAACTCTAAACTGTCTCTAGGAGAGTGAGAGAGTGAATTGTTGTTTGTCTCTGTGTCCCAGTGATGGACTGGAGACCTGTCCAGGTGTCCCTGTGATGAACTGGAGA
>NC_056514.1:39840169-39841011 GCF_014905685.2 Nematolebias whitei | reverse complement strand
TGGAGACATGTCCAGGTGTCCCTGTGATGGACTGGAGACCTGTCCAGCGTGCATGTGCACATAGAGACAAACAACCATTCACTCTCTCCCTCACATCTAAGGACAGTTTTACCAGTCAGTCTAACATGCATGTTTTTGGTCTGTCGGAGGAAACCCACGCAGCATGGAGAGAACATGCAAACTCCACCCAGAAAGGCCCTGGCCAGGGATTTGAACCAGCGACCTTGTCGCTGAGAGACAACAGCTCTACCATCTGATCCACCGTGTGATGTGGATACAAATAAAAGTTGCTGCAGGCAGCAGGTGAGCTCTGGTGAAATGAGACGTTCGGTTTTTGGATAGTTTGAAGTTCTGGTGTTTTGGACCGGGTTCCCACCTGCAGGAAGTCCACGTCGTTTTTATTCCTGAACACCTTCTCCATCTGGGCCTGGGTCTTCTTCAGCTCCGAGCACCTCTGCTCCAGGTGGACCCGTATGCCCTGGGCCTGCTTCAGCGCCTGCTGCTCCTCGCCCTCCAGGACCTCAGTCACCTCCTTCTTGGCTCTCTCCAGAACCGCCTGCAGCTCCTGGAACTGAGTCTCGACCACGGCTCGGACCTCCAACACTGAATGCTTTGAGAAACATGAAGAGTTCATGAGGTTCTGATGGACCAGTGGTGGAACAATTGACCAGTCTGAAACCTGTTGGACCTGGGCGGCTCCGAAACCTTCAGCGGTTCTAACCTACAGTCATTCAGACCCAGTCCTGGTTTTGATGAGTCATGTTCCGGGTTTACCTGAGACCCAGTCCTGGTTTGGATGAGTCATGTTCTGGGTTTACCTGAGACCCAGTCCTGGTTTTGAT
>NC_056514.1:39838707-39840159 GCF_014905685.2 Nematolebias whitei | reverse complement strand
TTACCTGAGACCCAGTCCTGGTTTTGATGAGTCATGTTCTGGGTTTACCTCAATGGAAACAGTGTTGTCTTGGAGTTTGTTGATGGCGTTCTCTGCAGCCGTCACCGTCTTCAGCACCTCCGTCTGCTTCTCCTTCAGCTCCTTCTGTTGGTCCGAGGAGAAAAACAAACAGACTTCAGGAGGTTCTCCACAGAACCCACGGCCGGCTGCAAACTGAGACCCGTCCAGTCTTTCGTGTTCTAGAAACACCTTTATTAGTCTGTCAGTTTGTTTCTTTCAAAGCTTTGGCTGCTGTCAGTCTAACAAGTCGAGTCTAAATTCCTCGGGGCAGGTCCAGACGGGTCGGAGCCCAGAACTCTGCTCTGACTCTCAGCTCTAATAAAGTTCAGACCCCGAGGCTTTTACCAGCCAAACCCTGTTTTATGAGTCTTTGAAACCTTTTTAATAAAACCTGAACGGCTCAAACACAAAACCAGGACTTTACCGTCTGAAACCAGTTTATAGATTTGAACTCACCTGCGACACGAAGCGAGGAAATATTTCAGCTTTACTGAAAAGATGCTTCATTTTCAATCAGACTAAAAACAGAATAGAGTCAAATAAAAAAGTTTAATGATAATGAAACGATCAGCTAGTGGCGATGCAAGAGAGCAATATTAATTTTTAATTAGCTACTTTTTAGATTAAAACTAAACTCTTCAATAACTTCAGCCTTATTTTAAATTGACTCGGTGCTTTCAGGCACAACAATGAAAGTAAAAAGTCGAACTTATTCATTCCATCTTTATTTATGCAGGTTAGTCTCAATGAGTCAAAGAGACTCATTTACAAGAGAAGCTGTTTCAAAATATGGAGCTTTAGTTAAATATTGATAAATGTCTTATTGAAACCAACAACACGATCGATGTTCTGATGAACTTTCTTTTCCCCAGTCTGCCCCGGGGTCTCTTGAAAAACATCCAAAGGGAGGTGTCCTGATCAGATGAACCTCCTCAGCTGGCTCTTTTCGATGCAGAGGAGCAGCAGCTCTACTCCGAGCTCCCCCAGATGACGGAGCTCCTCCCCCCCATCTATGAGGCTGAGTGCCCCCCTTTCAAATGAAACTCCTTTTATCTGCTTGGATCCAGGATCTGGTTCTTTGGGTCATGATCCAAACCTCGTGACCTCAGGTGAGGGATGGAATGTAGATAGTCCAGTAAATCCAGAGGTTAGCCTTTGACTCAACTCTTTCTTCACCATGACAGACTGATGCAACGTCCTCATTATTGAAGGCAGGACCACAGTAGGTCAGACCATGTCCAGCTCCATCCTACCATCGCTCAGAAACAAAACAACCAGATAGTTAAACTCCTCACCTGGAGCATAGACTCAACCTGGAGGGAATATTCCACGTTTCCTGTTGAGTACCATGGCCTCGGACATGAGAAATATAGAGAACCATGGCCTCGGACT
>NC_056514.1:39834820-39838697 GCF_014905685.2 Nematolebias whitei | reverse complement strand
AGAACCATGGCCCTGGACCTGAAAACCATAGAGAACCATGGCCTCGGGCCTGAGAACAGTTGAGAACCATGGTCTCAGACCTGACAACCATAGAGAACCAGGGCCTCGGATCTGATTTACAGTTGCTGAGTGAAAACTGAGCAGCAAAAGGTTGGGTCAACACACATGAATGTTCTACGGTTCTTTGTGGCAGAGATTTGACAAGTTCAAAAGAACCTTTACTTAAATTTCTATATTTTGCTCGTCTCCATTTGCAGAATGTCTACGTAAACGTGTGCTTGTTTGTGCGAGGTGTTTTTTTTTATGTTAGAGGGTTTTTTCTCAGGCAAGAAAAAAAAAGTCTGATAGGAATTTTTTTCACCTCCAACTCCTACATGTGTCCAGTTCACCACTGGTTTGTGTCTGTCCAAACAGGTCTCACTTGTAAATGAGTCTTCGAGGCTCAATGTGATTTATCGGTTTAAATAAAGGTTGGGCTGTGGTAGCTTGGTGGTCAGTGCTATGGTCTTGTAATCCTGAGGTTGTGGGTTCAAGCCCAGGTTGTGTCAGGAAGGGCATTCGACGTAAAACAATTGCCCAATCTTTCATGAGAGTGCGCTCGTTGTGGCGATCCTTGAAGAACGGAGCCGATGAAAGAAGCTTCCAGTTCTAAAAAGAAACGTGAGCTGGGATAGAGTGGGTCAACTGGAGTTTGGATCTGTGCACTGAGAAGGGATCTTGGAGGAAACCACGGGTCTTCTGTACAGGTACAGACACACAGGGTGGAAGAGGACACAATAATGTTGTCTTGTGTTTGATTTGTTGATTATAAAGTTCCAAGGAACTTGGTTTGCAAAAATATTTCACATTTTAGACGTTAAGCTGATCTCTCTGTGGCGAATGCTTCAAAAACCACAAACCGACGTCTGTAACAAATAAAGATCTAAAAACTAAAAGTTCAGTTATGAAAAGTCAGACTTCTGTGAGCCGTTGAACTTCAGACCACGTTTCTGGGTCTAACCGCTCGTTTTGGTAAAATTCCACTGACGTCTATTTTTAGCCGTTTTGTGAATTTTGCTGATTTGCTGCATCGAACACGTCTCCTGTTCAGGTTTTGACTTTTGCTCATTAAATTTTAAAAATTAAAAATTAGATGGAAACTGAAAAGTGATAAATATAAAAACAGCTTCTGATCATTTGAGACCTTAATGACAGAGTCGTTGATATTTTTACTGTTTGTATAAAAACTTGTTTGAAACTGTTTTTAACTCTGGGTTCTGTTTTAATGCTCAGTGTGAACAAACGTTATTTTCTCGTCAGTAAAGTTTCTCTTCTGTTTTTCCTCTGAACACAAAGAGGAAGACTCGACTTTCAGTCATTGTCTGCTGCTTTCTGTGGTTGAGATGAAGCGATATGCAACTTCCTGAAGTTAAAGAACTGCTTTGCTCCACCTTCAGAGCTTCAAAAACACACTTTACTTTATGTCACCAAGTTAAAAAGTATTTGGATTAAATGTCAAAGTTCTGATGCTAAAGACTAATTTTCTTATAATCTCTGTAAAAACACGTTTATTACCCGAGAATGTTTCTGTGGATAATTCTGCAGATGGTATTTTAGTTGTGAAAATATTAAAAAATAATCTTGGGTAATTAGGCTAAAATGACGTCACATTTTAATCTGACAGTGACTTTGTGCTGTTGGGTCACAGAACCAGAACCTGCCTCGATCCGTGTCCGGGCCTCCCGGACCGGGACGGTCTCGTGGTCCGGGTGTTCGGCGGTCACGCAGTCCCGACACACGCAGCGGAGGTCCGAGCAGCAGAACTCCTCCAGGGGCCACTTGTGGCCCTCGCAGGTCCGCCTCTCGATGTCCCGGAGCGGCTCCACCAGCCGGTGGTTCTGGAACTTCGGGTTCTCCAGGTGGGGCCGCAGGTGGGTCTGGCAGTACGAGACCAGGCAGGTGAGGCAGGACTTCAGGGCCCTGCAGGGGCTCTCGATGCAGGAGTCACACACCACGTCCTCCGGACCCAGAGGAGGTTCCTGCTTCTCCTCCTCTGTCGGTTCCGACTCCTTCTGGTCCTCGGTCTCCTTTACGTCTTCCTGGATTTTGAGCTCTGCTGGGTTTGGGTCCTCAGCGGTTCCGTTCTGCTGAGGTCCGTCTGCAGGATCCGTTTTGACAGGACTCTGAGGACACTTTGGACACCCTTTGTCTCCGAGGCAGGAGACACAGACCGAGTGAGGACAAGGCTGATCCGGGCTCAGCTCACCTGAGCAGACCTCACAGGAGTTCTGCACCTGGACGGAACCAGGACCCGCCTGTTCTGCTGCTGACGGTTCCGCCATGGATCCAGTCCACTCTCCTTCTTCTTCTGTTTTATGGCGGTTGGCAGAACAAGTGGACGGAGAAACTCCACTCACCTTCTGCTCGAGGAACGAGCTGATCCTTCGATCAGCCTGCAGGTGACCACGCCCACGACCGAGTCAAACCACGCCCACAGTTTCAGTCTGAGCTGAACCGCTGACCCCGTCCTCGGAGGGAGGAGCTGAAGAACCAACAGCAGCTAAAACTTCAAATCTCAAAAGTATCAGCTAAATACAGAAGTTAAAACAACCAGAACAAAAACAAACGGAGTAAAACAAGATAGATTCGTGGTTAAAAGCTAAAATTTGCTGAAAGTTGAAATGTTCAGAACAGTAACTAAAGCTAAAGTGAACTAAACCTAAAATCTAAAAACCGTCAAATAGAAGCTGAAAGCTAAACTTAGCAAAACCAAACGTTGCAAAAGTGCTAAAATGAGGAAAAACAGTTAAAAGCTACAACTACAAGAATATAGCTGAAAGCTAAAAATCAGTAGTAAACAGTAAAAATGCTAAATTTAGCAAAAACAGTATCAGAAAGCTATACTTATCAAACCAAAGATTAGCAAAAGTTTTAAGCTAAAATGAGCAAACTAAAACTAGCAAAATGGTAGCTGAAAAACAGAAGCCAAAAGATAAAACAAGAAGAAGCTTGATGAAAACTATCAGAGTGAACAGGAGCTAAATGCTAAAATCAGCTAAACAAAAGCTTGAACCTACAACAAGCAGAAACATCTAAAAGATGAAAATAGCAGAATAGTAGATAAATGCTAAAAATCAGTGAACAGTAGCTAAATACTACAATTAACTAAGTTAAACCTTAAATCTGGCTAAACATACATCAATCTAAAAGCTAAAATGAGCAAAACAGTAACTGAAACCTAAATCTACCAAAATAGTAAATAAAAGATAAAAACGAATAAAGCTAAATGTTTAAGAGCACATTTTTTGTGAATTTCAAAATATCTGAGGAAAACTGAATAAAGTGAAATATTTTTAAACAAACCAAAGTTCAAAACAGTCAGAGCTTTAATAACCTGAAGAAGCTGAATGTTCTGATCCCTGAAGGATGAAACAGCTGAAAGTTAAACAAACACAAAAAACAACATTAAAACCAGAACAACTTCAGTGAGGGAGACTTGATTCAGTTATTCTGAGTAAACGGATCTCTGTTTGGGTCTGAAGAGCTGCAGGATCACGGTCCTCAGTATGGAACCAGTTCAGCATCTTCAGGGTCTCGTTCAGCTGACTGCAGCTGAGCTGGAGCTCTGCTGAAAGCCCTGAAACAGCTGAGCAGCATGAGAGGAAACACTGCCACCAGGTGTCCAACCCTGGAGCCCAGATCCAGATCAGGGGCCTGATCTGAACCAGACCGTGAGCTGAAGGGACTGAATGGTCCCTGTGGTGGACTGGAGACATGTCCAGGTTGTCCCAGTGACTGCTGGAGACACAACCAGGAAGGAAGCAGGTAAAGAAGATGGATGGATGGATGGATGGATGGATGGATGGATGGATGGATGGATGGATGGATGGATGGATGG
>NC_056514.1:39814099-39834420 GCF_014905685.2 Nematolebias whitei | reverse complement strand
ACAGATGGATGGATGAATGGACAGATGGATGGATGATGAACAGATGGATGGATGGACAGGTCTCTTTGTAAATGAGTACCCAAGTCTCAGTGACACGAACCTGTATAAATAAAGGTTGAATGAATGGATGGATGAACAGAAGGATGCGATGGACAGATGGATGGACAAACAGATGGATGGATGAACAGATGGATGGATGGACCATGTTCCTGATCAGTAGTGAAAAGGGAGCATTAAAATACAAATTTAGATTTCTTTAAACTGTCAAACTAAAATGTTATTTAAAAACTGTCAGTCTCGTGGCTCACAGGTTGAGTGGGTTTGTCTAAAAATCGGGTTAAAAAGTTTATTTTCCTAAATTAGCATCAGCTGGTGCTAACTAGCTGATGCTAATAGCAGTTAGCACCAGCTAGAGTCGCCAACTGTTCCTTAAAATAAGCTATTTTTTTAAACTAAAACACTTAAAAAAAACCTTGTTCTGATTAAGTTGATAAAGAACGGACTTTGATGAGTTGGAGTAAATCTGTTCAGTGGAAGTAAAGCAATCATTTAATATTTTTTATATAATAAAATATAATAATATAATAATTTTTTTTTCTTCAGAGCTGAAGAATCTTTTCTTATTTGCAGAGAAAGACAATAGCAGAAATATATTTTGGTTAACTGAAGCTACTTAGATGCAGACAGACACAGCTGGAGTAAATTAAAACTTGTTTTCTGAATAAATACAAGCAAAGAGCTGACATGGCAACAACTTACAACCCCCCGGGAGCACAGGAGGGAGGACTGACACGTGACAGTCAAGACAATGCACCGCTGTTGGAGTGGAGGTTAGAGATGGTTTAAATAGAGCGGAGGGGGGTGGACAGCAGCAGCACCTGGGGGGGTCACTGTAACTGACTGAAGAACAGCCGAGGCTGGCTGAGGGTAAGGTCTGTGGTTTTAGCTACTTTTTGTTCTTAAATTGAACAACTTTTTCTTTAAAGTGAGAAAATTGGAACTAAATACAAGAATTTTTTAAAGTTTATGTGTAAAGGCATCGAGAGCTGAATGACAGCTGAAATCTACTGAAGAAGCTAAAGCTGAGCTGTTCAAGCTAAAAGAAGCCAAACACTAGCTAAATGTCATAGGAAGCAAACACCAGCTAGAAGCTAAAAGAAGCAAAACAGTAAAAGCAGAATACAAATTAAAAGTATCTGAACACTTGACAAATCATTTTAAACAAACGCTAGCTAAAAGCTAAAGATAGCAAAATACTAACAAAAGCTAAAAATAGCTCAATATTAGCTAAAAGCTAACTGTATCCAAACTGACAAGATTCTTGTTTTTTAACTCTTCTAGCTCGTGTCTGTTTGTCAGCTAAATGTTCAGCAGATCCTTTGATGACATCGCTAAATTTAAAATGTACATTAGCAGGCGCAGAGGTTAGGTGGGTCTGTGATTGGAAGGTTGCCGGTTCAACTCCCCTGACCAACAACATTAAAATGTGGGGGAAAGGTGAAGCATCCTCACCTGCCTCCACCCTCTTTTCCCCCGCTCTGGGCCCTTGAGCAAGGCACCTAACCCCCACCATCTGCTCCCCTGGGCGCCCTAAACGGCAGCTCTCTGCTCCACACAGAGGCTGTGGTAGCTCAGTGTCTGTGCTTGAGTCAGGAAGGACCTCCGGTGTCAAGTCTTCGTGCGACTCACTTTGCTGTGGTGACCCCTGAAGAAGGGAACAGCCGAAAGAAGAAAAAATACCAGAAACAGCGTCTCACAGCTAAATATTCTTGAGACAAACGTTTTCCTCCTGGTGTTCCTTATTCCACGTTCTGAAAGTTGAAGCACCAACCCATGGCTCACAGTGTGGCTCGTTCTTCAGGAGCTTCAGACCAACAAATTCACCATTTTGACCCATTTCTGGGGGAACGTGACGCTGTGTGCCCCGCCCGGCCGAGGCTCAACCAAACCTCACCCATCGGTGGTTTTTAACCGCGTGTGTATTGAAGTCACAACAATCATCCCCAGGGACAGATTCATAAAACGTGTGGATTAAAAACTAAACGGGAGCATTTGAGAATAAAAGCAAAACAAAAACACTAATAAAGTTACACACAATGAGAACAAAAGCTGACTGGAGGGAACCTGGATTCAGATAACAAAAAAAAAACTTCTTAGAGTTTTATTTTATTTAACATGTAAACAAAGAGCCAACAAACACAACACGGGTCAGAAAATAAATCATAAAAATCTTGGAAACAAATAGCAAGAAAACAACAAAGAGGATTAAATTACCGAACTAGAGATATTCAGGCAGATAAACGCTGAACTCATCTTGCATTAATTTAAAATGAACTTCAGGTGATTTAACTGAACTATGGGTTGTTTTGTGCCCCCCCCTCCAGTCACTGCACCCCCACCAGCTCTGTGATGGGCGGGGCGAACACCATCAGCTCCTGGTATTTGTGGTAGAACAGGTGCAGACGGGACAGGTAGGTGTCCTCCTGGTAGGGGAGCTTCCTGTCCGTCAGGTACCTGGACACCACAGGCTTCACCTGCAGAGAGAAACGACTCGTGTTAGACTCCTCGCCCTACGAGACACTTCGAGACCGGTGGTCTGGTCAGACTCGGGCCTCCATAACACTTTATTTATAAAGCGCTTCGAAACAGCAACAACACCGACCAAAGTGCTGCACAACAAAATAAACGAGCAAAGGACACAGGATAAAATATATAAAACAACACAGGTAAACAAACACGAAACACTCGGAACGATTTTAAAAGTGTGTTTTTAAACGAGACAAAAACAGTAAGAGAGGGAGCCTGCCTGACAGAAGTTCTGGACCTGCAGCAGAGAAGAGCTCGCAGTGCACGATGAACTCACCAGATCTGCTGAGAGCGCTGAGGGACATATGGCTGCAGCAGATCAGAGAGGTAAGAGGGACCGCAACTGTCAAGTCTTAAAAACTTTCAAAATCAATTTTAGATGAATTCAGAAGTGAACCAGGAGACAGTGAAGAGAAGCCAAAGCCGGAGAAATGTGCTCTCTTTTGCTTGTACCGGTTCAAATTTGAGCCGCATCATTTGAACCCGTTACAGCAACAGAAGTCCGACTGATTCCAGAAAGAAGAACGTTGCAGTAATCAAGCCTGGATGTTGTGAAAGCACGAGCTACTGTCTCGAGGTTACTTTTGGACAGTACGAGCTAACTGTGCTCACGTGACAGTTGAGCTTCATGGAAGGGTCCATTTTTACCACCGGGTTAGTGATGACCTGTTTCTCAAAATGAGCCAGGACCTAAACCCTTTGAGCGCTGAACTTGTGATGGCTACCCAATGCTCCAGCCTGGAAATGAGGATTTCATGGTCAATGGTGTCAAACGCAGATGTAAGGTCCAATAGGACGAGAAGTACCGAATCACCAGACGCTATTGCAATAAAGATGTCATTAAAAACCATCATCAGAGTCTCATCTCTCTTAAAAACAACATGGCAGCACAACATAGATTCTAAACGTTATCAAGACTTCAGGAACAAAACCAGACTAAAGTGGAGCTGATTACCCATAATGCACAGCAGCAAACACCTCATACTGTAAAGCTTGATGGTAGAGGGCTGATGGTTTGGGCACCTTGCACTTATGGAGCTCCTGTCCACACAGGTATGCGTCTTTACAAAAGCACTTTTTCCAAAACACGGCACAGTTTCTACAAATGTTTTCATCCACACGGAAACATTACAAAACAACACAACAGCTGTAGTTCCTCTCAAGGGCTGTAAGTGGCGCTGTGACGCTGCCACAAAAACATACCAGAGACAGGAAAGGAGCTGTTGAGCAGATGCTCCAAACTGAAACCTCAGGAGTTAAATGTTCTGAAAAGGTTTAGTAGCTCCACCTTTAGGCACATGTTGTCCGACAGGAAGGGGAAGAGGTGGTGCTCCACGTGGCAGCTGATCAGCGAGTGTCCGAACGTCCAGTCCAGCAGGAAGTTACGAGGCAGGTTCAGGACTCCGTGGGTCATCTGGTAAATTCTCTTCGGTGTTTTCTTCACAGAAAACATGGGCAGACCGACGTGCTGCAAGCAGAAACACATTTGATGTTTTTGTTGAAATTCACAGAAACCGAACCTGAAGCTGTGCAGATCAGTTCATCTCTGATGGAGAGAGAGAGAATCTGCTGCGCTCGTGTTTTCTGCACCGGGTCAGCCCCATCAAACCTCAGAGTTCACGAGGTCAAAATGGGAAACCAGCCAACATCAGCACCAGGAGCCCCAGGAGATGCTGGAGAACAGGTCTCCATTTAGACCTCCCAGTTAGAACAAAGACTCCCCTCAGATCCCACCAAGAACCTGTTTTTCTAATCCACCTTCACACGCTTTGATCCGACGACCCGCAGGACTCGTTCTGGGAAAATCACGCATGACTTCTTCTTTTTATCCTTTTAGTTCTCTGACGGGAGCACGGGGCGGCGTTCGGCTGCAGTTTCTCTCACGAAACGGTACGAAACGCTCACTCGTGATGTTTGGAAAGAAACTGAACAAATCTGTGAGACGACATCAACGCTCTGACTAAAACACAGACGGACAGAAAAATCAGCAAACTGAAGAGAGAAAACTAAGAGCCGAATGACTGCTGAAGCAGCTGAAACTGAAATTTTCAAGCTAAAAGAAGAAGAAAAAAGAGCTAAAACTTAAAGAAAATAAATGCTACCTAAAAGCTAATAGGCTAACGAATAATCTATAAATGGTAAAACTCTACAGCAGAAAAAGTTTGACTAAAGGTAAAAGTATTAAAAGTAGCTAAAAGCTTGTTAGAAGCTAAAAGCAACAAAAGACTAACTATAAGAAGTCCTAAAAGTAACAGTTTAATTAAAAGCTAACAGTAGCAAAAGGCTAGCTAAAAGAAGCAAAATGTGCTAAAGTAATTCAAAGTAACCAAACGTTAGCTAAAAGAAACAAACGGCTAACTAGAAATAGTGAAATTTTAGCTACAAGCTAAAAGTAACCAAATGATGTAAAAAAATAAAATATTTAAATTACATTTAAAAGCAGCAAAAGGTTAGCTGAAAGCTAAAAGTAACAAAAAGCTAGTTAAAAAGAAGCAAAAGGCTAGCTAAAAGCTACAAGTAGCAGAATGCTAGAAAATGCTAAAAGAGCATCAAGTAAGCTGAAGTAATAAGACCGTAAAATAATAAAAATACAGAAAAACCATCAGGACAGTGTGGATGCTGAACACTCAATGAACCCTGCTGCTGCCCTTGGGTCAAAATGACCCATGGGGCCTTAGAACTGAGGTCTTGTGGGTAAATTTGACCCAAGGGCAGCAGGAGGGTTAACGTTTTTATTAATTCCTCTGAATCCGCTCTGCAGGGAGCGTGCCGTCACCTGGAAAATGTTGACGTGGATGAACGGCACCGAGAACATGGCTCTGCACACCAGCATGCAGAGCAAGGCGCCGTGCACGGACCTGATCCCGGACACGTGGACGAGCAGCCAGTACTGTGAATACAGGCCCAGCGCCACCATCAGAACCGTCCTGATCCTCCAAACCCATGAGCATCCGTCATGGTGAGCTGAAAACCACACAAACAAACCTGAGAACCAAGGGTCAAAGGTCAGGTAACAGACACGTCAGGAGCCCCGCAGGGTCAGAACTCGACCTGACTCACTGAGGGCGACCAGCGGGGTGATGACCGGCACCGCCAGGGGGGCCACGAACAGGTAGAGGCTGCGAGGCAGAGAGGGGACCTTCCAGACGCTGGAATCTCCCAGTCCGATGACGTTGGTGTAAGCGTGATGCATCTTAACGTGGCCGTTGACTCCGACATGAGCTGAGAACGAGCCGCAGACCTGAGGGGATCAACAGACGGTACCAAAGTTTACCTTCAGTTTACCTTCAGTTGAACCCAAGGGCAGCAGGAGGGTTAAATAAAGTTTATTCTTCCACACTGAGGATGTTGAAAGAGTGATTTACAACAAGAGTACACAAGATCACTTTAACCTCTTCATGAGAATTTATTTCTGAGTCCACAAACTGTGATCACGCATGACTGCTGTGGGTAAGATACTGACTGTTCATAACGACTCCACACGACCCTGATTCTAAAATCCTGTGATGCAGGACATTAAGAGAAATGATGAAGATTCATGTTTTATTTGAGTGAACAAGCGGTACATTCATTGAAGCACCATCATAAACTCTGGGTAGTGGGTGGAGCCTATTCAGGCTTCTGGAACTGACCAATCAGAGCGTACTGGGCTTTCTTAAAGGTACAGTAACTTCAGTTTTTATCAACTTGTGTGAAACTAAATTTCACGGTTGTTTCATTTAAATAAACTTTAAACGTGTCAGTGTCTAAATCAGGTTAACTTATAAAAACTAAGGATTGTTATTTTAAATGAGTGTGTTTTGAATCCAACTGTACCTAAGACCTTAAACGAATAACCAACATCTTTGACTGAGAGGGTGTCATAAGACACCATGTCTCACCTCGATGAAGAAGACAGCCCAGAACTTCCTGAGGACCTTGGACTCGCTCAGCGTCCCGTGGCTGGCCAGGTGAGTCCCTTTGACTGTGATGACGGCGTGAGCGACGCCCATCAGCAGCATCCCCGCCAAGAAGCAGCACAGCTGAGAGCAGCTCAGCAGCAGGAAGGCTGCAGACCACAACAGGTTCTGTTTCTAAATGAACTCCAACAATTCATGTCTTCTTTATTTTTCTTCCTTCAGAATCTAAAACTGAAGCACAAACGTAAGAAAGTGCTCACTTTCGCCAAACACAAAAACGACTCCAGCTCAGTCAGTGTTACAGATATTGAGGTGAAACGTGATGTGGTAGCTGAGAGTCGTCCCCAACACATCCCCCGAGTGCTAACGGATCATACAGACCTTGTGATTCTGGATTTGATTGAGCAAAACATTATTTTTAAGGATAAACAGCTAAAAACCGGCAGGTGACGTGCATTTCTGAAAGCTAGGCCTTTGATTGTTCATGCAAATCGTTAATTTAGTTGATTAAATATCATGAACCGTTTTTTATTTGAGGTTTTATTTTGAGAATCTGAAGTTGTTTCTAAATGTTAACGTAATAAATAAATAAATAAACGTAAATAAATAACCACATTTCAGCTGAATCAGGATGCAGAAGCTGCTTTTATCATTAATATTACTTTCATTGTGCAGAAATATTTAACTAGCCAATAAATCAGAAATGGCATTTTAATGAAAAAATGGTTCTTATTTAATTAAAACACTTTTTACCTTGACCTCGTATATTTTACTCAGATGAAGTAAAGTCATGTGGGATTTCTTAACCACGTTAACTCCTCGGGCTGCCTGCAGGACTTAGTGAGCACGTTCTCCCTCTAAATCTGTGCTAATGTGATCCGTCTTATTTCAAAGCTACTATTTCAAGCAGATAAGTCACAAACTATGTGCTTTAACGTGCAAAACTCCTCCTCAGACTCATTCTGGGTTTGACTTCAGAAGAAAGCATGAGCACAACAAAAAAGGAAAAGGTTTCTGTAAAACTAATTAATTTTAACAGCAGCAGAAAACTTTACTCCTGACTGATTCGAGTCCGTCTGACACCAGGAATCAGCAGGACACACACCATCAGAGCTGTCGTTGGATTAAAATGTATTTGATTGTGTGAATAAAACACAAACCAATGAAGCGTTTGCCTGTTTGAGTCAAATCAAAATGTATTTTTGTAGCATTTTTAAAATAACCTCTGCGGACTAAAATGTAACTTTAAATTCAAAATTCAAATACAAACTAGAGTCATCAATTTAAAAAAAAACTACAACATTTATTTTGACAATTTTTAATGGTTGTCAATGAAGCTACTGCCTGACATTCCAACAAACACAAAATAATTTGGGTCTTAGTTTTATTTTAGTCTAAGACAGAGTCAGACTTTTATTTTGAAAAGTACTTTACAACTTAATGTTGAAAGTCTAGGTTAAAACCTCTTCCTGTTTTCCCTAAAAGTTATTTTTGAACTTTCTATATTTGCTTTTATTCAGTTTCCTTGAACCAAAATGATTAAATTATGATATCTGTTCATATTATGCAGAATTTATTTATTTATTTGGTTGGCTGGTTGTTTATCCATGTACATAAACAAATCTATAACTAGATTTAATTGGTTGTCAAGGTGATTCCCACCTTTTCTGTGGGAAAAAGAAAAAAAGTGAAAATTTTCTCAAACACTGAAAATCCTTTTTTCCAAACTGCCTAAAACTTCTAATTGAAAAACTTATTGATCATAAAAGTTCTAATTGGGTCAAAATCACTAAACCTTTACAGGATTTATGTGTGTGGCCATGATGGAATATAAAACAAAGAAGGACCTGGTTAATGAAAGAAGATCCAGTGACTTAGAATCTGCTGCGTCACTGGTTGCCAAGGTGATTCCCACCTTTTCTGGGAAAAAAGGCGGGAAAAAAATTTACTCTTGTTTTTACAAACTGCCCCACAATTAGCTACAACGTTAAATCACATTTAAAGTCCTAAGTGTTACAAAATTGCTAAAGTTGTACAATGTTTGTAGGGTATTGTAATAAAATAAAGACAAACCTGCTAAATAATTTGGTGACTAAGAAGAACTGCCGAGTTGCTGGTTGAAGGTGAAGACACAAATGTTTGCTTGAACATAAACACTGATTCATCTTTTTACTCACTGACTCTTTCCGTCAATAACGGTCACTTCTTTTGTTCAAACTTTCTTTCTAATGTCAGGGGTGTGTTTTTAGTCGTTAATGTGTTCTGGTTGTTGGTTCCTGACCAGGTTCCTTGTCATAAAGTTTGCTGATGATGACAGAATCTCTCATATATTTTCTGCTGTCACTTTGCTCTGACCAGGAGTTATATGGAATAAGAGTAAGAGCACCTTGTGGTTCAGACAGGGCCGTGTTTACCTGCAGTGGTGATAAGTTACAGAAGGATTGTTGATTCTGGTAGGAATTTAGTTTCTATCTGAACTGCTGAAATGCTCACCTGAGCATAAAGAGAATGAAAAGAGCAACAAAATCCCTCAAAGATAATGGAATAACCATGAAAACAGTAGATAATTCCAAAAGTTTCAGTTTTAGTGAGCCTCTTTCACATCTGTGGGATTTCTTACCGGGAGGCAGACTGAGGAAGGCTGCTGCCAGGATGCTGCAGTCCACCCCCCTCCTCTCCCACCAGCTGCTCTCCTTCAACACCTTCTGCACCATCCTGGTCAGCTCCATCATCAGGGACTCCTGCTCCTCGTGTCTCGCTCCTGGTCGTCCGTCCTTCAGCTCTGCGCTCCTCGCTCCGGTCCCTCCGTCGTCCCGGCTGCCCTCCGGTAAACTCTGCATGCTGAGCGGCTCAGGGTGAAGTCGACATGCGGTTTGTGTCCTCCAAGCTGCAGCCAGAACACAGAGTCCACAGGAGGAAAGTCAATACTCAGAAAGTTCCTGATGGAGACAGAGAAGGCCGGCCCTTCCTCTCCTAACTCCTCCTCGTCTCTTCCCTCCTTCCCCCCCTGCGGTGCTGCAGACCTGGAGTTTATTGATCCTAAATTAAAGAATTAACGTGATGGATCCAAAACTGATGGAAGAAAACTACATCTGCTCTGCTCAGAGGCGACTGCACCTCCTCTCCGGTGGCTCATACATTCTGCATTAACCCACCCCTTCTGCCTTTGTGTGGTCCCCCCTCCCTCGGTGGTACTGTGGCAAATGTCCTGGGAAAGAAGACGGGGAAAATAGGGCTGATGGCTGTTTCTTGTGTCCGTCATGGGAAGAGGTTCAGAGTGTGGAAAACAGAAGATGCTGCAGTGCAGGAGAGTGTCTCCGTGCTTCGGGTGTATGTGTTGGCACAGGTGAGTGTGCATGTGAGCTGCATCCACGTATCTGGTGTCCGGGCTGCTCTCCTCTGGAGGGAGGCCAGACACGGTGCAGCAAAGATACACTCTGAGTGTTTTTTACTCAGCAGGACAGCAGATCCTGCAGAGAAGGACAACATGATCAGCAGGCTGTCTGACAGCTCAGCTTTCTCTCCACACACTAATTAAAAGAGGATGTGTTGAAAAATACAAATGGTTTTGTCTTTTATTCTGCTCATTTTACAATAAAATGTTTATCACTGAAATCTGAATTAATCAATGGTCGAGCTTAGACATGGGAAGGCATATTATTAGTCAGGTATATTAATCAGGTCTCTCTTGTAAATGAGTCCTCGAGGCTCAATGGGATTTACCTGTAGAAATAAAGGTTGATTGATTAGTTATTTTCCAAAATGATTGAGGTAACCATCACCCTTCGTGTCAAACTGACTGTTTACTCTTGAACTTTGCAGAAGCTCTGACCTTATCTGAAAATCAGCACAGTCTATTTGAAACTGAGCTCAAAATGACTTTTTAAAACACAAACTTCATTTTCGTTGGTAATTCACACGTGGGTCGGCTGTGGCTGAATGGATAGAGCAGTCGTCCTCCAATGGGAGAGTTGAGGGTTCTATTCCACATGTTGAAGTGTCCCTGGGCAAGACACTGAACCCTCATTGCCTCTGATGTGTGTCCCATGATGGGACTCCCATCGGTGTATGAATGTGTGTGGAGGTAAACGAGGGCACAGATTGCTGTAAAGAGCTTTGAGTATCTTGACTGGGTAGAAAGGCTTTATATAAGCACAGCCCATTTACCATTTATCCTGATGACATTTCTACTGTCATTTAACCCTCCATGTTTCAGGTGATCCTGATTTTTTTCTGAAGATTGATTCCATCCATCAGCATTTGAAGGTTCCTGCCCCACCTCCTCCAAACGAGATGTTGGTGTAAAACTCCAACCCCTCTCAGCTTTACTGCCTCAGTGATGACTTTTATAAAAACATTAAGTTGGTCCCCGAGGCCAAGTCTCTCTTGAACTGAATTTCTACAGTATTGATCAACTCTGGTCTACTTCTTCATGTGCTCAATTAAAATACATGTTAAAAACTCCTCTAATGAATCAGGCCATGTTTCCTTCTGTCCAGCCTTTCTTCTGTCGCCTCCCATCCCGAGGAATCCAGGTTTGGACTCACAATCTCCAGTTTATCAGGGAAATAGTACAAGTGGTTCAATCTGGATTCAGGGCACACCACAGGACTGAGACCACCTTTGTTAGGACCTTCACTGATCCACTTACCACTGCAGACTCTGGTCACATTAGTCTTCTCGTTCTCCTTGTTCTTTCTGCCATCCTTGACATTATTTCTCTCCTTCTCACCCCCCAGCATCACCACCTTGGTGTCAGGGAAACAGCTTCTTTCTGGTTGAATTCCACCTATAAGGTTAAAAAAAAAGTTTGTCACTGTTGTTCCCTTACAACTCCAGTCCTTTAAGGAGCACCTCAGGGTTGTGTACTTGGACAACTTATTTGTAATTATCTATGCTGGCTATCATGATCTCAGATTACATTTGAAGGTACACAAATTTACAAGAACGTCCTGTCTCGAAGTCTGGGAGTCTTCAAAGTGACTGGTTGTGAGGCCAAAGGCACTTCTTAAGAAGGTTGGAGATATCCTGGATGTAGCTGGGCGTTCCATATTCCCTCCTTAACCCAGGGTTTTCAACTTTGGAATGGTCCAAGATGCCATTAGATCAACAAAGCTCATGCTCAATCATCCAAGTACCAAATCCAATAATTCTCAGTCGGGTCATCTGGACAGTTTCTTTTTTATAGAGGTGTTTCGCCCTCCATCCGGAGGGCTTCATCAGTCAGAGGAGTTCCAGTAAACTGTTTCCCCGCCAAGCAGTACACTCCTTAAGAGGACCAACCAGTTTGCTGGAGCTAAGATGGTGTCTGGGGGCCGTCCTGTCCCTCGTCGACTCCTCCCAGGCAGGCACCACACAACCATCTTCACTCCAGCAAGCTGGTTGGTCCACTAAGGAGTGTACTGCTGGTGGGGAAACAGTTTACTGGAACTCCTCTGTCTGATGAAGCCCTCCGGATGGAGGGCGAAACGCCTCTAAAAAAAAGAAACTGTCCAGATGACCCGACTGAGAATTATTGGATGCCATTAGATCCATCATCATCCAAATCTACAAAACCGCTCCATCATGAATCCTTCCTCAAGCCACACCTTTAAAATGTCCCGTCTGGGGTTCTTGTTGGAAAAACCTCAGAACAACTCCAGTACGTCAAAAACTCTGCTGGTATGGTTCTTTGAAAGAAACTAGAGTGCTGCAGAAACACAACAAAGAGTGCAAAGATTTAAAAAATAGATGATTTGAACTAAACATTTTACTTATATGTAAACAAAAAGGGTATTTTCTTATTTAGTAAAGTTTAATATTTGTGTTGAGATTTAAAATATAACAGTATTTGTGAAGTCGTACCCTCAGGCGCAGCTTCAGGCAGTGAAACCAGATATGATGTGGAGTCACCTGAGACAGCAGCTTTATGTGACACACACTCACTGACACCTCGGTGTGTGTGTGCACCCAGACTATGATTATTTACATCCATCACCAGCAAACTATAGACTCCATACTGGGCACGTGACGGGGAATGCATGTGTGTTAAAAGAAACATTTTAAGAAGTTTATCTCCATTTACTTCATTAAAAGTACTTTAATGATGCAATAATATAGAATGTAAAAATAACCAAGTAATAAGGCTGGTTTTAATTGGAGGAGAATTAATAAAACTAAGATTAAATAATATGTTTGGAGAAAGCTTTATCTAAAAAAGTTACCGCTTCTTTTCTGATTTCATGTTAAATTGTATAATTTCATTGTTTTATGAAGAAAAATGAACAAACGACGAACCAGATTTACCCATGTTTAATATTTGGTCATGTGTGGGCCTGTGAAAACAAACATCCTGATTTCAGGACTCAAGCATGAGATTTATTGATCAGATAAAGAATAAACTGTTTCAACAGGCCTTCAGGCTGCATTTGATGCTTAGGCACAGTTCACCTTACATACATGTCTTGTGACAGAGAGAACATGCAAACTCCATGCAGAAATGCTTCAGCCAAGATTTAAACCCACAAAAACTTTGATGTGAGGGAGCAGCACAAACCACTGCACCACCCTGCATTGACATGGTTCATAAGACACCAAGCATATAAAACTTTAAAAAAGTTATGAATAAAAAGAAATGCTGAGGCGACATTTATTTGACTCCTCACTGCAACATCCCATCTTTCCTTCTACAACATTCAGGTGTCATGACCTGTGTCATGGAGGCAGCAGTTCCTCCTGGACCCGCTGCCTCTCTGACGTGAGACGAGCCCAGTTTGTGCTTCATTTGGTCCGAGAACTGCAAACCCAGAACGAGCACAATGAGAAGCAGGAAAGAAGAAGAGTTGCTCTGAAATGCTGAAGCTCGGGGCTCTGAGGACTACAACTTTCATCTAAAAATTCTAGAGAAAATAGTTGCAGGTCAGTTGCGTGAACATCTACAAAGAAATAATCTGTTTGAGGAGTTTCAGTCAGGGATTAGAGCTCATCATAGCACAGAAACAGCACTAGTAAAAGTCACTAATGATATTCTCATGGCCTCAGACAATGGACTTGTGTCTCTACTGGTCCTGTTAGACCTCAGTGCTGCATTTGATACAGTTGATCACAATATTTTACTACAGAGGCTTGAATATGATGTTGGGATAACAGGAACAGCTCTAAAATGGTTTAAATCATATCTATCTGATAGATTCCAGTTTGTAAATGTAAATAATAAATCTTCTTCATACACCAAAGTTAGCCACGGAGTTCCTCAGGGCTCAGTGCTTGGGCCAATACTCTTTACTTAATATATGCTTCCATTAGGCAAAGTTATTAAACAGCATGGGATAAATTTTCATTGTTATGCTGATGATACACAATTATATTTGTCCATTAAACCCAATGAATCCAATCAGCTACTTAGACTACAAGCATGTCTTAAAGACATAAAAACCTGGATGACCCTTAATTTTCTCCTGTTGAACAGACAAGACTGAGGTTTTGGTTTTTGGACCTGAGCACCTTAGGAATGAATGTTTCAGTCTTTCTCCCTCCTTAGATGCATTAATCTGTCCTCCAGCTCTAATGTTAAAAATCTTGGTGTTATTTTTGATCAGGACGTGTCTTTTATCCCCCACATTAAAAACGTTACTAGAACCTCCTTCTTCCACCTGCGTAATATCACTAACATTAGAAACATCTGATCTAAAGATGATGCAGAAAAACTGGTCCATGCATTTGTCACGTCTAGACTGGACTATTGCAACGGTTTATTATCTGGGTGTCCAAATATTTCTTTAAAACGTCTTCAGTTGATCCAAAATGCTGCTGCCAGAGTCTTAACTGGAGTTACTGGGAGAGATCATATCTCTCCAGTTTTAGCTTCTCTCCATTGGCTCCCTGTCAAATCCAGAATAGAATTCAAAATCTTACTTCTAACCTACAAAGCTCTCAACAACCTAGCTCCATCTTATATTACAGATCTTATTGTTCCATATTTTACTAACAGAGCACTTCGCTCTCAGACTGCAGGTTTACTTGTGGTTCCTAGAGTTTACAAGAACAGAATGGGAGGAAGATCTTTCAGTTCTCAGGCTCCTCTCTTGTGGAACCAACTTCCAATCTCTGTCCGTGAGGCTGACACATTATTCAGTTTTAAAACTAGACTTAAGTCTTTCCTTTCTGATAAATCCTATAGTTAGGGTCGGCTTGGGTTTCCTGAGCTGTCCCTTAGTTTTGCTGCTATAGGCTTAGACTGCTGGAGGACAAACTGACCACACTTTTCACTCTGCTTCTGTCTTTACTTACTCTGCTCAACCTGGTTTGTATTTGTCATTTTATTTTCTATCCTTAACATGTTTTTTTTTTTACTTTCAGGGACACCTGGACCTATACCTGGACCTGGACCTATACCTGGACCTATATCTGGACCTATATCTGGACCTACCATTCTATGATTGTCTGTCTCTCCTTCCTGTCCTCTCAACCAGCCGGTCAAAGCAGATGGTCTCTTGTCCTGATCCTGGTTCTTCTGGAGGTTTCTTCCTTTAAAAAGGGAGTTTTTCTTCCCACTGTCTCCACTGTGCTTGCTCAGGATGAGAGACTGCAACGAAGCCAAGATTCAACTTGTCTGCTGGGTTCCTTAGATAGAGAACTTTACTAACTGGCTTTTATGTATGTGAATGTTTTTGTAAAGTGCCCTGAGACAACTTTGTTGTGATTTGGTGCTTTATAAATAAATTGAATTGAATTGAGGTCAGGTTTATCCTCAAGTGGAGGAGTTCAACTATCTGGGAGTCTTGTTCACGACTGATGGCAAGACGGACCAGCAGACTGATGCCTCGCAGACAAAAGATGTTCTTCCATTCTATCGTGATGATGAAGGAGCTGAACCCAACAGCTCATTTCTCAGATTTCTGATCAATCGATGATCCTTCATTCACCGATGGTCAAAAGGAAAACAGTCCTGGATACAAGCAGCTGCCGGGCACAGCCTTACAGACAGGGTGAGGAGCGTCATCATGCTGGTGATGACATGCGTTGGTTCATTCTGAGAATTCTGTTGCCACTTTTAAAATAAAAACAAATATGACCAACCGTTTCCTTTAGGCCTCTGAACAGTAAAAACATTGCACAGGGAATTTTCACCAGTTTTATTCTCATTCAACTGGAATGACTGGTTCATGGCATCTTCCAACATTCAGCACTCAAAGGTCTTCTGTTTACCTCGGGCATTTTGCCACTGAGCTTTAAATCTGCTGTAGTCAACCTAAACTATACACGTGCACCTTGATCCTGAGTTCTGCACAACTACTGACCGACATCCATCGTCTCCAACTACAGTTCCCTGAACTTTACCATCTCACTCTTCTTCGCAGTAATTGAAACTACACAATCACCTACAATACATTCCTTTAAGATGGCGAATCTGCACTTTTTGGGTTAATGGTGGACTACAGGGCTGTGTACTTGTCTCTCTACTGTTTGGACTCTCCCAACTCAGATTATTTATTGGCTCTAAAATAAGCTGAGAGCAGAGACTGCCATGTATTTCTCTTAACCTGTCAGCTTCATTAAATTACTTCGAAGGAACCAGATTTCTCTGACATACCATCATAATGAAGAAAATTACTTTTAGTTTAAAGTAAAACCACAAAACTAATTGTGTCCTTTAAAAGCTGACGTGTTTAGCTGAACAAGACATATGGCCAAAAGTTGCCTTCTTAATAAACAATTTAATTTAATAGATATACAACTAGAACTACTACTGTGTAGAACAGACAACTACTTTATAGATGTGCATTCAATTAAATGGAGTTATGAACTGCCCCCCAAAAGAAGTTCAGTTCAACTCTTTCTGTGAGGTGAAAACCTCTGAATACTTGTGATGTAAACAAGTTGCACCTCAGGTGAAGCAGCAAACGGAATAAGAAAAAATTAAACCATGATAATAATAATCAAAAGGTCTGTTTTCTCATCCTGTTGTTAAGGTCAGGTCCTTTAATCAAGACCTTGAAGCTTGTGTTTGTGAACAGGTGCTGGCGTTCCTCAGGAGCCTTGACTCGAGCCTGCAGTTGTTTTCTGGCGGGGACTCTTTGTCAGATACATTTTACAGTTTGAACTGGCTCTCCACATCACCTTCAGTGCTCGGGTCTGACTGCAGATAAAAAGATTTGTATTTCTGTTTGTGGAGTTAAATTATGGAACACAATTATGTTCAAGAAGTATGTATATGTAGAAAAGCCTGATTAACTAATTATGAAAATATAATGATTCTGAGTTGGTTTTGGAGTGTTAGTATGTGTAAATGTGAGAATAGGTGGGTGAATGTACATAAATTACATTAGGTAGCTTTGTGTATGTGTATATGTGGATACGCCTGCCAATGTTATTTCTTTTAGACATTCAGTTTTTGAAGAATTACAGACACCGGATTACTATGATTAAAATAATGTTTACTTTGTGCAAGTTGTTGACTGATTCAGTATGTATGAGTTTTCTGTATATCCAAAGCTGTACTGTTTTAATTTAAAAGTTTGGAATAAACTGACAATAACAAACTAATATAAAAACCCAGCACAGGCCCCATCACCTGCCGGAGGCCTCGTTTTAAACTTCCTGCAGTTACAACAAATGGACAGCAGATGGCGCTGTTCCAGCAGTGAGCAACATGACATATGATTCAAATGAAATGATGAATAAAGTTGTTTGTGTTTATTTACAGGGGAAAAGGTGATGATACTTTTCTAATAAAACAAAATATGTTGTAATATGTTAAAATATGAAACAGCCTGAAAGTCAAAGCTCGGTGTCTTCAATAGCATCTGGTTCCTCGAGCGTGTCCAATCGTCTCTTACAGGCGTCCAACAGTTTTTTTCTGGGGCCCAAGGGGATGTGAATGCTCGTCAAGTCCTGTTCTGAACAGAGCAGCAGAGCCTCCAGGTCGATCTTTTCCCGAAGGAAAATGGACATGAACTCTCCGAGGCCCTGAGAGGCCAGGAACGTCTCCAGAGGATTGTGTTCAGGCTCCATGTCCTCGTCCAGCCCAACGTCCACGTCTTCCCAGGGCAGCTCCTGCAGGTTTTTTTCCTGCAGGCTGTAGGCGCTGCCAATGCTGTCCTCATCAAAGCTGGAGGCGCGTCGGGGCAGCCGTCCACGCAGGCGGACGTTAGGCGCTCGGCCGATGGGTTCGCTTCCCGCCACGCTTCCTTCGTTCCGTCCTCCGATCCCAAACATGCCAGCCGTCATATAGTTCCTCCTGAACACCATGGTGCCGAGCCCGGGGCGGGTGAACAGAGAATCACGCCCAGAGTCAGCGCTGATTTCTGAAAACGCAGCCTCGTAGAGACCTGGGTCGCTCATGGCACGGGAGACGGTCTCAACGTCATCGTCCATGTCTCTGGGGAACATGTCCCGGATGTTGAGACGAGTGCGCTCCTTGGGGCTGGCGTAGGTGCCTTGTTTGAGGAACATGACATCGTTTCCCAGCTGCAGTCCGGACAGCGAGCGTACACTCCTCCTCCCGTCCTCGTAGATCTTAAACGTCCCATCAACCTTCTTCTTCTCCAGTTTCCTCTGTATCTTGGCTTTGCCCTTGGCTGTCGAATGCAGGGTGGCCTGGAGAGGAAAGTGTAACTTCAGAAACTGAGATCTTCAGTGCATCATTTAAACAAATCAGTGAAGAACAGCTTCTGGAAAGGATATTAATTAGAACCAAGACCTCCTGTGACTTCAGATTAACAGCTGTGGGTTCATTTAGACGTTCGGGTAACATCAGAAAATGGGATTTGACTGAAGTCCAGAAATTTGTCCTAACTAACCTTTGTTTTAGAGGCTGATAAGCTTCTAACATTTAATTCATGAGTCAGTAACACATGCTTCTTGTTATAAAGTCGTCTCATGTGAAGGAGGTCAACCAGATAAAAATGTAGCAAAGTATTTCCTGTTGGTGTGAACAGAGCCTAAACTGAGCCACAGGTGGTCTTTGGTTCTTAAACGTGAACTACACCACCTGTGAGTATGGCATGTTGGAGGTGACGGTGTTGAACTTGCGGCTCAGCGTGCTGCTGCTGGTGTAGCTGGAGAAGCTGATGGCGTCCATGTTGTCGAAACCCGCAGACTCCTTCATGAACTTCCTCTCCATTCGCTCGTGGTGCTTCCTCTGGAGCTTCTCGCAGTCCTTGATGCGACGCTCCGCGGCGTGAAACGCCCGGTCTTTGAGCTTGCTGACCAGCTTCGCGTTGAGGGTGATCTGCTTGGCGGCGATGGAGTCCAGGTAGCGGACGCAGTCCATGTGGCCCTTGGAGGCGGCCATGTCCAAGGGTGTGTGGTAGTCGTTGTCCAGACACCACACGTTGGCACCGAAGGCCACCAGGAAGGACAGACAGTTGAGGTGAGCGTTGGCGGCGGCCAGATGAAGCGGAGTGTTGCCCCAGATGTCACAGCGGTCTGGATCTCCTCTGAGAGACGAGACACCAGAAGGCTTACTGAGTTAGGTCCTACAGGTTCTTTTCATTTCAGCAAACTAACAGGCGCCCTCTTTAAACTAAAGCCTGCCAGCTGCTGTCCTTTAAAAAGATAAAACATAAATAAATAACAGAAAATGTGAAAATAAACAAACAACAAAACAAACAAATAAACTGTTAAGGTGGTCTAAAACTTTAGGGTGAAACTTTGCTGATCTCTATAGACTCATCTTCCTCTTTTCCCTCCTCTTCCTCTTCTCCCTCCTCTGTCTCTTCCCCCACCTCTTCCTCTTCCTGTTCCTGTTCCTCTTCCTGTTCCTCTTCTCCTCCTACACGACCGGGTCATGGTCAGTAACTGAAACTGTGCAGGTTAAACATGACTCTGCATTATTTATCTGCACACCGACAGACACCAGCAGAACCGTTACATCAGCTGGGTCACCACCTTCACCACCTTCATCATCATCAAACCCTGGTTTCAGCTCGTGTTCTGCTGCTGAGTAACGTTGAGGAGGTTTATTTCACATTTTGTCTGCCTGTTCTGTTGTCGGACCCTGTTCCTGGACTGATGCACAGCAGAAACCCGGAGGAGGAACTGCACCTGAGATAGTAACCCGACTACCTGCAGCTCCGACTGCGAGGTGATAAATCAGAAACAACAAACCTGAACCTGAACCTAACCTGGGATTTATCAGATGCTCAGATCCGATTCAGGGAATCTTTGAAAGATTAGTTTAGTTTGTAAAGAAGTTGTAGACGTACACTCAATACTTACACTGTAACTGTTTTATTAATGTTAGTCCACTAATAGATATTTTACTAACAGACAAACAGAAACACACATAACATTTACATTATTGCCTACATTTCATAGAAACAGGCAGCAACTAAAAATGCACAAACTATAGACTGAATGAACTAAAATAATAAACAGTTTCCATGTTTTTAAAAATTATGTTCTAGTAAATTTCTTTACTTTTATCATACAAAGTATTTCTATGGCTGGATCAGAGTGTCTTCTCTCTTTATACCCAACAAATTGTCTCCATCCATCACACTGACCTTTACAGCTTCACTTCACATCTGCAAAACCTGCAAACCGCTGCATGATAAACTGCTAATATCTGCATGATAAACTGATAACAGCTGCATGATAAACTGCTAATATCTGCATGATAAACTGATAACAGCTGCATGATAAACTGATAACAGCTGCATGATAAACTGATAACAGCTGCATGATAAACTGCTAATATCTGCATGATAAACTGATAACAGCTGCATGATAAACTGCTAACAGCTGCATGATAAAGTGCTAATATCTGCATGATAAACTGCTAATATCTGCATGATAAACTGCTAATATCTGCATGATAAACTGATAACAGCTGCATGATAAACTGATAACAGC
>NC_056514.1:39813431-39814089 GCF_014905685.2 Nematolebias whitei | reverse complement strand
TGATAAACTGATAACAGCTGCATGATAAACTGATAACAGCTGCATGACAAACTGATAACAGCTGCATGATAAACAGATAACAGCTGCATGATAAACTGATAACAACTGCATGATAAACAGCTAACAGCTGCGTGATAAACTGCTAACAACTGCATGATAAACTGCTAACAGCTGAATGATAAACTGCTAACAGCTGAATGATAAACTGATAACAGCTACATTATAAACTGCTAACAGCTACATTATAAACTGCTAACAGCTGAATGATAAACTGCTAACAGCTGAATGATAAACTTCTAACAGCTGCATGATAAACTGCTAACAGCTGAATGATAAACTGCTAACAGCTGAATGATAAACTGCTAACAGCTGCATGATAAACTGCTAACAGCGGCATTATAAAGTGCTAACAGCTGAATGATAAACTGCTAATAGCTGAATGATAAACTGCTAACAGCTGCATTATAAAGTGCTAACAGCTGAATGATAAACTGCTAACAGCTGCATGATAATCTGCTAACAGCTGAAGGATAAACTGCTAACAGCTGCATGATAAACTGCTTACAGATATGTGATAAACAGCTAATAGCTGAATGATAAACTGCTAACATCTGAATGATAAACTGCTAACAGCTGAATGATAAACTGCTAACAGCTG
>NC_056514.1:39813269-39813421 GCF_014905685.2 Nematolebias whitei | reverse complement strand
AACTGCTAACAGCTATGTGATAAACTGCTAACAGCTGAATGATAAACAGCTAATAGCTGAATGATAAACCGCTAACAGCTATGTGATAAACTGCTAACAGCTATGTGATAAACTGCTAACAGCTGAATGATAAACAGCTAATAGCTGAATGA
>NC_056514.1:39809840-39813259 GCF_014905685.2 Nematolebias whitei | reverse complement strand
GCTATGTGATAAACAGCTAACAGCTGAATGATAAACTGCTAACAGCTGAATGATAAACTGCTAACAGCTGAATGATAAACTGCTAACAGCTGCATGATAAACTGCTAACAGCTGCATGATAAACTGCTAACAGCTGCATGATAAACCGCTAACAGCTGCATTCAGCCTGCATCTGTTGCCACGGTGACCAGAGATGAAATAACATCACTAGTTTGGATAATTAATAAAACTTATGTTTTTACATGAATTTGTTGCAGAAAGCGTCAGACTGAATCCTTTCTGGACAAGCAGTGACACATGTGAATGAAAAACGCAACGCTGTTTAAAATGTGAAGCAGTGAAGTGTGCCTGATGAGTTGTGTAACCAACAGAACCAGACCCAGACCCAGTCTGCTGTCAGGTCGAACCCAGTCTTTATGGACTGAAGTCAGTGACCTTTCTCTGATCAGGCTGTTTAAATGGAACCACGTCCTGCAGCACTGATTGCATCAGTGATGGCAGGAGCTCTTGTGTCAGGGAAGATACAAAATATGATCAGGATTATTTTGTATCTTATTTAAAAAGTAGCCTACAATCTTTGAAACTGGATATTTATTGGTAAAAATAATGTAGTCTCTAAAAAGTTAGTAAATTAAGCCAAGTGATCCGTTTTAGGGGAACCTGCTGCTGATTCAACTGTAGTTTTATGTTGTTTGTCCGGTTCTGGTCCAGCTGGGAGCTGCCCCCGGTTCGGTTCTGCCCGTGGACTCACCCTCTGCCCACGATGAGCCGGAGCGCCTCCAGGTTTCCGTGGTAAGCGGCCCATAAGGTCGGAGTCATCCCGTCCTCGTCCGGGGCGTTCAGATCCTTCCGCGTGGCCTCCTTCAGGACGTCCAGGAAGCCGTCCCGGGCCGCCCGGTGGTACCGGTCGTTCATGGCGGCGCCTCGGCTCGGTCTCAGCTCCGGTCCATGACGGTGAGACCGGTTCGGGACACCGAGGGTCCGGAGGACGAGCTGGAGCCACCGAGCGGCTACTGGCTCTGGTTGCTAGGAGACGAGAACACGGCGCGCGCTGACAAGGCGGAGTTGTGTTTACGGACACGCCTACTTCAGCTGAGTTACGCATGCGCACTTTAATCAAACACAAAAAAATTAGGTCAAAGATTTGAACTAAATTTCACTTTAATTTTTGTTTTACTTTAACCAAATGTTTGACTTTTTAAAATATTATTTAAGTCCAACTGTCATTAAACAGTTTTATTAAATAACTTAAAAATAATTTGTTTTCTATGTAATTTATAATTTTGCCCCTCACAAATCTCATTCCCACTTATTTGTATGGCTCTGAAAAAGTTTAATTATAATTACATTTAATTTTATTTAGTTAAAATCCTGCTACATTTTACTTTATTTTCTTTCTTTAAAACTATTAACTTTTTGATTTGTTTAGCCAACTTTTGAGAAAATTAGATTTTGTATCAAGTTGAAATTTAAATTTAGAAGTTTGTCCCTAAGAACTCGTCTTTTTGACTATAACGTTCTGGTCTTTTAGTGTTAAATGTTCCACATTTTTTAAGTTAAAATCAGTCTTCTTCATCCGTTTTGTTTTTCTAGATGGATATTTCAATTTATTTCTTGTTTTTATTCTGGATACATGACCCAAGAGACGGCACACTGTGAGGAAATCTGATGAATAAAAAATATTTTTGTCTCTGATTTAGTTTCTGAAATAATGAACAAGATTAATAAATGGTGTGATACTGGATTTATTTCAGTTCAAAGGCTCTGTTTGATGCAATAAATACATGATGGTCACATTTAGACAACCTTTATTTGTTTGGAAAAGATGTTTGATGGAATCAGTCCAGATGTGATGAAGATAACCCAGAAGTCGACGTCTAAATCCTCTGGATCTCAAAGAGCCGGATGTCCGTGTCGTACCAGATCGGAGGATCCACGTTCCTGAAGCAAGAGGAAAACACTTAATCCTAAACTTTGATCCCTCGGCAAAGACGGGATGTTCTGGGTGTTTACCGAAGGTAGATGATGCCCCACATGTAGGTGCGGAACCACATGGCGGTGCCGGCGTTGGCCTGGTACTTCCTGATGAGGATGGGGTGAGGGACCGGCAGCAGGCCCACCAGCGTACCGTGCTGCAGGAACTTCAGGATTTCAGACTCGTCTGTCAGACCCCTGAAAGCAACAAAAGCACTCGTCTGATCCGAGGTTCTGATCTTCACACGTGAACGAGCTGCTCCAGGATCTACATCTCATCAGTGCTGGAATGTTAGCAGATTATTCGCTTCAAGCAGATAAAACCAGAAGATTCTTGTAAGTTAAATAAAATGTTTGTTTTTGCAGCTTCAGAGTTTAGAGTTCATTCTTTAGCAACAAAACCTCGGAGTGCACAAGTATTCACCCCCCACCCCCACCCCAGGGTCACGCTTTCAGGTTAAAAGTGGATCAGCGTCCTACTTGTCGATGCAGATCTTCTCCACCTGAGGAACCAGCACCTGCAGCAGCCTCATGATGGTCTGCAGAGGAAGCTTGGACTTCCAGGACAACATCTGCGGACAGGAAGAGGAGTCACATGACATGAAGCTGGACACAGATCAGCAGGAAGAACCCGCCCTCACCCAGTCCGGGTTGGCGCTCCAAGCTGCAGCCGACGAGACGCTGGACGCTCGACTCCTCGATGTCGCCGCCTGATTGTGGTCGACCTGACGACACAAAGAGACGCTCAGAAAGCAGAAGAACCGAACGAGTCCCATGAGAAGGCTGCAGTACCTGGTGGTTCCTCTCAGAGCTGGACTCAGCATCGCCAGCGTCGCCGAGCAGCATCGATGGAGGCGGAGCCACGGCAACCATGGTCCCATCTTCACTCACCTGAGACTTCTCCGTTATTTTATCGATTCCTAAAACAAACAAAACCTGCCGTTTCAGTCCACCTGGAACAGCTGAAATATAAACTACTTACAGCTGAATGATAAACAGATAGCAGCTGAAAAATATGCCTGCTAACAGCTGAATGATAAACCTGCTAACAGCTGAAAGATAAACTGATAGCAGCTGAAAGATAAACCTGCTAACAGCTGAATGATAAACCTGTTAACAGCTGAATGATAACCTGCTAACAGCTGAATGATAAACCTGCTAACAGCTGAATGATAACCTGCTAACAGCTGAATGATAACCTGCTAACAGCTGAATGATAAACCTGCTAACAGCTGAATGATAAACCTGCTAACAGCTGAAAGATAAACTGATAGCAGCTGAAAAATATGCCTGCTAACAGCTGAATGATAACCTGCTAACAGCTGAATGATAACCTGCTAACAGCTGAATGATAAACCTGCTAACAGCTGAATGATAACCTGCTAACAGCTGAATGATAACCTGCTAACAGCTGAATGATAAACCTGCTAACAGCTGAATGATAA
>NC_056514.1:39804206-39809830 GCF_014905685.2 Nematolebias whitei | reverse complement strand
AACCTGCTAACAGCTGAATGATAAACCTGCTAACAGCTGAATGATAAACCTGCTAACAGCTGAATGATAACCTGCTAACAGCTGAATGATAAACCTAAAGAAAACCTGACATTTCTGTATGACTGTATTTTTTACTGATTGAAAATATTAAAAACAGAAAGTGGGTTTACATGTGCAAAGAGGAGGATCATCTGTCCACACCAACCGATCATCATCACAACAATCAAATGTTTTTGGCCAGATGACCAACAGCTGCTATTGAAAGCTCAATCATCCAGGTAGAGAAATCACAAAAAAACTTTCAACCTTTTTTCTGAATCATTTTGGCCAGGTGTCCTCAGGCTGTTTCTGTGAGTAGCAAGTTGGTCATGAGGCCTAAACCATTCGATTGTTGTGCATGATGACTGGTTGGTCCTCTTCGCATGTGTAAAGCCAGTTTCTGGGAATTCCACAGCAGACTGGTTTGAAACACAGACTGGTTTGAAGCACGTCCAGCAGGTGCCATTTCTAAACAGATGTGGTTGGCAGGCCTCAGACTGATGAAGCCTTTCGGATGAAAGATGAAACGTTTCTCCCAAAAACAGTCTGTCCAGGTGACGGGATTGAACTTTTGTGTGATTTTTCTACCTGATGATTGAGCTTTCAAACATTTTTCTTTCTGCTCATTTTGTGTCACTTTCTCTCTTTTGTTTGGATTTTTATTTTTAATTTTTATATTTTAATAACTGATCATCACTTGTGTCTCTTTTGACTCATTCTTTAATTTGTTTACAGTTTTATATCTACAAATGTGATTTATTTTGGTCATTATATTCTATTGTAGACTTTTAATGCCCCATTGTAGCATTTTGTGTTTATTTGTGATCATTTAATAGTTTTTTTAAATAATAATTTATTGGATATTTGAAATCATGGCTGTTTTTTTCCTACATTTTTATATCTTTGTATGACTTTCTGCCTGTTTTTAGTTCATATTTTTTATCTATATTTTGCAGTTTTTGTGTCTTTCAGGGCTCTTGAATTCATCGAGTCAAATCTTTTGTAAATCTTAGTTTCTGTCTTTTTTCAAGCTTGCATCATTAGGGCGACCTCTTACCTGGAGTGGCCTCCAAGCTGGCTTTGAGAGTCCCGGGTTCTGCAGGTACAGCAGGCCTGGAGCCCTCCATGGACTCATCTGTAGCGCTCATGTTGGAGACCCCGGACTTCTTCCTCCTCTGTAAGGCTTTCTGAATCGAAGCGGCGTCCGTCGACAGGTTGGCCAGCTGGTGGAAGACGTTCCTCTTACGAATGATGGCGTAAACCAGGTTGGAGTTCCCTGTGAGGGAGAACTCAGAGCCTCAGTTTGGGTTCTGAATGGGTGCCACACGGATGACGTTAGTCCTCCTCACCATCAAACTGATACTGGATGATGTTGTTGAAGACCTCCAGCAGGAAGAAGACCAGGTTGTGGTTCTGAGGAGCAGAGAGGAGGAACCAGGGAGAGGAGAAGGCCTCCAGCAGGTGGAGCAGCTTGTTGGCCGCCACCATGGAGAGGCTCTTCAGGTATGGAGAAACTGTGGAGGAGAAGAAAGGCTCAGCGTGTGTCCTGCCCCTCCAGCAGGGGGCAGCACTCGGCTGCGACACTCACTGTTCACCACGATGGTGAGCAGGCAGTCGAACAGAGGGTGGAGGCGCTGGTGTCCACAGGTGATGACTTTGTGGAAGATCTAAACGAGACGAAATGTTAAAACGGAGACATTTTATCAATAAATCATTTTATTCTTCTCTGAGAACATCTAGCTCATAGTTCACTGTCAAACTACGAACTCAAGAAAAAAAAAGTTTTAGCTCCTGCCTCGGTTTGAAAATCTGTCGCAGCCAAAGGCAACAGGGCGATAATTTATTCAACCTTTATTTATTTATAATTTAATAATAATAATACCTTTATTTATAATGAAACTCCCAGCAGAATCACTGAAGACAGTAATTCTGTAAATTCAACGCTCACATTTGTTGGGTTTCTGTGCACAGAGTCAACATTTTGTTTCCATCGAGCATGAAAAGTTTGAGAACTCCGAGTTAGACCTGAACATGTTTATACAAACAGCAGGTGGGAACCCTCAGGGCCTTCTACACCTTCAGAGAAGGCCTAAGAATTCAGCACAGATTAAATGTTTCATTTATTTTAATATTTTCTATGTAGTTTCTCTTATTTTTTGCTAATTTCTCGTATTTAAAAAAAAAAAAAAACTGCTTTGGATTTGAGCAAGAAACAATTTAATTCAAGAAAATACCATTATCCAATCAGATTCTTTTAAATTTGTGTCTCCAGGCAGACACAGTCAAAGCTTCTTTCTGACTGGTCAGGACTTCACTGTCAGGAGAGAAGGCTGAGCTCAGTCAGAGGCTCTGCAGGAGGAGTTTTACAACCGGCAGGAAAATTAACCAATCACAATGATGATGTAAAGTGGGCGGGACCAACACATGGGGCTCTGAGCCTTCAGGAAGGCCTAAAGCATTCTTGTTTTTAACCATGTGAACATCTGTAGCATCTGTTGTTCCAGAGTCGAGCTTCTCACCACAATGAGCAGGTCGGCGTGGGTCCCTGTGAAGACGGGAATGTCCATGGGGACACGGAGCGTGTACGGTTTGTTCAGGCGAACGCCAAAGTTCCTCTCTCCGCTCAGCAGCAGCAGGATGAAGACGCCGATGTGCACGAGGCCCACCCGAGCTGCAGCGTGCACACAAACAGGAGGAGCTTTAACACTTTCACCTGGACATTTCTGCTCAGGTTGTCAGACTTGACTCCGTGTGACTCACACTGATCCGCTCGGGCGTCGTTCAAGTAGAACAGGATGGGAACCAGCATCTCCAACACGTCACTGCTCTTCAGGACGAAGAACAGGAACTTCTACAGAACAAAAGCAAAGTAGGGTGATCCAGCTTTAAATCCATACATCCATCCATCCAACCATCTTCTACCACTTATCCATAGTCGGGTCGTGGAGGCAACAGGTCCAGGAGAGAAACCCAGACCTCCTTCTCCCCAGCAACACTTTTCAGCTCATTCTGGGGACCCAGAGGTGTTCCCAGGCCAGAGAAGGCAGACCATCCCTCCAGCAAATTCTGGCTCTTCCCCGAGGCCCCCTGCAAGTGGGAAGTGCCTTGAAAACCTCTAAAGGGAGGTGTCCAGGAGGCATCCTAATCAGATGCCCGAACCACCTCAACTGACTCCTTTCGATGAGGAGGAGCAGCGGCTCTGCTCCAAGCTCCCTCTGGATGACGGAGCTCCTCACCCTATCTCTACGGCTCAGCCCGGGTACTCTACAAATGAAGCCCATTTCAGTCGCTTGTATCCAGGATCTCGTTCTTTCGGTCATGATCCAAACCTCATGACGGTAGGTGAGGGGTGGAGCGTAGACCGACCAGTAAATTGAGAGCTTTTCCTTTCAACTCAGCTCTAACTTCACCACGACAGACCAAAGTAACACCCTCATTATTGAGAACAGAGCCCCCATCTGTCAATCCAGCTCCCACTGCATCCTACCACCACTCAGGAACAAGACGCCCAGACACTTGAACTCCACCTGAGGCAAACAGGCGGCTTTAAATCATGTAAAATATAAAAATAGAGATATATAAAGTCTCACACCTTGTTGAAGTCACAGAACTTCCAGAAGAGGATCAGCAGCTCCTGGTGGAACTGGATCTTCTTTGTGGATCGAGGAAGGTAAGTCTGGATCAGAGGGTTGTTGAGGAGCTGAGCCAAACCTTTAAGGACAAAGCTCAGGTCCTAAATTAAAATAAATAAATAAATAAATAAATAAATAAATAAATATACACGTTTCAAACAACCATCTGCATGATGGCGGCTGAACGGGACATCTGAAGCGCACGGTACCTCCTCTCTGTGGATCCTGGAGAGATAATTCACAAACAGGTTGACGGGTCCTGAAGGCTGAAAAAACAAAAATTATATGAAATATTCTATTTGAATATTTTTATTGTGACAAAGTTTTTGTCACAAATGATCAACAAATTAAAAACACTCAAATTAAAAGTTATAAATTTTTGGCTCAGAAACAATTTGCATAAAAGATTTCAAGATATAAAAATAAATATTAGAGTTACAGAGTTATCCGTGGCGTTCCTCAAGGTTCAGTGTTCAGTCACGGGTTATTTTCATTTAAATTAGATTTATTCTGCAACTTTGGTTTGCAAATAATATATTTTTTACTTTGCAAATGAAAGAAAATGCAAAAAAAAAAAAAGTCTTGTTTTTATAAAGCACTTAGATTTTATTTTCTCTCTTAATGAAAACAAAAACAAATTTACATTAGATGGCATTCATAAAAACAAATTTACAAATGAATTTTTTTATGTTATTAAAGAACAAATTCTGTTCAAAGTTTACTTAAATGTAACAAAAAACATATTTAAATGATAAAACAAAGAAGATTATTGAATAAAGAGTTCTTACTAACAATGTTTTTAATGTTGTGTTTACATTTAGTGTACAGAAATCTTTGGGGAAAGATTAAATAATTACCGGTAGAATAAATTGATAAATTCATTGATAATATATTATTTAAAAAAAAAAAATCATAAATAATGTCCTTAAATAATTTCATTTGCACCATAAACAACTTGTTTGATTTTAAAACTATTTTGAAAAATGAAAAGCTGACTATAAACTCAAAGGTTGTTTTTGGCTCGATTATAATAAAAACTAATAAAACATTAATGTGTTTCAGTTTTTAGACTTCAATTATGATCTGCTCTAAGTGAACATTTAAAAACCCAATCAGAACAATTTTTAACTTCATATCGTTTTAAATTGTTTATGATGATATTTATTAATCTGCTTTTAATTTGAGACATAAATAAAGTTATTTCATCCTGTTTCTGTTTTTCTGTGTGAATCGACCATTTTCCCTCCGTCACCTGCGTTTCCTCCCCCGAGGGGGGGGGCGTGGAGGGGTCCAGAGCCTGCAGGGCGGCGCCGGCGGCCGACCCGGACTCGTGTTCCAGGCTGACGACGAGGACCTGCAGCGCCTGCTCCACCAGCTGCTCCCGCTGGTCGGAGAACAGCAGGTGGTTGTAGGGGAAGCCGAAGCCGACGGGGTCGTAGGCGCAGACCACGTTCAGCAGGGAGGTGAAGAGAGGGAGGGCGTGTCTGCAACAGGTGGACCAAGACTGTTGTTTATTTACTGCACCACAAACAACAGGCTGGCTTTTATACTCTACCTGAAGTTCACCTGAAGATACACAGTTTACTCTGTTTACCCGACATTGCCTTACCTGGTAGATACCAGAATTTTTCCAGATGTTTACCTGTTGTTTACCCAGTGGGTGTTGTTTACCTGAAGTCTACCAAATGTTTATGTGCCATTTACTAGACATCTACCTGACGTTTACTCAACGTATACCTGCTGTTTACCAGTTGTTTACCAGCTGTTTACTGGCTGTTTGCCTGCTGTTTACCTGCTGTTTACCGGTTGTTTATCTGCTGTTTACCGGTTGTTTACCTGCTGTTTACCGGTTGTTTATCTGCTCTTTACTGGCTGTTTACCTGCTGTTTACCGGTTGTTTACCTGATGTTTACTGGCTGTTTACCTGCTGTTTACCGGTTGTTTATCTGCTGT
>NC_056514.1:39776804-39804196 GCF_014905685.2 Nematolebias whitei | reverse complement strand
ACCGGTTGTTTATCTGCTGTTTACTGGCTGTTTACCGGTTGTTTACCTGCTGTTTACCGGTTGTTTACCTGCTGTTTACCAGTTGTTTACTTGCCGTTTACCTGCTGTTTACCTGCTGTTTACCGGTTGTTTACTTGCCGTTTACCAGTTGTTTACTTGCCATTTACCTGCTGTTTACTGGTTGTTTACCTGTTTTCTGCAGAGCAGAAGAAGGAGACCCAGGGGTTGAGCACGTTGCGGTCAGATGAAGGAGACAGGTACATGGCTTCAGAGAAGCAGGTGAGCAGCAGCTTCAGCAGCTCCGTCCTCAAAACAAACAAACAAACAAACAGGATGTTGATTTGATTAACGTTTCTATTTGGCTCCAACAGACTGAGGCTTTTCTAAAAACTATTCTACAACTTTTATTTTAAGATAAGTTTCATGAGTTGTTATCGTTCGATCAAGAAGTGCAGAAAACGAATGAATCACTTCAGAATAAAATCTCTGGACGGGATAAAACGATCGATGAACACGGACTGATGTTCAACCACATCAGCAAAATAATTTCTGCTAATAATAAAAATTAGAACTGAGCGCTTTTGTTTTGGAATTAAAACAGTAACTTTGGTCCAAATGAGACAAAGAAAACTTTTTTTTTTTTTTTTTCCATTATTTTAAAAAGACTGTTGTTTCGCACTTAAACAGCAAACAGAGCAGCAGCGTGGGTGTGCAGCGTCACCTGTTCAGGTCGTGGACGTAGTTCAGCGGAGGCGACTGAGCGAAGCCGACCCCCGCCTCCCAGATGTACTCACAGCTGTCCATGGAGCGCACCTCCTCCGACGCGTCCTGAAACAAACAACAAATTCAAAGTCACTCCTGTCCTCCGAGCTGAACCTCGTTCACCTGAAAAGATGCTCTGAAGGGACAGACACAGCGTTACCACGGCAACGTGAAAACATTGATTAAACGTGTAAAACTGACCATTTAACGACTAAAACCCAGGTAGAATTAATAATAATGACTTAAAATGCATTATTCTTTTAACGTGACAAACTAAGTTAATTAATAACATGTTGGAAACTAACTTCAAACATTTATTAAACTAACAAAAAGTTATTTAAAGTTTAGTTCCTGAAGTGAAACGTTCCTCGCTGACAGAACCGTTCAGACGTTCTGAAGTGAGCGCTGGACCCGTTTGGACCACGTGACGGGGACAGAACCCAGAACTCCTGGAGCGACACGTCGCTGCAGATAAGAGCAGCTTCGTGCTCCTTTAAATAACCCGGGAGCAGAGGAGCCGCGCTGCGTTCAAGTGCAACCACGTCTCCACCAACACACACCGAGGAGAATCAGCTGATTGTTTGATCAATAAGTTCATGAAATCTGATCGGAACAGACTGATTGATTGAAAGTTCTGACACTGCGAAGATGAAACCGAACGTTTCCCTCAGCCAGAGTCTGGTTCTGCTTCGTGTTAAAGGAGGGTCATTCCTCTCCACTGTCACCCCGTGTTTGATCAGGATGGAGGACTGAATCAAAGTCCAGATTGAGTTCAGAAACCTTTAATGGTCACCTGGAAATAATGGACTGGTGTCTGTCCATCTTGTTCTGGACTCAGATCTCGGGGGCAGCAGCTTGATCAGGGAGGTCCAGACCTCTCTCTCCACAGCCTCCTCTTCCAGGAGGACTTCAAGGTGTTCCCAGGTCAGCTGAGACAGAGTGTCTCCACGGTGTCCATCCTCACCAGATGTCTGAACCACCTCAACTGGCTCCTCTGGATGTGGAGGAGCAGCAGTTCTACTCTGAGTCTCTCCTGATAACTGAACTTCTCACCCGATGTCTAAGGAGAGTCCAGCTGCCCTGCAGAGGAAACTCATTTCAACCTCCTGGATCTAAAGTCTTGTTCTTTCAGTCTCTACCCAGTTTGTGGCCAGAGGTGAGGGCAGGAACGTGGACTGACCAGTAAACAGAGAGCTTTGTCTTACAGCTCAGTTCACTCTTCACCAAAATGGACCAGCGCAGAGTATGCAGTACTGTGGAAGCTGCACCGACCTGTGTGTTGGGCTCCCGCTCCGTTCTTCCCTCACTCATGAACTAAAGCCTGAGATACTTGAACTCCTCCACTTGAGGCAGAACCTCACCCTCGACCTGAAGAGAACAATCCACCCCGTTCTGACCGAGGACCGTGGCCTCAGATTGGAGGTCCTGATTCTCATCCCAGCTGTGAACCGCTCCAGAGAGAGCTGAAGATCGCGGCACGATGAGCCAACAGGACCACATCGTCTGCAAAGAGCAGAGATGAATCCTGAGGCCACTGAACCAGACTCTCTCCTCCCCCCCGGCTGCACCGAGAAGTTCTGTCCATAAAATTTATGAACAGAATCAGTGACAACGAGCAGCCCTGGTGGTCCAACTCCCACCCTGAAGGGGTCCGATGTGAACCAGACTTTCAGTTTGTTTAGGGACTGAATGGTCCATAGCAACATACCCCATACTCACAGAGCCCCCCCAGGGTCTTAGTGATAAAACCCTGCTGAAGACTTTTACACGGAACTATACATTCTGACCCCACAGTAACCGGACCTTTACTGGACAGCGAGCGGACCAGCCTTTGTGTGCTTGGTGGGTCACAGAGGTGGAAACAAACAGCGGCTCTGTGTGAGGGGGACGGACCTCCAGCCTTTAAAGGTGTTTGCTAAGGAGCATCCACCCTGTTCAAACACCACCAGCCTCCCTCTGCGTTCACGAGTCACTGATTAACTCGCGCTACCGCCGGAGGAGAGGACGGCCCGACCAGGCTGAAGAACTCCCAGTAGAGACGTTTCCTTTGTGAAGAAGTTTGAAACGGATTATTTCAGTCTGAGTCACGAGGAGGTGACGACAGTCCGTTCAAGCTTTTCTTCAGGTGCTCAAAGTTCAGTCTAAATCAGATCAGACACGTCCAGCTGGCCGCGGTCGCAGGACATCCCTGAATTCATGTTGAAAACAAAACAGCCATTTAACTTCAGCGCAGCATTTTCATTGTCTGTGGATCATTTCCCCACTCTGACTAGTCCGAGACGTTTCAGCTGAAAGCCACTGACCAGGCTGCTCCTCTTGTGGGTCTGGACGGTGAAATCAGGGCAGAAGAGCAGGTTGGAGACGGCGAGCAGCAGAGACTCAGCCAGCGGACGAGCTTCAGTCTCACCGTCTTCATGTGAACTCTGAAACACACACCAATAAAGATGTGAAGGTTACTGTATAATCCATCCTAATCCATCATCCTAATCTGATTTAAAGGAGTCAAACTTTGCTTTATTCAAATAATCCCACCTTCCCCAACTTGTTTTGACTTTGTTCTCCTACATTTGTCTGCAGATATCCAGACTCTGCTGAGCTACGAGCTGATGGTTAGTGAGTCGTTGAAGTTTTAGGAACATTTTTATTGATGCCCCGCCCCTTTTAAACCTACACTAAATAAACTACAAAGAGGAGGTTCAACCGCTGGTGTGTCAAACTAAAGCATCTTAAAAAGAAGAAGGTTTATTTATGATTTAAAGATCTCCGTTGAACCGTCCTGACTTCGACAGGAAGATGTCGGAGAATTTGTTCAAGGTTTATGAAGTTTTTTTTTAAACTATGGTTGAGAATGTTAACTGGAGAATGAATCATGTGTTTGAGTTCTTTTGTATCTCAGAGAGGCCTGAATGAGGAGCTGAACTGATCCTGCATGTGCAGCTGTGTGCTCGAGGTCATCAGTGTCTGCCTGAGCTGAGAGCTGATAAAGTTATAAAAATGATTCTCGCACTCTGCCCGGGCACATTCTCCTGACTGGGCTCCATGATGAAGAACTTCAGTGTAATCTGATCTGAAGATCTGAGGGAAGGAGCTTCTAAATCCAGAGGAGAGCGGTGAGAACCAAACGGGTCCTGGTACCAAGCCTTCCCGTGGTACTGTCAGAAGATGTCTGAAGTTTGTCTTGAATCTCAGCAGCTTTAATAGAAATTAAAACAAAAGACTTTAAATGGTCAAAAACTGTTTCCTAAACCTAGAAACAGACGAGACGAGTCGATGACGGCACCTGGAGCTTCTCGTCGTGTAGCTTCAGGACGGACGGGTTCAACCTCCTCCGACTGTGAACCTGTTCTTCAGACCAGAGGAAGACTTTCTGTAGTCACGGTTCAGGGTGTGGTTAGGGTCAGAGGTCAAAGGGGGAGAGTAGGGTGATGCTTCCTGTTGAGGGGGACTTTATGTAGGTGATGATGGTGGCACCTGGACGGGTCTGATGGAAGGATCAGAACCAGACGGACGTCCTCTCGTTGGAGCAAAGACATCTGAAGTGGCTCCGGGACAGCCAGGTGAAGAGCTGAGGCTCAGGTAAAAAAACAGGCTGCGGTGGAAATAAAACCTGTGAGGTCTCCGTCCACACACTGCCCCCCCATTTACTCCCACCCTGAAGGCTGGGGGGGTCTCTAGTTACCTGCTGGACTGGAGACCACGCAGCAAACACTGCTCATATTGTACCGGCCCCCCCCCCCCCCCCCCCCCCCCCCCCCGCCCTGTTAGTGGCTGAGTACGGAGGAATCCAGTGTCTGATAATGGAAGCGCTGGACTGAGGTGGAGGAGGAACTGTGGGAGTCAGGAGGAAACGTCAACGACTTCAAGACACCAAACAACTTTCTGTCAACGAGCTTTGTGTCGGGGGGGGGGGGGGGGCAAACTGTCGGCACAAACAGAGCACAGAGTGTGTTCCTTAAAGTGTGTGAAGGAATATTTAGCCCAGACGTTCTCATGATGATGATGGTGATGATGCACGTGTCTCAAACTGGACAACTCTTTATTTAACCAACAGAAAACTCCAGATTAACTCCTAAATCCAGCTGAAATACTTAAAATAATCTGTTGTTAGTTCAAAACGCACCTGGAAGCTGCAGATCTAAACTTTAATCTGCAGCTTGAACCAGAAAACCAACACTGACGGTCATTTGAAACGTGTGATTCTACGCTGATGATGTTGGAGTTTCTCGTCAACCGGAAGAAAACAAAAAGATGAATTTGTTTTGTCTAAAACTTCAGAACGGTGTTTACCGGGACAGCTAGCGCCTACGAACTCCAGGTTACGACTCTTTTCATCCACGGCCCGTTTGGGCTCTGAGGTCTGAACCTGAGGCTCTGCAGGACGTTCTCACCAACTGCTGAGTTGTCTAAACTTTCCAAACAAACCTCCTGATGCTCCTCAATAATCCAGGCAGAAGATCCAGCAAAGGTCAGAGGTCCTCTGGACGAATTGTTTTTGTTGAAACGTTTCGTCTTCATCAGGAGCCACAACAAACTCAGTCATATAAAAAGCACCTTCACATGGTGGACCAAGCAGTTGGATGGTGTTCAGCTGGTTTCTGGAGTCCGCCCTCTCCCCCGCCGACTCTTTTGAGGCAGTCATGATCGAAGTGGTTCACAGAATCAAGATATTTTTTGTGTCCTTGGGTGTCATGAAAGGCGCTTTTTAAATAAAATGATTATTATTATTATTATTATTAACAAAAACAATTCGTCCAGAGGACCTCTGACCTTTGCTGGATCTTCTTTGTGCAGTTAAAACATCAAAATGTCTGGGGTTTTTTCCTTCTTCCACTTGGTGTCCCTCAGGGCTGTTGGACTCTCGTACCCTAACCCTCATTGACTCCCACTGTATGTGAAGTCTGCCTTCAAAGCTGCAGGTTTGTGGGACTCGTACCCCAGTTCTGGAGGCTCCGGGGATGGTGGACCAGAAGAAGCCCCTCCAGTCGGCGTCCTCAAAGATGTAGGGCAGGACCCGGGTGAGCAGGCGGGTGCAGTTCAGCACCATCTGGCGCTCTTTCTCCGAGGGGCAGCCAGAGTCGGCGCACTGAACGAGCCGCTCCACGGCCTGAAAACAAACGGCTGAAACATTAATCCTCTCATCAGATCAGTTCACGGAGTTACTGTAAAACTTCAAGTTAAATAAAAGCTGCGCGCCGAGACTCAAGTGCAGATTTGATCAAAAACAGGAATCGTCTCCTGGAGGTCACACTCTGAGAAGTTCTCCAGACTGAAGAAGTTTTTCTGCTGAATTCTTCATTACATGAAAAAAACCCTGAATGTTTTATTTGGATAATGATCCTGAACCTAACCTCACTTACTGTGATGTTTGTGTAACTAAAAAAACAACGGTTGACGTAAAAACATGTAGGTTTGTGTAAAAATGATGGGCGTGTTGTTTCCTCTGAAATATTGTTCACAACGATTCCTGAAGAAATAATTTAAATAAATACAACTAAATTAGACACATTTTCTTTAACCGGATCAAACTGCTGTTCAAACTATTTGACTTAAAAACAGGATTATTTTGGATTGTTTCCCTAATCTGTTGTTTTTGGACAGTTTGTCTTTAAGTGAATGACCTTTGACCTCTGAGTGTGGAAACAGCCCCATCCTGTTGTCTGCAGCTGGCCTCATGCGGGACAAAACGGAGGAGGCCGAGCTGCTCTGGCAACCTGACGAGTGGGTTTCATTAAAACAGGTTCCAGACTGGAGCCCAGAACCAGATCCATCCTGATCCTGCAGCAGATCCAGGACCAGAGAAGATCCTCCTCATCAGACCAAACGTTGGAGGGAAACATCTGAAGGTTCATCATCAGCAGTTTACTACAGGTGCTCCATTAAAGATACGACGTTCTCACCTGATGCAGGTGAGGACAGGTGACCACAGGGTTGCCAGGTTGAAAAAACAGGTTATTTTCTAACAGAGAATTTCCAGGTTGGACAAAGATGGTTACGTTGTCGGAGAGGGTTGCCAGGTTGGACAGAGACAGATTACCTTGTAGCAGAGCGTTGCCAGGTTGGACGGAGACTCCTCTCTGACAGCTCGGATTTCCGCAGCAGGAACCAGAGCGAACACATCCTGAACAGCGATGGAGCAGTCGACCCAGAACTGATCCCAGAACACGTCGTCTGTGGCTTCGACCGGCTGCAGGAGACACGACGGGAAACAGAAAACGATGTTACGGTGTTGCTGTTCTGTCCGTAGCTTTGAACCTAATTTAACTTTTTAATCTTTTGCCTGTCAGAGCAGCAGAGCTCCTCACAGATTCAGACTTTCTGCGTAAAAGTTTTAATCAACTGTCACAGACGGCGAGGAACATTTTTAGGACAGCTTCTTGTTGGTTTCTGAAAACATTTCGCTTCTCATTCCAGGAGCTCAAAAAACAAACGTGGAATTCAAAGCTGTTGAAACTAATCGAGTTCCCTTTGTTTCAGATGAACTTACATGCAAATCACTGCCCCTCCCCTCCGTCCTGAGGGTCGCATTTCAACTAAAGAAGACTTACAATTAAAATATTTACCAAAACTTGATTTTTTTTTAATGTAAGAATTAAAAACCTTTATGTCCTTTTTTGTTATTTTTTTAAACATTTCGTTCTTAAAATGTCCAAAAATGTGAAATAACATTTAATTTCATCAAACATTTAACACGTTTGCATTTTATTGTTCATCTTTAAAGGTTAAACCTCTGCCTGTGAGGTCAGTTTAACTTTAAAACTTCTGTTAAACTCAAAGTTGGTGCTGATTGAACTCATATTTTATTTATTGGGTCCAGCGGTGCGTTCACTGACATCAAAACCTTGAAAAATGAGGAGTTCAAGTCTGGAAAACTTAAAAAAACATGCGAAATGTTTAAATATTTCAGAGGAAACGTTTGTTTCTGTTAATTTAATGACTAAATTTAATGTTTTTCTTGTTTTCCAGCCTGTTTTCAGAGCTGTGTGCTGCACCTGACGCTACCATCTGGAGCTGTTTTCTCCTCAGGCGCTCCAAGAAAAAAAACAAAACACTAAAGTTTATTTTTCTTTTCCCAACAGGAAGTAGAACCGACCTGAGTTCGGGTCGTCAGCTGGATCACAGCTTTCCTGAAGTGAAGTTTGGTGTCCGAGTTTCCCATTTTCTGTTTGCTGGATCCGCGTCCTGCAGGAGGAGGAGGAGGAGGAGGAGGAGGAGGAACCTTCAGCAGGAGAACGGCGCTGCTGGTGCGTTCATGAAATGCTCGGAAACTGTATAACCACACTGAACTCAAAGATGGTTGTGATTAAAAGATGGTTTAATATTTATTTAACCTTAAGGGATGATAATAAAATGCACAAAAAGAATACATGTATACAAAAAGGCTGACTTGTTCTGTTTTTATAAAGTTTTCATTAGTTTCATACTCGTAATTAAAAACACAACTACAACGTGAAAAAAAAACATTTAATTTGTTTAAAAACAGTAAAAGAATCAATAAATGACATTAAGTTTACTTGAAAAATAAATAAGTAAAGCAATTTGATTTCTACTTGTATCCAATTATAAAATACTGAATTTTAATGAACTTTAACACAAGACTGTGATAATTCTGACTGTTCGTGAAGGCACCATCAGCCGAGCAGGATCCAAACAGCTGGGTTCCGGCTTCTTAATATTTACTTGACTGTTTTTTTTATTTTTATTTTTTTATCTGCCAGCTTCCATCCGTAGTAAACCAAAACCACGAGTTAAGCACTAAAGACTGGAAATACGTCATTATTCCAGTGGCACCACGACACCTGAAGGCAACATTAGACTGGTCTGATCTAGTGGTCTAAATTAGGTAGAACCATAAAGTGGCCAGCAGATAGCGCTATAATGACCGAGGTTCTGTGAACGCATCACAGCTTGAATTTCTAACACTTTTTTCTTCTTCTTTCGGCTTCTACTCAGGCTACTGTTAGCTTTTAGCTGCTGTTTTGCTACTTTTAGTTTTCAGCTAACTTTTGGCTACTCTTAGCTTTAACGTATATAGCTTTCAGCTACAATTTTACTACTTTCATTTCATAAGTAACCTTTTGCTACTTTTAGCTTTTATCAACATGTTGCTTTTTAGCTTGTTTTCTACTTTTTATTGCTAGTTATTTCCTACTTTCAGCTAGTGCCTCGCTACATTTAGTTTAGATAGCCTGGCAGTTAAAAAGTAGCACTCAAGCTAACTGCTAATTTTAGCTTTTGACCAGATTGTGTTGCATTTAGATTTTTAGCTAGTATTCTATGTCATAGCTTTCAAGTACTGTTTTGCTACTTTTGCCTTTAGCCAGTCTTGTTCCCTTGAGCTTTTAGCTAGCATTTTGTTACTTTTGCCTTTTAGGTAAACATTTGCTGCATTTAGCTTTTAGCAACATTGAAGATTTTTCTTATTGCTATTTGCTAATGTTTTTCAACTTTTAGCTAGTGTCTTGCTATATTTAGGCTTTAGCTAGCACTTTGATATTTTTGGATTTGATTTATTTACTTTTGTGTTTCCTATAGCTTTTAGCTAATGTTCTGCTTCTTTGAATTTTTAGCTAGTTCTGCATTTTTAGCTATAACAGCTCAGTTTCAGGAGTTATTCAGCTCTCTGTTTATTTTGACAGAAACAGCTGATTTGTTTTACCTCCTGTCTCCTCCTGACCTCCTCCACCTCCTCCTGCAGCTGCAGAGAACCCTGACAGCTGCTACGAAGGGCTGGGTTTGAACTACAGAGGCTCCGTTTCAACAACAGTCAGTGGGACAACCTGCGAGGACTGGGACTTGGACACCAGGACCACCTCAGGTGTCCTGTCAGGGAGACACAACGGGTGGGCGGGGCTTCACCTGAAGCCTGCTTGAATGTCTGAGAAAACATCAAACAACCTGCTGCTGCTATTACCCTAAAGATTAAAACGTTTCGGTTTGTGTCTGTTTGTCGTCTCTGTTAGCAAAATATCTCATGAACCTCTGGATCAAGTTTAGTGAAACTAATGATCTACACTTCTTTGATTTTTAGAGTCACTTCAAAATGGCTGCCACAGCTAATCAGCCTCAGTCAGCGTAAAAATGGCTTAAACTCCATGAGTTTTCAGGTACTGAGCTAGGAATTGCAGTAGTAGTAGCTGAGAGTCATCCTCAGAACTTCCTCCAAGGCCTGATGGATCCAGTTAGAGATTCACAAACAAGGTTTGGACCCAGGTTTTGTGTGGAAGAACCTCCAGCAGCTGTGGGAAGATGTGACGTCCCACACTGTCGACTTAAGTCCCGTGATCTTCCCTTAATCATTTCAGATCTGTGGTCTCATCGTGGCAGAGCTGATCTTGATCAGATTGAGGGATGTTCTCATGTATTTAATCCTAATCAGTATTTTTAATCCTGCAGTAACTCCTGCTCCGTCACCTGCACCCACCCCCACCCAGGCAGCTACAACTATGTTCTATTTCGTATAGGCTTTGCCCTTTAAGGCTGTCGCTGGTGGGTTTATCCCTAGGCGCTCAGCGCTGCACTGAAAAACTTTAGTCCATGCCCACCTGCTGTGTGTGGGCCTCACCCCCCGGTCCGTATAAATTACGGTGAGACCGGGTAATCGGCTCCCCATTTTTTCTTTAGCCAGCTAGTTAGCACTGTCAGAAGAACAAAGAAGGAAAAGTTGTCCAGCTTTGACCGGCACAACCTTTGCTAAGGATGCCTGGGTCTCCGCCACGCCAACCTCCTGCCGCCCAGGTGAGCTCCGAGGAGAAGCAGACAAGTACCCTTGTTCAAGGTAAGTGCCGAGGAGTGCTTTTCCGTGGCGGGCTGCTACCCGCTGGACGATGCCACCGCCTTTTCTAACGTGTTTTTTTTCTCGAGGTAAATCGGATGATTCCCTCGAAAAAGGCGTTGTTGGTAGCAGCTCCGCTGAGTGTTTTTTTTTCTGTGGCGGGACGCTATGCGCAGGACGACGTCACCGCCTTCTTTGACGTAGAGTCACGCAGTGAATCAAATGATTCCTCCGAGAAAGGCGATGTGGAGCTGCCCCTTCCCTCCTGGAGAGCGTAGTGACGGAAGACGAGTGGCCGAGCGGATGCTCAGCCACCTCGGATCTTCCCACGTCGGCGACCTCACTGCTCCCAGCTGTCGGCGCCCTCCTCTCGGAGCTGCCTGTCATAATCCAGGAGGATGTAACACAAGGGACTTTCCGTCCCTCGCCTCCCTCCGCCCTGATCGGACGATCTGGCAGCAAGGTTGACTCCGCCCCGACTCGTCACTCTGACCCCAACTGGCCTCGCTGTCCAGCTGTGACGTCACACTGGAACAAGGCTGCAGCTGGGCCAGCAAGCTAAAGACATCCGTCTCCACCTTCGCCTCCATCTCCAGAGAGGAGGGTTTTACCTATCAACCCCCCCCCCCCCCCCCCCCCAGCCAAGCCTGGTGGTGGCACTTGGGGCAAAAGCTTCCAGGATGGACCAGCAACCTGTCCCTCCAGGGAAGCATGATCAGATGGTGACAAGGTCTCCAACCGAGCTCACCAGTGATCATCCCAGACGGCCGCAGCGAACATCAACATCGCCCTGCTGGCCTACAGCATCTCTAAGAGGCTGGAGGAAGCAGACCTGCTGGAGGAGACAAGAGCTCTCTCTGTAAAGCTGCTGATGTCATCTTAAACATGTGCCACCTCTGCAATCTGCCTGTCCTGCATCGCTGTCTGGATGACCATGATCCAGAGGACCACTTGGCTCCGCCTCTCGCCATCCTTGTCAGAGAGGCAGCAGAAAGACCTGCTGGAGGGCCCCATCACCCCAGAGGCACTGTTCGGGGCCAACTTCAGGACCATCCTTGAGAAATCGCAGAGGTCCGATTCTGTACAGTCTGTACACCATCTGGTGACGTCACAGTCCATCTGTCCCTCTGGCCGCTGGAGGGACCGCCTTGGCCAGCAACAGCACCAGAGGTGCTACACAGCTGCGGCAGCGACTTCACGCCCCGCTCCTCTGCCGGCTCCCTCCACCAGGTAACAGATCCTTGAGGGGAAGGTATGTGCTTTTTGATGATGTATGTTTTTGATATAAAACAAAAACACCTCTGAAAGTAAAGTTGTTCATCTGAGACTGTCAGATCAGCTGATCTCTCAGCTGCCTCTCTTCACACATTCCCCACACAGAACGAGCCAGTGACCTTTAAACAGCGTTTTAAATGGCTCCACAGTTCAGTAAATATCACAAAACACTCATCTGCCACGTTAGCTAAAATTATGTTTTTTTTCAGCAAACCGAGTCCGGTAAAATCCCTCGTTTTTCAGCCAGAGCCCATTTTTAATTTCTGCCCACGCACAGCGCAGCGGGAGTAAACGTGTTTTCTCCACGACAGCTGCAGCCTCCACCGAAACGGTGTCTCACTCAGAAAGCGCTCACGCCTCCGCTCGGTGCACGACGGCTCACCTCAGCTCTATGTGAGACTGCAGCCTGGTCAGGAATTTCTGACGAAAAACGTGATTTCCAGAGTTCCCAACAGAGAAGAAAATATGTTTTTTTTTTCTCCCACTACTTCCTGGTTCTGATTTTAAAAAACCGTAGGGATGAGACCCATTCTCGACTTGTTCATGTTCAGCAATTCGATCATGGGGAGACAATTCCACATGCTGACAAACAACTGCTGGAGAACTTCATCAGAACGACTGGTTTTCACCTCCATAGATCTGAAGAGCGCATATTTTCACATTTCCATAATTCTGAAACACCCCGCAAATGTTCTCGAAATGCGTTGAGACGGCTCTGCAGTCGTTACACATGGCAGGAATGAGAAATCTTTTTATCTGGACAATCTGCTCTTATTAGCTCGGTCCAGTTAGAAATCTCTCGCACAGACCAAAACGCTAGTGTTCCACCTGCTAAACCTGGGGTTTCTATAAACTGGGAAAAACTTACGTTCGTCCGTCCCAGATGATTATTTATCTGGAAGTGGAGCTAAACGCAACCACAATGAGAGCCATTTATCACAGCTGATAGCCGAAGCTCTATCAGCTCAGCTCCTCTGTGTCAAACCCAGCTCCGCCGTGTCAAACCCTGCAGCTTAGTGACAGTTCTGCCTGTCGTGCGACTCCTGGGACGATGTCAGCAGCCCACATGTGGTTCCGCTTGGCCTACTTCACATGAGGCGCCTTCAGAGGTGGTTCGCCTGCCTGCGCATAGATCCTGTACGCCAGAAGAGGTGGATTATCTTTGTGCCCCCCCCCCCCCTCCGTGAGAACCGATCTAAATCACTGGGGAAACCCCCTCATTCTGTCAGAGGGATTTCCCATCAGCAGGCCTACATCACACGTCTCAGTTTTTCACAGACGCGTTCCTGTCAAGCTGGGAGGAATGTTTCTGTCCCAAGCAGTGGGAGCACAGTGGCTGGACCACATGTCGCTTTACATAATGTGCTAGAATGTTTTTCACGGTCTGAAACGTGACTCAGCATTTTGCCCCTGCTGCGGGATCAGCATGTTCTGATCCACACAGACAACAAATGACGGCAGCTTACATACACCGTCAGGGAGGTGTGCGCTCAGCCCAACTGTTACGCATCGCGAAACAGCTGTTGTGTTGGCCACACAGAAACCTGTTCTTCATCAGAGCTGTGGATTTTCCCAGCGTTCCTGAACAGGCGAGCAAATATCATGTCGAGGGACGGTCCCCGCCACAGAGACTGGAGCCTCCATCCTGAACTGATTTCTCGGATTTTTGGAGCGGGTTGGGCCGAGCAGCAGTGGATCTGTCCGCCACACGGGAGAATGCCCACTGTCAATTATGGTTCTCACTGAGCCCACGAGACGACCCACCGTTAGTAGTGGATGCCTTCGCTCACAGCCCGTGGCCAAAAATGCCCCTTTATGCGTTTCCTCCAGTCCTGCCGATATCACAGACCCTGGACCGGGTCCGGGAGGAAGTACCGTCAGTCATCCTCGTAGCTCCTGAACGCATTTGCACTCCGTGCTTCCTGATTCTGCAGCGACTGATATCGGGTCGGCTGTGGAAACTACTGTGGGGGGGGCGCTCTCCTCCAGGCAGGAAGTGCGATCAGGAGTTACCCAGAAATAGATCAGCATCTTTGGGTCTGTCCACTGAACAGATCCGTTTAGAAAAGATAGGCCTCCCACAGGATGTGGTGCATACGTTCAGGGTGCACGAGCTGCTTCCACCACAACACTGCACACTTCAAGTGGACAGTTTTTTCAGCACTGGTGCGCAGAGAAAGGTGTGGAGGCCATTTCATGGCCACTAGGTGGCATGCTGTCCTTTCTGCAGCAGCTGATGGACAGAGATCTGGCGTTCAGCACAATTAAAATTTATGCTGCAGCTATTTCTTCCTGTCACGAGGGCTTCGATGACAAAACAGTTCTTAATCACCCCTTGATGAGGCGTTTCCTGAAAGGTGTACGGAGACACAGACCGGTGTCGCGTCCACTAGCTTCACAGTGAGACCTAACGATGGTCCTGCACGCTCTGATCAAAGCTCATTCTGAGTTTCTAGATCAGGGTTTACTTAATTTCTGTCATTTAAAACAGCCCTGCTGACGTCGGCAAAAGAGAGTGAGTGTTTGTTTGTTCTCTCTGTTGCTCCCTCATGTCTCAGAATTTAAGCTGACGGCAGTTCAGCTGTACTGCATTTTAACCCTGCTCTGAAAAGCATCAAAAGCTCATTCAGATCGAGAGTGATAACCTTGGATGGGTTTTATCCTCTTCCTCATAACTCTGAAGAGGAAGCAACATCTCACCTCCTTCTGTCCCATGCGCCAATTTTTCGTGTTACGTGGCACACATGGCCGCACTGCGCCGCTTTCAGCGTATGTTCGTGCATTACTGGGACAGCTCTTCAGGACGTCCTCTATCCACCCAACGCCTCTCACACTGGTTGTGTGAGGCTATTTCTGAAGCTGAGGGTGCATTCACATCAGCCCTGTTTAGTCCGCTTTAATCAAACTCTAGCTCGTTTTCCTAAAAAGTCTGGTTCGTTTAGGGAGGTGTGAACGCACCATCGAACTCTGTCACGGAACAAAAAGGCGAACTCTGGCTCGGGCTAAAACCTAGGTCTCGGTCCGGTAGAAACAAACTCCAGTGCGGTTAGAGTACACTGTGAATGTAAACAGATCGGGACCCGCTCCGCAGGGTAAACAAACACGCATTGCTCTGGCCTTATATGGAGCCGTCAGCTGCCTTGTGTGGAAAAACAATATTCTCCAGGGTCTTCTGTCTCATCTTCTGCTCATGCTAAGTCCATTTTTGAAAAATGACAAAATATAACTCCTAAAACTGCTAAAACTTGATGCCACTTCGTTTTTATTTTTATTTACAGAAGAAGAAGAAGACGTGTCTTCAGAGGTTTTGTGTAGTTTCTTTCAGTAGTTCTTGCTGCAGCGCCCCCACAGGCGAGCGGGGGAACAGGTTGGTTCAACAGGTTGACTCGACTGCACAGTGCAGTGTGAATGCAAACGCACCAGCTCAAATGTAAACAAAAGCTCATGAATATTGGTCCCGAACCGAACCGAGTCTACCGGACTATCTGGTGTGAAAACGACCTTACAGTTCATCTGGACTGGATCCTCCACCAGAGGGTTTTTCATCCTCCATGGTTCTGCATGTAGGGATTACAGTGGAGGATATTTGTATGGCGGCTGCTTGGTCATCGCCATGTTCAATTATTCGTTTTTGTCTACGTGATGTTTCTACTTTCTCAATAACCCATTCTGTTCTCAGGGTTCTGACAGAAGGATTATTATTTGTTTCATGGATCCTCACTTTTGAGCTCACACCTGCCTGCATGCAGTCGCAGTGTGAGATATTTATTACCAGTCACAAGTTCATGACTGCTGATTTTATGGTCATTAATCGGTTCATCCTGTGGAGCTGTTGTCTGCTCTGTTTATCGTTACACTGTTACAATTCGTATCCTCCGTTGTTACTATTCACAGCAGCAGGTCTGCTCTCTCAGCCTTTTTCCTCACCAGAGATCTTCTCCGGTGCGCTCTTGCGCATGGAACACGCAATTACGCAGCGCGTAATTATGCACACAGAAGGCTGAGTGATGAAATGTTTTTTTTGTGCAAGCAGGTGCTTCATGTTGTGTCTGAATGGACCCAGTGAGGCATAGACTACATCCTGCTTCGCCTTCACTAGCAAAAGTCTTGAAGGGCGAAGCCTAGAACGTTGGTTACTGATATAAAAAATATATTTTACAAGGTGTTAAGTTGCCTTTATTCCTATTCAAACATATATTTTTTGTGTGTGTTACTTATAATATTTAGACACTCTTTCATGGTTTGCAGAAGGACGGAGGGGGGGCAGTGTATTCTCTTTAGGAATGCTTTAATAAGCATTAGGAGTGCTTTTGGCAGTAGAGCTTTGGCCCGCCCTGCGGTCAAGGCGCTCCGTTACTGGAAGGACATGTTTTTGCACAACATGTTTTTATGAGATACCGACTTTCTGTCTGTCCTCCTGACAACCATCAAACTTGTTTTTCACTGCTCTCACGTGATCGGTCAGGGAGGGGTATATAAGAAATGTAACGAGCACAGAAAAGTTTGAAGCCTGTTGCGGACCACGCGCGAGGTGCCCAGCTGTTGATGTGATTTCCTGTCACTCGGGTCGAAGGCTTCCCGACCACGTGTCACGGTGAGGGACTCTCATATCAATTTGTGTGTAAAGAGTGTACATGTTTGCTTGGCTGTTTTTCTGTGGCAGATTAATAAATGACACTATTATTTCTAGCAGAAACAGTCTCCTCTGATTTATTTCCTCGTGTGAATTATTGGGGCCGACCGTTCACGAACCTTGTATAAGAAATTTCATAAAACATTTTTGGCGACGAGGATGGGATGTTATTAAAATAAATAAATAATTCTGAACGGCTGCACCATGTTCAAACGAAAGGAAAAAGTGTTGAGGAAAAGTTGATGCGGGTGCATCTGGACAAAGAGTCCGCAGAGGTTGTGCCGGGTTGGGAGAGTTATCCAACTTTGGTTTTGTGTTTAAGAGGTGGAGGGGGACGCCCCAAACCTTTGTGTGAGAGTTTAAAAACAGAGAAAAAGTTGATTCAGACGCCTGAGGAGGCGTGAGCTGAACGGAGAAAAAGTTGATCCAGACGCCTGAGGAGGCGTGAGGGGAACAGAGAAAAAGTTGTACCGGGATGGGAAGAAGTCCCATCTCAGTTGTTAGTGTTGTGTTTGAGAGGTGGGAAGAAGTCCCATCCCAGTTGTTAGTGTTGTGTTTGAGAGGTGGGAAGAAGCCCCATCCTAGTTGTTAGAACAATTTTCTGAAAGCAGATAGTCCGGGTGATGTTTTGACCGCTTTGCAGGCAATAGAGGTCAGAAAGATGGCACCAGTGACAGGGCTTCAGCGACATATGAGGATGTGTGCGGTAGCCTGGGGAAAAAACTGCATGAGGAAAGTCAGAAAATGCAATCACAGGCTCAACGGAGCAAACAAGAATGTGAGGACCGCCTGCTTGTTGAATGAACAGCACATTCAGTTGCTCGGTGCTCAGTTTGGGAGAATGAGCAGGGTGGCTGAGGGGGTGGTGGAGCAGGTGTCCCGGATGAAGCGAGGAAAATTCAAGAGAAAGAGGCGCAGTGGGTTATCTAAACAGGTACGAGACGGATGGGATCCGTCGAGTTGGGACGGTAACATCTGGGGAGACAAGGAGGTTGTTTACTTGTCTAAAATATCACAACCCACAGATGCTCGAGTATCTAGGCTGTGGGATAAAGGTGGAGGTCAGGTAATGAATTCAGCGCATCGAGTCAGAACTTTGCAAGACTCGAGACCGTCGTTTGAAGTTTGTGCAGAGGCAGCCCGACAGATGTTTTCGGGAGCATCGGATTGGTCTGATTTACAGGGGCATTGGGTGACCCTAGGGGAGTGCGAGCAGAGATTGGTTCGGCTGTGTGTAAGGAATGCGCTCGCACTCGGAGATCGGAACACAGAGCTGAAAACCGTGAAAAAAAACCATTTAGTCAATCCATGGGTCGTGGGCCGAGAAGGGACGGCCGGAAAAACATGCAGGAACCTACCCGTTCTGCTTTCTGGAGGGCATTAATACAGACAGGAGTGCCTCCATCTGAGAAGGATGGTGTGTCAGCAGAAGAGCTGAGGGCTGGAAGCCATTATTTGGATTAAAAGGGCCAAAAATAGAAGGTCTAGAAGTTGACATCAACCTTCTGAAAGCAGATATTGTCAACATTGAACATCAAAGGTCCAGAATTAGAGAGCCCAGATTTTGACGTTAAATTAAAAGGCCCCAAACTTGAAGGTGATATTGATTTTAAAATGCCAAAGGTCAAAGGAGAAATTAAGACACCTGATGTTGACATTAAAGGCCCAAACATTAACATTGAGGGCCACAAAGGATGAACTAAAAAGCCTACAGCCAAGATGGTTGAAGGAGAAAAGGGTGGATTTGAAAAGTCTAAAAAAATATGTCATCAGAGCACTTAAAGGGGATGTGTTAAGCTGGCTGTTTTGAAGGAAGTGCATCATATGTTGTTTATAAATGGTTCATCTGCAGCTGTAGTTTTGACGGCATCTAAAACAACTCGAAGTATCTGAAAATATCTGAGATAAAAAAAAAATTCACCATCTTGTTTTGCAGTTGTTTCACATTTAAAGTAAAAGTTCAGCTCTTTTCAAGAGGGGTTCTGTGGAAAAAGTTATGAACAAGTAATGTCTTGCCTGCTGCACATAGGCTTTGGAATGACCTCAGTTTGGAGAAACTGATGAGCTAAATATTCTGAGTGGGGCCAAGACTAGAAGAAGGATTTCTTTTTAATAAATAAAAGTTAATTGTTGACACTTTTTGCATGAAGTGGTTATGTATGAAGAATTGTTTGATTAGTTGTAGAACAAGACGAATGACATTAAACTGTAATACAGCAATGTGAAGCATGTCAGCATTAGAAAAGAGGGTCACAACAGTAAATGCAGGGACAAATAGAGGAAAGGGACCATATCAGATCTGGCAGATGGATTTCATTGGCCCTTTGCCATGTCACAGGGGTGTAGATATGTATGTACGGCTGTAGATACATATTCAGGTGTGTTGGTGACTCATCCTTGTAAATATGCAAATCAGACATCTACTTTAAAATGTCTTAGTATGATTAAATAATTTTATGGGGTTCCCCTTCAGATACAAACAGATAATGGGACCCATTCTACTGGAAAACAGGCGAAAGACTGGTCAGCTGAAAAACATGTTGAATGGATTTATCATATTCCTTATCATCCACAAGCTGCGGGCTGATTGAGAGAATGAATGAACTGTTAAAAGAAATGCTGAGAAAATTAAATGAAAAACATGATTTGACAAATTGGAAAGTAAATTTGTTGCAGGCTGTGTTTCAATTGAATAACAGACCCATTGCACCAGGCACCACTCCTCTAAATTGAATGATACTCCAGAAAAAAAAGAACCAATTAGTATGTGGAAAATTGATGACAGAGCAGAGCTGCCTGTCACAGCAACTCCTGGATCTGCTGGACTAGATCTGAGGACTCTAGAGCCAGTGACAGTGATTTCAGGTCAAATTCAAGTTATAAAATTGGTCTGGGTCTGCAATATCCTAAAGGCAGGAGAAGAAAAATGGGTGAATGTATCTGTAAACAAGTGTTATATAAGAGAAAACTAATGATTCTTCCTCTATCTGTAAGCAGTACTTTTTGCCTCTACAGCTTGATGTTTCCTTGGTCTTTTGGACGATCGAGGCCGCACAGGACTCAACATGGGAGAAGCTGGTGGCAGGTGCCCGTCAGATGGGAGTACAGGCTGTTTGGGCATCACGTGCCTTGTCGCTGATGGTCAACGCCTCATCAGCAACACCAGGACGTGTCTTGGAGGAGGATCAGGTGTTCACGTTTGGTTGAAAAAATGCAAGCAAGATCAGAGTGCAAAGTAACCACATGTTTGAAACACAAAAAGGCTGCCTGATAGGGCACAACTGGCTGTCCTATGTACCAGTGTCGGGCATGCTACAACAGGAAAACCATCCCAGTGGTACCTAAGGGATGTCAGAATAGAATTGTGTGGAAACCCCACTGTGTAACATGTATAAGAACGGTACATGTAAACCAGATGAAAAAAAAAAAGAACAAAGTTTGATTTTACTGCCAATTAAGGAGGAGGAGGAGACGTGCTTCGTTGGCAGTTACCCAAGTTGGAGTCTGGATGCCATCAGTTGTCATGACTCAAGAAGAAACGGCCAAAATACTGCTAAAAGAAATAAACTGGCAGCTGAAGACGTGGGGGAGCACAGAAGAAGTGCTCTCCAACATAACTGAAGCTTTGAACTTGTTTTCCTGTGTACCTTGCAATTTTTCCATGCACAGCTGCCAGAGGGTGGTGACCACATCCAAGTGGAGACGGCTGTGGAACATATCAGGTGTACACTGGTTAGTTGTGAAACCTGAATTGACAAAGTGTACTGAATATATGTGTGAATGTTATTGGGTTTAGTATCATATTTTACCTGGATACTGTTTTTTAAAAATACAGGGTGAATGGTTTGAGCCACAGACAAATCTCACCTACGATCTTGAATTATGCGAGACAGCTGATAAAGGAGTAATATGTATGCTGAAATTAGGTCATGTTAACCCATGTTTAACCAAAGACGAGGTATTGTGTGATTGGACTCATGAACTAGCTAGAGCAACAATAAAAAGTCATCCTCAATTACCTGAGGTGCCTTTCTCTGGATGTGTGTATGGTGTACATCTGTGGACTTGGAACAACCAGACTTATCAATTAACTAATTATAGTTCCACCACTCGACTAACAGAGGTACCATGGCAAACTTTGCACGTACCCTGGCGAGTCTCCCTAGACCGTTTCAAATGCGCATTGAATGGGTCTACAGAGCTGAAACGAATGATTGAATCTCATAAGTCTAAACGTGTCTGATCTAACAGTGTCCACCTGCATTGCTCAAGGAAAAGGTTTTACATGTGGCTAAACTAATAGTGTAGGCGTCGGCTCACCATTGGTGGGATATATTCGCAGGAATATCATCTACGGCGCAAAATATATGCAGTATCTCTTTTGCTTGTTTAGTGAAAAGAAGAATAACTAGTTTGATCTATGTATCTCTGTATTAACTTTGTATATTTTGGGAACTTGTTTTTATATTAGGAGGGTTAAAAAAAAGGATTAATCAAAAACTTTATAATTCGGCCATTTAATATGAAAGTACGGATTTATATTACTGATGGCCCTTACGGTCTCGAAAAAACAGAAATTACTATAGATCCAGCATCCATCCAGACACATTAGAGATTGAGCATTTTGCTCACAGGTGGTACTACTTTAGGCGGACAATGTATGAAACTAGAATGGATCTTTTGAATACACTTGCAGCAGAACTCGACCACTCAGAGGTCGGAAATCGTTTGGGGTTCAACTTAAATGGATGGCATTTTCAAAATTAAAGAGTTGTATTATGTTTTACATGCCATAAAGGCAAAGGGTGGAATGATATAAAAATATATTTTACAAGGTGTTAAGTTGCCTTTATTCCTATTCAAACATATATTTTGTGTGTGTATTTAGACACTCTTTGATGGTTTGCAGAAGGACGGAGGGGGGGCAGTGTATTCTCTTTAGGAATGCTTTAATAAGCATTAGGAGTGCTTTTGGCAGTAGAGCTTTGGCCCGCCCTGCGGTCACGGCGCTCCGTTACTGGAAGGACATGTTTTTGCACAACATGTTTTTATGAGATACCGACTTTCTGTCTGTCCTCCTGACAACCATCAAACTTGTTTTTCACTGCTCTCACGTGATCCGGTCAGGGAGGGGTATATAAGAAATGTAACGAACACAGAAAAGTTTGAAGCCTGCTGCGGACCACGCGCGAGGTGCCCAGCTGTTGATGTGATTTTCTGTCACTCGGGTCGAAGGCTTCCCGACCACGTGTCACGGTGAGGGACTCTCATATCAATTTGTGTGTAAAGAGTGTACATGTTTGCTTGGCTGTTTTTCTGTGGCAGATTAATAAATGACACCATTATTTCTAGCAGAAACAGTCTCCTCTGATTTATTTCCTCTCATGTGAATTATTGGGGCCGACCGTTCACGAACCTTGTATAAGAAATTTAATAAAACAGTTACGTACTGTAACCCCAGATTCTATGAGTATAGGCGTAGCCCTTTAAGCTCTGGGCCTCACTGATTCCTAAATGGCTGTAGAAAAAAGCTATTTTGGGAGCCAATTACCCGGTCTCACCGTAATTTATACGGACCGGGGGTGAGGACTACACACAGCAGGTGGGCGTGGACTAAAGTTTTTTCAGTGCAGTGCTGAGCGCCTAGGGATAAACCCACTAGCGAAAGTCTTAAAGGGCTGCGCGTATACTCATAGAATCTGGGGTTACAGTACGTAACTAATGTCTTTCTTTGAGATATTGAGCTACAAAACAGAAACTCGTTGTTGGATTTGTTTGAAACTCACAGAAAACAATCATCAGGCTTATCTATAGAGCTGATTAACATTTGGAGCCATTTTGATTCAAGATGGCTGCCATAGCTACCTCAGCATACATAAAATACAGCAAAATGAATAATGCTGTGAGTCATTTTGGGTCAGTATGCAAATCAGAGCATTGCCTTGCAAAGCCATATTGGTTAAACATGCAAGTTAGGTGAAGCAGCCATTTTGATTCAACATGCAAGTTTGGTGAAGTGGCCATTTTGTTTCAACATGCAACTTAGGTGAAGTGGCCATTTTGTTTTAACATGCAAGTTCGGTGAAGTGGCCATTTTGATTCAACATGCAAGTTAGGTGAAGCAGCCATGTTGATTCAACAAGCAAGTTAGGTGAAGTGGCCATTTTGTTTCAACATGCAAGTTAGGTGAAGTGGCCATTTTGATTCAACATGCAAGTTAGGTGAAGTGGCCATTTTTTTTCAACATGCAAGTTAGGTGAAGCGGCCATGTTGATTCAACATGCAAGTTAGGTGAAGCAGCCATCTTGATTCAACATGCAAGTTAGGTGAAGCAGCCATGTTGATTCAACATGCAAGTTAGGTGAAGTGGCCATTTTGTTTCAACATGCAAGTTAGGTGAAATGGCCATTTTGATTCAACATGCAAGTTAGGTGAAGTGGCCATTTTGTTTCAACATGCAAGTTAGTTGAAGTGGCCATTTTGATTCAACATGCAAGTTAGGTGAAGTGGCCATTTTGTTTCAACATGCAAGTTAGGTGAAGTGGCCATTTTGATTCAACATGCAAGTTAGGTGAAGTGGCCATTTTGTTTCAACATGCAAGTTAGGTGAAGTGGCCATGTTGATTCAACATGCAAGTTAGGTAAAGTGGCCATTTTGATTCAACATGCAAGTTAGGTGAAGCGGCCATTTTGTTTCAACATGCAAGTTAGGTGAAGCGGCCATTTTGATTCAACATGCAAGTTAGGTGAAGTGGCCATTTTGATTTGACATGCAAGTTAGGTAGAATGGCCATTTTGATTCAACATGCAAGTTAGGTGAAGTGGCCATTTTGATTTAACATGAAAGTTAGGTGAAATGGCCATTTTGATTCAACATGCAAGTTAGGTGAAAGGGCCATTTTGATTCAACATGCAAGTTAGGTGAAGTAGCTTTTGGAAATCAAAAATCCAAGATGGCCAACAATGCAAAAATGGAAAAATATTATAAATCGGTCAATTTTAGTGATATTGAGCTGAAACTTGGTGTGGGGATAGCTGAGAATGTTTCCTATCAATTGCTATATAAAAATCAAAAATCCAAGATGGCCACCAAAGCTACTTTCAAATTACTTTAACTCAGTCATTTTTATACATAGAGAGCTGAAATTTGGTGAGGTTGTAGCTGAGAACATTCTCTATCAAGTATTGAATCCAAATAAAAAATACAAGATGGCTGGCCGCCTTAGCTAAAAGAGAAAAAATACCATAACTCTGCCATTTTTAGAGTTATTCATGTGAAATTTGGTATAATGGTAGCTGAGAGCAAACCCAAATGTTTGTCTTGAAGAGGACATATCAGAACACACATCAGTATTACTACAGTAAAAGTGACAACACTAGAAACTTTAAACAGTTTATTTCACAATAACACAGATGTCCACTCTGTTTAAACTCAGACTAAGTTACATGCAAAATATAAACCCGACCTAAACCAGGTTGACCCACTTCTATGAACATGAACTAAACATGATACACCCGGACAAAATCATGGCACAAATTTATGGCACAACACCAACAAACTGAATTTAGACACTCACCAGAATGTCTGGAACAAACTAGCAGGTCTCTTGGGACACTGGAGAAAGTTATCAGGACATCTCACCGTCTCCTTTTTGTTACGTCCTACACCTGAGCTCCTCGCATTGTTTCCTGGCGGAGAATCTATTAAAAAAAAAGTCAGTTTTCGATCTTTTTACAAATCCTGTCGTGTGACTGGACATTCATTCAACCTTTATTTAGACAGGTAAATCACATTGAGCCTCGAGGACTCATTTACAAGAGAGACCTGATTTCAACAAAGAATGATGACAACAATGGACAACAGTGACAACAATAAACAGTTATAAAAAGTCATACTACAGATTTTTTTTAGTTTTTTTTTATAACAAATAGGATGGCTAAAAGAAAAAGGTAACAAAAAAAACAGCTAGATTCTAAGGTGAATGTAGAAAACTAAAAATAGGAACATGTCTGCATTGGTCCCTGCCAGGAGTCCAACAGATTCTTAAAGCCACTTAGAGAGGTCAAGGTCGAGAGCTTCAATGGTTTTTGTAAGGTATTCCAGGAAACAGGAGCAGAGTAGAAGAAAGCCCTTTTGCCTAGTTCAGTCCTCATTGAGGGAACACTGCAGGTAATAATGTCCTGAGAGCGCACGCCGTAGCTTTACATCTTTACATTGCATCCAATAACGCAGCAATTTCGGACCATCGCTAAAATGTTTTAACGTACGTAGATAACAATTTTAAAAAAGTCAGTGAGAAAGCTTATTTTCAACAGTTAATATGGAGGATTTAAAAAATGGCGGATCCTGCCCCATCCTATACCATCAGCTGCTGCGTCGCGGACAGATGACATCACGCTCTAAAGCTCTATAAAGAGAAATTACAACACAGATCTTTGGTATGGGATGTTGCTGTGTGACATTTTTTTTTATGTGAGTGGGAGAAACCAGAGTCCATCCATCCATCCATTTTCTTCCGCTTATCCGGGGTCAGGTCGTGGGGGTAGCAGCCTAAGTAGGAAGGCCCAGACTTCCCTCTCCCCAGCCACTTGGTCCAGCTCCTCTGGGGGAATCCCGAGGCGTTCCCAGGCCATCCGAGAAACATAGTCCCTCCAGCGTGTCCTGGGTCTTCCTCTGGGCCTCCTCCCGGTGGGACGTGTCCGGAACACCTCACCAGGGAGGCGTCCAGGAGGCATCCTAAACAGATGCCCGAGCCACCTCAACAGGCTCCTCTCGACGTGGAGAAGCAGCGGCTCTACTCTGAATCCCTCCCAGATGATCGAGCTTCTCACCCTATCTCTAAGAGAGAGCCCAGACACCCTGTGGAGAAAACTCATTTCGGCCGCTTGTATCCGAGATCTCGTTCTTTCGGTCACAACCCAAAGCTCATGACCATAGATGAGGGTAGGAACGTAGATCGATCGGTAAATTGAGAGCTTCGCCTTTTGACTCAGCTCTCTCTTCATCACGACAGACATGTACAGCGCCCGCTTCACTGAAGACGCTGCACCTATCCGCCTATCGATCTCACGCTCCATTTTTCCCTCATTCATGAACAAGACCCCAAGATACTTGAACTCCTCCCTGACCCAGAGAGGGCACTCTACCCTTTTCCGGCTCAAGACCATGGCCTCGGATTTGGAGGAACTGATCTTTATCCCGGCTGTGTCGTACTCGGCTGTGAACCGCTACAGCGAAAGCTGTAGATCATGATCTGATGAAGCCAATAAGACCACATCATCTGCAAAAAGCAGAGAAGCAATCCTAAGGCCACCAAAACAGATCCCCTCAACACCTTGGCTGTGCCTAGAAATTCTGTCCATAAAAGTTATGAACAGAATCGGTGACAAAGGGCAACCTTGGCGGAGTCCAACTCTCACCGGGAACAAGCCCGACTTACTGCCTGCAATATGGACCAGACTCTGACACCGGTCATACAGGGACCTAACAGCCCGTATCAAAGGGCCCGGTACCCCATACTCCCAGAGTACCTCCCACAGGGTTCCCACAGGGTTCCCCGAGGGACGCGGTCGAACGCCTTCTCCAAGTCCACAAAGCACATGTAGACCGGTAGGGCAAACTCCCACGCACCCTCCAGGACCCTGCTGAGAGTGTAGAGCTGGTCCAGTGTTCCACAGCCAGGACGAAAACCGCACTGTTCCTCCTGAATCCGAGATTCGACTATCCGACGGACCTTCCTCTCCAGAACCTCCAAATAGACCTTACCAGGGAGGCTTAAGAGCATGATCCCCTGTAGTTGGAACACACTCTACGGTCCCCCTTTTTGAATAGGGGAACCACCACCCAGGTCTGCCAATCCAGGGGAACTTCCCCCGATGTCCACGCAATATTAGAGAGTTGCGTACGCTAACACAACCCTACAACATCCAGAGCCTTAAGGAACTCCGGGTGAATCTCATCCACCCCTGGGGCCCTGCCACAGAGGAGCTTTTTAACCACCTTGGTGGTCGGGCCCTCAGCACCAGAGATTGGAGGGCCCGACCCAGAGTCCCCAGGCTCCGCTTCCTCAGTGGAAGGCGTGCCGTGGGATTGAGGAGGTCTTCAAAGTATTCTGCCCACCGACCCATGACATCCCGAGTTGAGGTCAGCAGCACACCACCCCCACTATAAACGGTGTTGGTGGTGTACCGCTCCCCCCCCCGAGATGCCGGATGGTGGACCAGAGTTGCCTCAAAGCCGTGCAGAAGTCATTCTCCATTGCCTCTCTGAACTCCTCCCATGCCAGAGTTTTTGCTTCAGCGACCACCCGAGCCACATGTTGCTTGGACTGCCGGTACCCATCAGCTTCTTCCGGGGTCCCACAGGCCAAAAAGGCCCCATAGGACTCCTTCTTCAGCCTGACAGCATCCCTCACTGATGGTGTCCACCACCGGGTTTGATGGTTGCCACCGCGACAGGCACAGACAACCTTGCGGCCGCAGCTCTGGTACGACGCCTCGACAATAGAGGCACGGAACATGGCCCACTCTGACTCAATGTCCCCCACCTCCCTCAGAACATGTTTGAAGTACTCCCAGAGGTGGGAGTTAAAGCTCCGTCTCACAGGAGACTCTGCCAGATGTTCCCAGCAAACCCTTACAATACGTTTGGGTCTGCCAGGTCTGACCGGCATCCTCCCCAACCATCAGAGCCAACTCACCACCAGGTAGTGATCAGTTGACAGCTCCGCCCCTCTCTTCACCCGAGTGTCCAAGACATGTGGCCGCAGATCAGATGAGACGACGACAAAGTCGATCATCGAACTGCGGCCTAGGGTGTCCTAGTGCCAAGAGCACATATGGACACCCTTATGCTTGAACATGGTGTTTCTTATGGACAATCCATGATGAGCACAGAAGTCCAACAACAGAACACCACTTGGGTTCAGATCAGGGGGGCCATTCCTCCCA
>NC_056514.1:39752471-39766804 GCF_014905685.2 Nematolebias whitei | reverse complement strand
GACCACCTCCCTTCAACCTGCCCCCCCACATCAGACAGGCCACCTCCTTTGTGTATATATTTTCCAACTGAAAAATGTTGGAGGTCATTTGATGGTTGAAGTGGGATGTGTGGAGAAGTTACGAGCAGTCAGTGTCTTACCTGCAGTTAATAGCTGTTGCAGCCTGGAGACATCAGGATCTTTGTTGGGTCAGCGGTACTTTTCCTTCGTTAGTTTCTCCTTCTCCGTCCTGCCACGCCCACCTTCACCTGCTTCCTGTTACCATCACCCACCTGTCTCCACCCAGCACCCCACCTGTCTCCACTCGCCTCATCGCCTCAGTCCATGTAGCCTCCTCTGCAGCCGGCGCTGAGCTTCATGTCTGAGTTACACTCGACACTAACAGGACCACACTAACGTTGACAGTGTTTTTATAACTTTATTATTTTACTTGTTGTTTTTTAAATCAGGTCTCTCTTGTAAAATGAGTCCTTGTGACTCAGTGAGACTAACCTGTAGAAATAAAGGTTGAATAAATAAAAACATTCACTTCTTTTCTTTCTGCAGCAGATTTTGCCACAAGATGGCGATAAAATGTAAATAAAATAAAACCAACAAATGTTCATTAAATAAAAACAACTCGGCTCAATGAAGAGGATTAAAATGCAAATAAATAGTTTTTATCCAAATCAAACGTTAAACAAAGGAAACAAGTGAAGCAGTTTAATGTGAATATTGAGAATAAAACACATTCAAGCACAAAATTACTGATTTTACTGAAGATTAAACTTTTGTTTTCCAGTTGTTACATGACGTGACTTCTGATAAATATTATTTAATTATTGAATTTTAAATTATTTGACACTTTTAGATGCTGAGCAGAAAGTTTGAAGTTTAGCCACAAATTACGTCGTTTTGTTTATGGCTCTCCGACAACTCATTTAATGTTTTTAATTCTTAATCTTGTGCTACTTCGTGTTTTCTGTGGTCATTAGTTGATTTCATGCAGTTCTTGTTGTTCTGATAGTTTTTGGATCATGTTCTGGTCTCTGCTCCAGTTGGATCATCTTGTTGTTGAGTTGTTCGCAGGACGTCAGGAGAACTCATCTGGACTTCATGCTGGAAACCTGCAGGACTCGGTTCCAACATTGAACAGAACCAGACATCGGGTCAGACCGACACTCCATCACCGGTTCTGTTCTTTTCCAGAAGAACCGGTCCGGACGGGTGGAGCCTCGTGACTCATTTTCTGGACTTCGGGCGAGGCCCGTTCATGACACCATCCAGAACCTGCAGAACCTGCAGCTCTCAGAAACAACGTGTTGGTTTATTGCTTCCTCAGGGCCGAGCGCTCTCCAGATGTGTGCAGCTGTGGAAGGATTAAACATTTCAAATTCACACCTTTCTGCTCAAAACTCCACAGTTTATTGTTGGTATTGTTTATTTGTGTTTGTGTGCAAGCTGCTCAAACAACAACAACAAGTTTTAGCTGTTTCTGGGCTCACGCCCTGTCACCTGCAGGAACACACCTACCTGCAGCTCAGGTGAGACTCGGGGGGCGTGGCTTTGGACTCTTCTCCAAACCAAACCGTACCTGTCCTCAGAGGACTCTCTGCCTCCCGTCAGCTCAGCGTTACCTGAAGTAAGTGCTTTTATTTTGAAACATCCACCAAGGTTCCCAGCCATGGTCCCTGAGGAACACCTGCATATTTTATTTCCCTGCTTTGACACACCTGACCTGATGAGTGGGTGATTAATTTCTGCAGAACTGGAAGTTATTAAATCACTGACTCAGGTGTGTTGGAGCAGAGAAACGACTGAAACATGCGGGGCGGTGTTCCTCAAGGACCAGTGTTGGGAACCACGGGAGTATTATTTAAATTGTGTGATAGAGCTTTAGTTTTCTGTGGTGTTTACCGTCCTGCTCTGTGTTTTTCTGGAGTTACCGACTCTTCGTCAGAGGATTTTACTCTCTCGTCTGCTCTCTCCGTCCCAGCAGCCTCCAGCATGCCTGAGACCGCAGAGTCCCACTCGGCCTCCCTGACCACCAACAGGAACTGCACGGTGGAGGTGACCAACGTGAGCTCCGCCTACTGCCTCATCAACCCAAAGTAAGGCCCCGACGCTCTGCGTGTTTCATTGTTGGAGAAAGAACTGCATTTATTCTGTAAATCTTTTAATCAAATCAACAAATGAAAGTGTGAACTTAAAGTTGTGAGCGCCCGAGTTTATAACTTTGATTGTGTCAGATTTGTCTTTAAACGAGATTAAAGGAGCAGCTCCACCCTCTAATCAACTGTCCTCTTTAAATAAAACACATTTTGTTGGTTTGATGTTTACGTTTTGGCTGCTTTCCATCAGCTGAAGTTATTTTTAGTTTTTATAACAGGATGTTTTTTTGTTTGTTTTTTGGAATTTTCCGTGTTTTTTTTTTTTTTTTAATGAAATTGTTTATTTTGAATTTCTTTGCTGTTGATTTTCATTTCTTCTCATTTTAAGCAATTTTATTAATTTTGAACATCTTAATCTGTTATTTTGTGTTTTTTATTTTTTGTTACGTTGCTTTTAGCTTTGCTCATATTTTGAAGCAGGATGTTTGTAGTTTTATTTATTTGGTCCTAATTCACATCATTTCTGGTATTTATTATTTATTATTCATGCGCATTACTGTGGATTGTTGTTTTGTTGCATTTTAGAGGTTGTTTGTTCCAGTTCTTATTTTATTTATGACTCTAGTTGAGTATTTATTTGTTTTGATTCTTTTACGTTTACTGAGTCAGAAGTTCTGGACTCTGAACTGGACCTGTGGTGCCCTCTGACCCCAGAACTGCCCGGCTGAAACGTGGGCCTCCATGTTTGTCTCACGAGCTTCTCTTCCTCCCCTGCAGGGTCCACATGGAGAGCGGCTTCCCGTTCAGCCCCCCGCAGCCCACTGTGCGCACCACCAAGATGGAGCTGTGCTCCTTCACCAAGGACGACAACACGGCCACGGGGGCCGCGGGGGTCCTGACCTACGAGCTGCTGAACATGCAGACCCGGCAGAGCAGCGAGCTCATGGCCGTCATGTTCTCCGTGCCGTTCGACTACAACTTCTACAAGAACTGGCTGGGCGTGGGGATCTTCGAGCGCTCGCGCGCCTGCGACAAGAAACTGTTCGACCTCATGTACAACGACAAAGATTTCTCCGGCTTCATACGTCAGGAGGCCAACGGCTCCGGGGTCACCTACAAGGGCCAGGCCCTGGACGTGAGGGCCACCATGTCTGACGAGGGCAAGGCCATCATCAAGCTGGAGCTGTACGACAAGATGGGCCGATGAAGCGTCTGCTGGTTCAGGCTGGTCTCATGGAGTCCCAGGACTCACTCAGACAGACCTCATGTTTGATGCTCTGAATGATGCTGTTTGTCATCGTGGGCTTTAAATAAACAAACAAACAAACAAACTGTTTGTCTTCGCTGCTTCTTTCTTTAATATTTAAAGTAATAAGTATATCATATTTATATATATTAATATTATCATTGTTATATATATTTTATTATTAAGCTATCTCAGGAGAGTGGTGACGCAGAGCTTAGAGAAGGTGGGCCTGTGATTGGAAGGTTGCCGGTTCAACTCCCAGTATCAACAACATCAAAATGTGGGTGAGAAAGGTGAAGCACCCACACCTGCCTCCACCCTCATTTGCCCCACTCTGGGCCCTTGAGCAAGGCCCTTAACCCCCACCCTCTGCTCCCGCAGGCGCCCTAGTTGGCAGCTCTCTGCTCCACAGAGGCTGTGGTGGCTCGGTGTCTGTGGTTGAGTCAGGAAGAACATCCGGTGTAAAAACAATCACCAGGTCTTCGTGTGAGTTCGTTCCCTGTGGAGACCCCCGAAGAAGGAGCAGCCAAAATAATATTTTTATTATCTCATATCTGATTATTATTATTATTTTTATTATTGTATTGCTTATATCTTATTATTATAATATATAAATATTCATATATATTTTTTTATACCTTATATATTATTATTATATAAATATTAAATATTCATATATATATTATTGTGTTATCTCACATCATATTATTATACATATATATTTTTTTATACCTTATATATTATTATATAAATATTAAATATTCATATATAGTATTATTGTGTTTTCTCTTACATTATATTATTATATATAAATATTTAATATTAAAATTGATAGGGTAGTGGTGGCGCAGAGGCTAGAGAAGTTGGGTCTGTGATCGAAAGGTTGCTGGTTCAACTCCCTGAACTGATGACATCAAAATGTGGGTGGGATAGGTGAAGCACCCACACCTGCCTCCACCCTCATTTGCCCACCCTGAGCTCTTGAGCAAGGCCCTCAACCCCCACCATCTGCTGCCCTGGGCACCCTAGATGGCAGCTCTCTGCTATAAATATTAAAATAAATATTTTCTTTGAATATTTAATCAGATGTGACAAATAAAATCTAAGTCAGAGCAGATTTTGCTCGTTGGTCTCATTAAAGCCAACAACAACACAAACACAGGTGTGGTGCATGAGGAGCCTCCTCAGGTGTGAGGCGAGGTCAACAAACCGGCTCACAGTCAAAGAAGAAAACTGCAAGAACCAGAAAGTCCACGGTGGCTGCACCTTTTCCTTCAGCAGACCTGATGGAAGCAGATGTTTGAGACGGGGCGTGACGGGAGGAGGGTGGAGACTGCCTGGGTGTCACATTCCCAACAGGTCTCACCTGAAGGTTGGAGTCGCTGCTTCCAGTCCGGCACCGCACAGGCGAGCGACGCACCTCAGACCCGGGCAGGTGAGCTGGTCTCTGGTTTTAGGGTGTAGCCGGCCAGATGTTTCAGAGCAGGCTGATGTTTTAACAGATGTGTGTTTGATCTGCAGTGAAACCTCTGGAAGCCAAACGATGAGCGAATCAGCCGAGGCTGTGGCCGCCAACATCAAAAGCAGGAGGAATGTCACCATTGAGATCACCAACCTGACCAACAACTACTGCCTCATCAACCCACAGTGAGTGCAACGAGCGCGCACGTTTGATTTCTTTCACCTGACCACCGAAGGCTAATCTGAGTCTGGTCTTGATTTGTTTCTTTAAATAAGGGTCTACCTGGACAGCGGCAGCGTCAACAGCCCCCCACCTCCCACCGTCCGCCCACAGAAGACCCAGGTGTGCATCTTCAGCAAAAAGGGGGGCAAGGCCACCGGTGCGGTGGGCATCCTGACCTACGACCTGTTCGAGAGGCACAGCAACAGCGCCAGGCAGAAGGTGGCCTTCATGTTCTCCGTGCCGTACGATTACAACGTGTACAAGAACTGGGTGGCCATGGGGGTGTACGACCAGAGCAAGGAGTGCAACGAGGCGCTCTACAAGGAGATGTACTACAGCAAGGAGCCGCAGGGCTTCGTGCGGCAGGAGGCCAACGGCTGCGGCCTCAGCTTGGAGGGCCAGAGCCTGGACGTGAAGGCCACCATGTCGCCCATGGGCAGGGCCATCATGAAGGTGGAGATCTGGGACAAGATCTTACCACCGATGAGTCAGCAGCAGCAGTGAGCTGTCGTTGGATGAGCTCAGCTCGTCATGTACCTGCAACATGTGATCATGCATTAAACATGCAATACCTGCCGACTCGACTCTGAGTGATCTTTGCCAACGTAAAAGTAAAAGTTTAACGTGTCATTTTCTGCTCGAGTCACCAACAGATTCACTCTGGACTCAAGTCTCCTCAGCAACTTCTGAAAAAACAAACTGAATAAAAGTATTGGACTGAATTAAAACTTTAAATTGTTGACAGCAAACCTCACCTACATTTCACTGAAGTCTGATGTAAACAACTTCCAAAAGCTAAAAGATGTTCAGGGGTCAAAAGTTTAACGTTGCAAAGTTTGAAATGAAAGGTTGTCCAGTGGTTCAGTGTTTACCTCCTGTAGTTTTCCAAGTCTGCACTTGTGAAATGTGGGTCTGCACTCAGTGTCAACAAATAAAACATGAGTCACGTCACTGAGTGACACCAGGCTGTAGGGAAGCAAACACGGACCAAGCAGAGCGGTGGAGCAGCGTAAAGACAGAGGTCAGCATTAAACATGTGGCATTTTCTACACGGTCCATTTACAGATGTTTACAGCTGTAACAATAACAAACGTTGCTGAACCAATCTGAGTAAAAAATACGTCCCAGCACGTCAAAACAGTCAGACGTCTCTGAGCCAAACATCTTCCACCAACACCACAAATTTACAGTTCCTTCAGCTGTTTCTGTAGGTACACGAACACACTTTGGCTGTTTTAATAAGTAAGAAAACACACTTTGGCTGTTTCCATGTGTTAATAAACACTCTTCGGCTGTTTCAGTAGGTAAACAAACACACTTCAGCTGTTTCTGTAGGTACACAACACACTTTGGCTGTTTCCATGTGTTAATAAACACACTTTGGCTGTTTTTGAAGGTAAACAAACACACTTTGGTTGTTTTTGTAGGTAAACACACTTTGGCTGTTTCTGTAGGTAAACAAACACACTTTGGCTGTTTTTGTAGGTAAACACACTTTGGCTGTTTCTGTAGGTAAACAAACACACTTTGGCTGTTTTTGTAGGTAAACAAACACACTTTGGTTGTTTCCGTGTGTAAACAAACACATTTTGGCTGTTTCAGCAGATAATCAAAGACACTGGGTGTTTTTGTTGGTAAACAAACACTCTGGTTTGTTCACTGGTCTCACATCTTTAATGAAAGACACTTCATGTACCGACAGGAGAAAGAAAAAGCTCATTTTTGTTTCTTCTTCGTCACTTTTGTTTTTTGACCTGTCTTCTTGACCTCTCCTTTGGTTCGTTACCGCTGATCAGTTTCTGCTCGAGGCCTGAAATTGTTGACATTTTTCAACCAGAAGAACTTCCTAAGAACATCAGAATGCTCATGGAGCCTTCATCGATCATCTGTGACCGTCACGTTGTTTTGTTGCATCCTTCAGTCAGACACCTGCGATTATTGAACATGTAAAGACAACATGAGACAATGTGAGACGACGTGAGACGACGTGAGATGATGTGAGACGACGTGAGACGACGTGAGACGACGTGAGACGACTTGAGAGACGACGTGAGAGACGACGTGAGACGACGTGAGACGACGTGAGACGACTTGAGAGACGACTTGAGAGACGACTTGAGAGATGCCTTGAGACGACGTGAGACGACGTGAGACGACTCCTTCTCTTTATTGTTTTGTGGAGCTTCAACCAGGATCATGCTCGTTCTTTAACTGGGAGCTGTGGACGCAGCTTCACATCTGAATCCACCTGTAGAGGTTCTTTTATGTTCAGCGTTCCTGTGCCTTCAGGCTGAAACACTGAACTGATCGACAGATTAAAATCATCTGATAGGTTTATCAATAATCAAAGACTCAGAAGAACAAATCCTACAGAACCAGTGACCCACATCAGACCAGCTTCATGTGCTGCTCGAAGCCTCCACCTGCTGGTTTCAGTTAAAAACTGCACGAACGTCTTCAACATGAGTCCTTCAGTGAAGCCTATAATATGAAAGCTGTGAGTAAAAACTGGTCCCAGCTCCTGGTCCAGCAGAACCTCCTTCAGCGCCAGAACTCTCTGCTGTTTTTTGTTTGTCTCTCGTGGTTCTGGAGGAGTTCTGACCCACCTTTTCCATCACTGATGTTTCTGCTCAGCTCTCTGAAGGTCCACCACAGAGGTTCAGTCAGGTTCAGGTTCTTGACTCTGACTGGACCGATGCAACACCTTGGTTCTGGTCTTTCTGACCCGCTCTGTTGATCAGCTGCTTGGGTATCTGGTTCTGTTAGACCCAGTTTCTTGAACAGACAGACTCACATTTGGTCCACAGAGGAGTTCTGGTCCACGCAGTGACTGACAGGAACCCAGACCATCAGCCCTCCACCAACATGCTGACAGCTGGGAGGAGCTGTTTGCTGCAGTGCATTCTGGGTAAACATCTGTCCTCTGGACTGGTTCTAGTCCAAAAGTCTTGTGGTTCCTGCAGATGAAACTTTCTAAACCTTAGTTGAGCTGCCATGTTGTTTTTAGAGAGGAGAGGTCATGACCTTTGACCTTTGAGCTGCTGACTGAGACCTGTAGAGCCACTGCACAGTCTGACCTTCAGGGAGAATCAGCTGGTAAAAGGATGGACTCCAGATGTCCTGCTGTTGCTAAGTCGTTGCTTAGAGCTGCCTCTCTGAGGTCATTGCTGATGTCTTTCCATCTTGGTGTTGGAACAGAGCAGCAAAGCTTTTCTAGAGGTGGTCCTCTTGATGATGACCAGCAGCTCCTCACGGGTCCAGAACCTCTGAGTTCCAGTAGAAGCAGCAGAACTGGACCCAGTTTTTTACATTTGGGATTTCTTTTGATCCGTATCTTCATCAGAGTCAGGATGACTTTGCTCTGGTCCTGATGTGTCCTGTCTGGGTTTGGTTTCCTGATACGAGTAACTCTAGTCTGGATCTACTGATTTGTTCCATTTAAGACTTTTGTTCCAGGTTTTGGTCTTCACGAGTCCAGACTTGTTGAATTCTTTTGGTCCAGGTGAGATAGGTTCATGCTGGATGTTCTGGTCTTTGTTTGCACTCTGGGTCTCGTCCAGTTTCTCTCAGTTCTCGTTTAATTTAAAGGACATTTTTCTCTTATTTACTGAAGGAGTCTCATTTAAATCTGACAAAATAAAAGTTTTGCTGTTTTGCTTCAGAGATGGAAGTTTAGGAGTTAAAGATGAAACCAATAATAAACGTAAATCAATCAAATTGTTCAAATATTCAGCAAAGAAAGTCAGAGTCAGAGATTCTTTATTGTCATTCGCACCTCATGTGGTACATGTGGTGGAGCGAAATTATGTACACAGGGTCCCAGTTACATCCAACAATAAAATGTATAAGAAAAACAGTAATAACATCTAAGATATGAACTAAGAAAAACATCAACTAAATATACACTAAGCACTCATAACATAAAACATTGAACATCAGCACAAACATGAACATGAGTCTGTGAGCAGATGTGCACGCATGAACACATCAACATTGAAACAGATCAGCAGCAACATGAAACAGATCAGCAGCAACATGATGTGGTTTTTCACAGTGATTATTCTAGTTAGAGATTCATGAGTCTAACAGCCTCAGGGTAGAAGCTGTTCCTCAGTCTAGTGGTTCTACACTTAATGCTCCTCAACCTCCTTCCTGAGGGGAGTGGGGCAAAAAGTGTGTGTGCTGGGTGAGTGTGGTCCTTCATGATGCAGGTGGCCCTCTTCCTGCATCTGGAGGTGTAGATGTCTGTGATGGTGGGGAGACTGACCCCAACATCTTCTGTGCAGCCTTCACCACTCTCTGCAAAGCTTTTCTTTCTGCAGCTGTGCAGCCTCCATGCCACACGTTGATGCTCGAGCACAGGATGCTCTCCACTGCACACCTGTAGAAGGAGGTGAGGACTGAGCTTCCCAGACCAGCTCGTCTCAGCCGCCTGAGGAAGTAGAGTCTCTGATGAGCTTTCTTCATCAGGCTGGTGGTGTTGTTGCTCCAGCTGAGGTTGTCATTCATGTGTACACCCAAGTTCTTGTAGCTGGAGACCACTTCCACCGCAGATCCTCTTATGTTCAGGGGGGTGTAGATGTTTTTGTTCCTTCTGAAGTCCACAATCATCTCCTTTGTCTTTTTCACATTGATGTGAAGGTTATTCTCTTTGCACCAGCTCTCCAGGTGTTCCACCTCTTGCCTGTAGCTGGACTCATCATTGTTTGTGATGCATCCCACCACCGCTGTATCATCTGCAAACTTTACAATGTGACAGCCTGGATGGGTAGCTGCACAATCATATGTGAGCAGAGTAAACAGGAGGGGGCTCAACACACATCCCTGAGGAGAGCCAGTGCTGAGGGTTATGGTGGAGGAGGAGAAGTTGTGGATCCTCACTGACTATGGTCTGTTTGTTAAGAAGTCTAGTACCCAGTTGCAAATGTAGGGGCTTAGTCCTAGTGTGGATAGTTTGTCCATCAGGGTTTGGGGGATCATGGTGTTGAAGGCAGATGTGAAGTCCACAAAGAGCATACAGATGTAGGAGTCTTTCTGCTCCAGGTCTGTTTATTAATTAAAACACACATTTGTTATGATGAACTCAAGTCCTGGTCATTCCAGTTTTGGTCAGCTGATGTGTTCTCTGGTTCTACAAACCGGATTCCAAAAAAGTTGGGACACTAAAGAAATTGTGAATAAAAACTGAATGCAATGATGTGGAGATGGCAAATGTCAATATTTTATTCGTAATATAACATAGATGACAGATCAAAAGTTTAATCTGAGTAAATGTAACATTTTAAAGGAAAAATATGTTGATTCAAAATTTCACAGTGTCAACAAATCCCAAAAAAGTTGGGACAAGTAGCAATAAGTGGCTGGAAAAAGGAAATTGAGCATATAACGAACAGCTGGAAGACCAATTAACACTAATTAGGTCAATTGACAACATGATTGGTATAAAAAGAGCTTCTCAGAGTGTCAGTGTCTCTCAGAAGCCAAGATGGTAAGAGGATCACCAATTCCTCCATTGTTGCGCAGAAAGATAGTGCAGCAATACCAGAATGGTGTTACCCAGCGTAAAATAGCAAAGACTTTTAAGTTATCATCATCAACCGTGCATAACATCATCAAAAGATTCAGAGAATCTGGAACAATCGCTGTGCGTAAGGGTCAAGGCCGTAAAACTCTACTGGATGCTCGTGATCTCCGGGCCCTTAAACGTCACTGCACCTCAAACAGGAATGCCACTGTCAAGGAAATAACAGAATGGGCTCAGGAATACTTCCAGAAAGCATTGTCAGTGAACACAGTCCACCGTGCCATCCGCCGTTGCCAGCTGAAACTCTACAGTGCAAAGAGGAAGCCATTTCTAAGCAAGCTCCACAAGCTCAGACGTTTGCACTGGGCCAGGGGTCATTTAAAATGGAGTGTGGCAAAATGGAAGACTGTTCTGTGTCAGATGAGTCACGATTTGAAGTTCTTTATGGAACACTGGGACGCCATGTCATCCGGACCAGAGAGGACAAGGATAGCCCAAGTTGTTATCAACGCTCCGTTCAGAAGCCTGCATCACTGATGGTATGGGGTTGCATGAGCGCTTGTGGCATGGGCAGCTTGCATGTCTGGAAAGGCACCATTAATGCAGAGAACTATGTTCAGGTTCTAGAACAACATATGCTCCCATCTAGACGTCATCTCTTTCAGGGAAGACCCTGCATTTTTCAACACCATAATGCCAGACCACATTCTGCAGCAATCACAACATCATGGCTACGTAGGAGAAGGATCCGGGTACTGAAATGGCCAGCCTGCAGTCCAGATCTTTCACCTATAGAGAACATTTGGCGCATCATAAAGAGGAAGGTGCCACAAAGAAGGCCCAAGACGATTGAACAGTTAGAGGCCTGTATTAGACATGAATGGGAGAGCATTCCTATTTCTAAACTGGAGAAACTGGTCTCCTCTGTGTACCTGTGACCTGTGTCCAGACCTGTGTACACCCACAAATAAAGTAAAAATGAAAACATAACATAAACATGTGTACACCCATACAATAGAAAACAATAAAAAAGCTTAGAGAACAGTACAGATGGAGTATTCAATTATAATAGGAGTCCAACAGCAGAGGGGAAGAAACTGTTCTTATGGCGGGAGGTTCTGGTCCGAATGGACCGAAGCCTCCTGCCTGAGGGGAGTGGTTCAAACAGACCGTGTGCAGGGTGAGCAGGTTCGGCTGTGATCCGACCTGCTCGCCTCACAGTCCTGGAGACGTACAGGTCGTGGAGGGATGGAAGGCTGCAGCCGATCACCTTCTCAGCTGAGCGCACAACGCGCTGCAAGCCTAAATTAGCAGAACAATGCAGAAAGAACATATATATGCTGAAATAGGTATAAATTAAGTAGCACAAAGCTTAGGAAATTAACTAAAGCCAAAATGGAATTTAGCAACAAAAAAAAGCTGAAAAGTAGCTGAATAGGCATAAAGAAAAAAGAAGAAGCTTAAACTCCCAGAAGGACGTGAAAAGAGCTTAAGTCAGATTTTAAAAAAGTGGAAATAGCTGAAATATATAAATTTTTAGCATTTAAACAGCTAAAAGTAGCTGAAATAGCAGAAAAAGCTGAAACTAGCAGAAAAAACCCTGAAAGGAACATAACAAGCTGAAATTACCATAAAGAAGTTAATTAAGTTGAAGTAGCAAAAATTACCATGAAAAACTTGAATTTATCTGAAAACAGCTGAAATTAGCAAAAAAATGCTAAAAACAAATAAAATCTGAAAAGATAGAACAAGTTTAAATTCACAGAAGAAATCAAAAAGAACATGTGTGCTGAAAGAAGCAAAAATTATCACAAAAAAGTGGAAATTATCTGAAAAAAGCTGAAATTAGCAACAAAAAATCTGAAATGCAGCTAAATATATCATGAAGAAGCTTAAATTACTAGGAGCACAATTTTGCTGAATTAAGCTGAAAAAAGTTGAAATGAGTGCAAAAAAATGTGAAATTAGCTGAAAAAGCTAAAATTAGTGTTAAACAGCTAAATAGTAGCTGAAAAGTAGAAAAAGCTGAAACTTGCATAAATAAGCTGAAAGGATCATAACAAGCTGAAATTAGCAGAAAGAAGTTAGAAGAAGCACAAAAATGTTGTAGTTAGCCAAAATAATCTGAAAGGAGCACAAAACAGCTGAAATAACAGCTGAAATTGCTGATTTATTTATTTTTTAAATTTACACAAAGAAGCTGAAAGAAGCTGAAGCAGAACAAAATATGAAAGGAGCAGTAAATAGTTGTAAACACATCTAAAGATTTGAAGGATGGAAAGTGAGCTCAATTCATTTTCTATGAGAGAAAAAAAGTCAGAAAATGTTAAATGTTTTAAAAAGCTAAAGTTGCACCATTCCCAGAAGTCATAGCAGGACTGTCCTCAAAGAGCTGAATGTTGTGATATTTTATTTGTTGAAATAGCTGTAAAACTGCGGGACGAGAAAGAGCGTACGGAAGAAAAATGGATCACAGCAGGGTGAACGGTCAGTTAGCATCAAGGCAGTAATTTCTAATAAAGCTCAGGCTCAGTTTGATTCGGCGCACCGCTCGTAAAAGACGCTGACGGTGGTGTTGAACCTGTCCTTCAGGTACATCTCCAGGGTTTCCAGAGGCATCGTTCTCACATCGTATCCCCAGATCGGCTTCTTAGCCGTCTTGTCTATCGGCACAATCTCCTCGGTGCTGTTACGGTCGTTGCGTCCAACGGCGGCGAACGTAGGAAAGGTGTCCTTCAGTTCTTCAGGAAGACTTTGGTTGTATTTTGGGCAGCAGTACGCAGACCACATGTACTCTGGTACTGCCACACGATTCTTGATCCGAGGATCGTTGTCCCTGTAAGGGATGATGCCCGTCACAATGTAGGCCTCTGTGAGGCAGTAGGCCGATAAGGTGTTGTTGACGGCCTGCTCCAGGACTTCCCAAGGTCCGTCATTGGAGCCAGTCTTCTGAGGAACCACGTTGGTCAGGGTGAATGTGGCAGAGCGGCACGCGTGTGTCTGGTGGTGAAGGCTGGGGTTCAAATGGCCGCGAGAGAAGGTGGAGTTGATGTAGTCCAGCTTCACCGCTTGGCTCTCCACCACGTTCTGGTCCACGGGTCCTGGCAGGAAGGGCATCATGTTGCCATCTGCTCCTGGGTAGGCCAGCTGGGTGTAGGACAGAGGAAGACATCTGTTAGACAACCAACAGTGAAAAGTCAAAGTTAAATTTAAGATTACTGCTTCTGCGATTGTTCTCTTCAGGTTGAAGGTGAGGTTCTGCCTCAAGTGGAGGAGTTCCAGTATCTCTGGATTTTGTTCACAGTGAGAGAAGAATGGAGTGTGAGATTGACAGACAAACTGGTGCAGCGTCTGCAGTATTGTGGACTCTGTACCGGTCTGTTGTGGTGAAGAGGGAGCTGAGCTGTAAGATAAAGCTCTCTGTTTACTGGTCGGTCTACGTTCCTCCCCTCACCTCTGGTCATGAACTCTGGTAAGGATGCTCCCTGGGTGTCTCCCTAGGGAGGTGCTTCATGCATGTCCGACCAGGAGGAGACCCTGGGAAAGACGAAGGACACGCTGGAGAGTCTACATGTCTCTGTTAGTCTGGGAACACCTTGGAGTCCTCTAAGAAGAGCTGGAAGAGGCTGTGGAGAGAGATGTCTGGACCTCCCTGCTCAAGATGCTGCCCCCAACACCTGATGGATGGATGGATGGATGGATGGATGGATGGATGGATGGATGGATGGATGGATGGATGGATGGATGGATGGATGGATGATGATGGATGTATGGATGGATGTATGGATG
>NC_056514.1:39743437-39752371 GCF_014905685.2 Nematolebias whitei | reverse complement strand
ATGGATGGATGTATGGATGGATGATGGATGGATGATGGATGGATGTATGGATGGATGATGGATGGATGTATGGATGGATGATGGATGGATGTATGGATGGATGATGGATGGGCATGCAGCTGTGGGGCCGATCAATATTTTTATGTTTTGTTCTGTGAATGTTGCTGACACAGAAGAAGCGTCTCCAGACGTCGTCTCAGACTCTGGACAACACAGGAGCAGAGAAGCTGCCTCTTCCATCTGGAGCTGAACTTCATGAACACACATTCATGTTTCCATCAGAGCTGATATAACTCAGAGCTGCAGGCGATCACACACTGAACCGTTGACACATGAGGATCATTTCTGCTTTTTACAAGATTCGTTTCCTGTTTTTACATGATTTACTTCACAACAGCTAATAAACCCTCAGAACTTAACAAAAAGGATGAATATTCATTAAAATGAGGATAAACTTGAGGAGCCATCTTGTTTTTACAGTAAAAATGATTTAACACTCATGAAAGGAGACACTAACTGTACTTTTACTGTGAAAGCACAGAACAGTAAAGTCCAGTACCTGTGGCTCATACTTCCAGCTGGCTGTGGGACGTTTTCCTGTGGGTACTGTGTACAAATACCCCGAGAACCACGGCGCGCGGCGATACCGGCTGTACAGCGTGGCGAAGTAGTACGAGTTGTTGTACCGCTGGCAGATTGGGGTCCCCTCCAGACCCTTGGGAGGCCAGGACTTGTAGAAGAAGTGCAGACACGGACTGAAATCTCCAACATCAGCCGCACACGGAGAGAAGGCGATGCTGAGGACGAGGACCAGCAGAGACATCTGTACACGGGACATTTGAACTCGTCTTCACACCTTCAGGAGACAAACTGAGGCTGTTTCCTGTTCACCGACGTGACGTGACCTCGCAGTGAAAGCAGAAGCAGCCGAACAATGAGGTTCGGCTTGTTTTTACAGGAAGCAGCGCCGCTTCGTTTTCCTGCTGTGGCAGCTGAACAGATACATCTCACATGATAGAGGGATGAAACAAAAGGACACAAAGAGTTTGTGTTGAACGGCTGCGGAGGAGTGATGCTGTAGACAGGTCCCGCAGCAGTCCAAGACCATCACACTACCACCACCGTGCTCGACTGTGGGCACCATGTTCTTTTCCAGGAGTAGTAACAGGAGGCTCACCTTCTGAAGAGACCCACAGGCGTCTTGTCGACCCTCAGAGTATTTTCCCAGAAATCTTGAGGATGTATGAGATGTTGTTTGATGCATGTACCTCACGGCCACCGTAGGTAGGGGAGTTGGAGGAGGAAGATCTGGTGTTCCTGTTAAACTGGGGAGAAGCAATACTCTGTAAATTCATCACGATGAGGCGGACTTCATTTCTGGCTGACGTGAGCACAGCCACGGCAGAGAAGCACGCTCTCCCTGTCAGCACAGTCATGGCGATGTCTCCTCCGTGCACCAAAACTGTCCAATCTCCTTCTACAGGTTCTATCTCTAATTTTACTGGAGCAGTTGTGAAGTAAGCTCTAACAGCCTCGGCCAGCGGCTCCTCAGCAGAGATGACATCAGCTGGTGCTTTTCAAAAACAAACACGCCCACAAACTTCTGACCAATCACACAATGCTTGGCACACACCCTGTAAGAAACTACTGCTGACTCAAGGCGTGTGCATGACAGGGTCGCTGCGAGGAGAGAATTTTTATCTCAGGTCCACGTCAGTGATGCTCAACGTCAGAACTTCTCATGGACTTTCAACCAGCCTTCAGTCAGGACTTTGGATCTTCTGCTCAGCAGTTTGTTTTTGTTTTGGAACTCCCCCACAGAGGTTATTTTGGCCTTCATCTCTTTTTTTATCACCGAATCATGAACTTAGACCTTAAGGAGCTGTGGCTGAGTGGTTAGAGCAGTTACCCTCCAATGGGAGAGTTGGGGGTTTGATTCCACCATCAGTCACATGCTGAAGTGTCCCTGGTCAAGACACTGAACCCCTCGTTGCCTCCGATGTGTCCCATCAGTGAATGAATGTGATAAGGCCCAGATTAGTCTCTGTAGAGACCTAGTAGAGTGCTGTAGGGTCAAAGAGGTCACAGATTGTGTTGTAAAGAGCTTTGAGTGTCTTGATAAGATAGAAAGATGCTGTACAGCCCATCCACCATTTAAAGGAAGCATGTGATGCCTGCAGAGTTTTAGATGTTCTGAGTTCTTTTGGGGCCTCCTGCATGAGTTCTTCAGCTCTTGGATTAGTTTTAATCTGCCGTCTCTTTTTAAAGGATTTCTTCATTCTTTGAGTCTGGTTGTATAATCTGGCCTGGGTGATTCAGTGAAACTGACCTCAGCTTTCTGGAAAATATGTCACTTAACAAAAAGAGGAAATTACTTTTTCACATAAAGCCAGGTTGGTTTGGATAAAATAATGCACAAAATCTGTTTTTACTCCGGTTGTTGTTGCCTGATATTAACATTTGTTTGATGATCGAACTCTTAAAACGACAAAAAGCTGCTCTCTGCAGAAAAACACAGTTTTAATCAAATATTCTTGATCTGGTGCTTTTTCTTGCCATTCAGATGACCTCATACGTAACATGCATTTTATTGTGTAAGTATCTTCCTCCAAGATAATAACGTGGTTAATAATTACATGAATGAGTGTAAAATCAACCGCTTCAGGGAAGTGAGATTTGATTGGAACAGTTCTGTTATTCATCCGAAGGAAGCGTCGTGTTGCTCCACAGTAGATTTGCACACTTGTGTGGAGGTCCAGTCCTCTGCAGCCCTCCCACATTTCATTATGTCACTAAACAATCTGGAATTAGGTTCAGCAGCAGCACAGAGCCTGAGCTCAGTTTGACTGAACACTTGGTCCACCCTGTGAGAGCCTCTGAAGGTAGGTTCCAGTTTCTGCAGCATGCGGACACAATCAGCTCTTTAACAAAGTTCCTCCTTTAACTTTCTGAGCAGACATAAAAACAGGAAGCTGATGACTCGGGCCCGCTGGTTCTGAGTGTTTCAGCTGACTGTTGTTACTCTGGACACACTTTTCACTGAACTCTGATTTATTGAGCAACAGTTTAAGTCCAGTTTTGTGCTTTCATCACTGCAGCTTTGAACTCTGACCTCTAAAAACAAGCAGGACATGAACTATCAGCTCCAGCTGTTCAGCGCAGTGGAAGCTGAAACGGTACGAAGGATTTAAACGTTTGAAAAACTCTGAATAAAAAAGTGCCGTTGAAGCTTTTAAAAGATTTGAGCACAAACAGAAAGTAATGCAGGAATGTTCTGATGTTTTCCAGATGTTTTCTGCTCTCTTTCAGCTCCAAGGCTGACATTTTGAACTTCAAACCAACTCTTTGGTCTCTAATGATTGATGCATTTTATTCTTAAAGAAGCAGACGTCTTTAAAGTACGGCTGCAGGTTCGAGCAGCCTTGGAGGAAACACCTTGTTTCTGTTTGATTTGGGATTTTTCAGGAGTTTCTCTCCGACTAACATCAGGATACGTTTGGATCTGCAGTCAGATGTTTCCCTCGGTGTCATATTGAACTTTTTCTGAATCATCTGAGCCATTTTTATCTCAGCGTGGAGTGACTCAAGCTGCAGCACGTGACTTTAATGATTTTTAAAAACAAGCTTGAAGATAGGTCAGATTTTCTCTGATGAGTCAGAATTATACATACAGGCTCAAATATATCCACATTTCATTTAATCTGGTGATGAGAGGTGCCAGAAGAGATCTTTAACTTAACAAGTCCAAGGTCCTCTAACTTCTCTTTAGTGATCATGACTGACTGCAGCATGTTTCATTCACAACACACAACATTTAGTTGTTCTTCTGGATGCTGCAGGTGGTGCCACAAACCTGCATGAAACATGTGGCTATTGTTTTGTCAGATGCTCTTCTTGATGCAACCTGGGCTCGAACTGGCAGCCCCGGTTAACGAGACTGCAGCACTTAACCCAGAGGCATCACAAGAAGGGGACATGCCCCCCCCACACACATTTTAAAAATATTCATTTGGACTCTGCTACCGTAGCGCTATGTTAGCTCCTGCTCTTGGGGTGGGGGGGTGGGTGGGGGGGGTGGGGGGGTAGGATGCTTGAGAGAAGAGAAGCGTGCTCTATTCACACAAGGGGAGCTGTTGGTCAGGCTACTTCTTGTTACTCTCTAAAATAGTTGTTGAATCAAGTGTTTACTTATGTAGGTAAACACTAATATTTAACAACCGTTAAAATACACCAGAATGCAGGAAATAGCATCTACTTTATTCAAAATTATCTGGGGAAGGAAAATTTAACCCCCCCCCTACACACACACACACACACACACACATACACGCACACACATCACATTACAAATGCTTCTGATGCCAATGACTTAACCCTGATCAGTTTTTAAATGCATTCAATGGTCTTCACTTGAACCACCATAAAAACACACGGGCTGCTTTTAAAAGACGTGGACTGTTGTTATAACTTGAGGTAATACAGAAAATGTTCCTTGCTTCTAATTTATTTTTGGATTTAACATAATTTTTCATTTTCTTCAGAGTTAATCGATGATGGAGAGAGTTCCAGGAGCTTTTCTCTTCCTTCTGGGGGTGAGTTTGACCTTTCTGAGCGCTCACAGCGTTCACGCCGGAAAGATTCTGGTGTTTCCAGTAGACGGCAGCCACTGGGTCAACATGAACCTGATAATCCAGAGTCTCCACTCCAGAGGTCACGAGGTCACGGTGGTCCGCACGGCCACCAGCTGGTACGTCAAAGAGCGCTCCCCTCATTACCGCTCCATCACGATCACACTGCCTCAAGCCATCATCATCGAGGAGGAGGACTTCTTCGTGAACATGCTCGTCAAGATGCTGGAGATCAAGAGGCACGGGGCGTCTCCCATTGGACTCGTGAAGTTTTACTGGGAGATGCTAACTGCGCTGTCGAGCATTCACCAACAGGCCAGCTTGTTGGCGGTGGAAATATTTGAGAACAGGACTCTGCTGCAGAGCTTGCGAGATGCTCAGTTTGATGTGGTTCTTCTGGATCCAGGGTTGCCAGTTGGAGTTTTGGTGGCTCACGAGCTAAAGCTCCCAATGGTATATAACGTGAAATGGATCACCAGTGGAGAGGGCCACTTTGTGGCGGCTCCCTCCCCAACGTCGTATGTTCCTACCTGTGGACACTGTGTGACTGACAGGATGACGTTTCTGGAGCGAGTCAAAAATACGTTCTTTTACGTCTTCAACACCTACATCGACAAGCTGATCGTGTGTCCTCCCTACAACAGACTCGTGGAGAAATACTTTGGTCCAGATGTGACGTTCTACCAGCTTCTCCAAGGCGCCGACATGTGGCTCATGAGGGTGGACTTTGTGCTTGAATTCCCCAGACCGACCATGCCGAACATCGCCTACATCGGTGGGTTTCAGTGTAAACCGTCAAACCCTTTACCCACTGAGCTGGAGGAGTTTGTTCAAAGTTCAGGAGAGCACGGCTTCATCTTGATGTCTTTGGGAACGCTGGTTAAAGCTTTACCGTCAGAGATCACTTCAGAAATTGCTGCTGCTTTTGCCCAACTTCCTCAGAAGGTCATATGGAGGTACGTTGGCGAGCGCCCTAACAATCTGGGCAACAATACCCTTCTGGTGAAGTGGATACCACAGAACGACCTGTTGGGTCACCCAAAGATCAAGGCTTTTGTGGCTCATGGTGGCAACAACGGTGTCTACGAGTCCATCTACCACGGAGTCCCCGTCATCGGCCTCCCTCTTATGTTTGACCAGTTCGAAAATGTTTTCAGACTGGAAGTGCGAGGAGCTGCGAGGGTGGTAGACGCAACGAAACTCAGCAGGCAGAGCTTTGTGGAAGCGGTGCGTGACGTCCTCAACAACCCGTCCTACAGAAACAACATGAAGCGTCTGTCCGCTCTCCATCGGGACCAGCCGAGGCACCCGCTGGACACGGCAGTCTTCTGGACCGAGTTCGTCATGCGGCACAAAGGAGCTGCACATTTACGCACAGAGTCCTACAAGATGCCGTGGTATTCGTACTATTCTGTGGACGTTGTCTGCTTCCTGCTGGCAGCTCTGTTGATGCTGAGCGCTGCTGTGGTTGGATCCTTACGGTTCATCTGCCTTCCACTGTGCAGGAGAAGAAAACCGAAGCAGGAGTGACTCCTCACATGAATCTGCTTTTTAAAATAAATGATCTTAAAGCAGAAGTTCAAATCATTTTCATTTATGAACAATAATACAATACCTGCTGATAGGTCCTAAATAAACATCTTATCTGAAAGATTTCATAACTGGTGACGCAACACTTCCTCTTAAATCATCACAGTGTCATCAGTTTACATTTGCACGGCTATTTATGAAGAATTATGTGGTTATTTGGACTTCCAGTGCAGCCTGGAGCATCTAATATTACAGTATTTTGGGAATATAAGGTGCACTTAAAATCCTTGAATTTTCTCAAAAGTCGACAGTGAGCCTTATGTATTAATTCTGGTTGTGTTTATTGACCTCAAACCAGTTTTATGTGGTACACGACACTCAAAGATCTGTTAAAATGAACTTATTTTGCTTATAGTCATAAAAATACGGTATACTATTTCTGTCTAAATATGGTAAAACTGACAGCAAGGCAGGTTCATCGGACCAAGCGAGCAACAAGTCTCAGGTCAAAGGTCACGCGTTCTACAGCCTCTTTGCACACGTTATTGTTGCAACATGGAAAGAAAATGGTGGCAAAATAAACAAGCACCTGATGGAAAAGTGACGAGATGCAGACACTTTCTAATCGTGTTTGCAGGTAAGACGCTGATTACTGGTAATGACTCCACAAAACATGAATAAAAACTTGAAACCATCTCTTTATTTCGCCGTCCTGCAGAATGTTTACTGATCCTCAAATCACCGCTCAACAAATTATTTACGTGACGAAAGTATTAACGGTGCTCAGTAATGTAATATTTAATCAAAGTACACGTTGTAACTGTTGTATGAACACTAATCATTTTTCATTTGTCATGATTTAAACGTTTTTAATGTCCTGAACTGAAAATTTAATTTGTATGAAATAGAAAAACCTGCTTTACTGTGCATTTAAATAATAAAAATAAACTAAATGAATCAATATTGTGCATGATCATTAAAATATAATAAAGATAGCTGCATGAAACAAAAACCTAAAATAACTTCAGAATAAATGATAATGATGCCTGATGAAATATTAAAAAAAGATAACATTAAAATGTGGGTCCTTGAAAACAAAATATAAAGAAATGAGGAGTAGCTTAGGGCTTTTCAACAATATATTTGGTTATTCTCCAAGTCGAACATCTACGAGGTCACGTGAACATACTGGAGGCGGCCATGTTGGTCATGATGCTGCTGTGAATTATTGCTCGTCGAACAAGAAGAAACATCCAAACATAAAATGTTGGGCAGCACGTAGCATACACACGTATGACACACGCATCACACATACGTCTGATCGGCACATTTTCATCTTTGTTATTCCTTTTACTATAAATGCAAGAGATCTGTACTTCACTGCAACGAGTGAACATAAATCTGAAATAAAACAAACCGTTAGAAATACTAATAATAAATAATATAGGTCCGAACATTCATGACGCCTCCTTGCATCTCTATGCTGACGATACAATTATTTATTGTCGAGCTAATAACTGGTTTCCATAACATCATCCAGTCAGACTTGTTCCATCTCAAACTGGTGCTAAATGCTGATAAAACCAGAGGTGTTGTTTTCCAACAGGAAGTTGGTGCTAGTAGTTCTTCCTCCTCTCTCATCCATGCATCATGTTCCCACTGAGTTACAAATAGTTGGGCATTCTGGTCCATGCACATCTTTCACAGTGGTTCATTCAGCAGTGGGGGGACACGAGCGCACTCCACAGGTCAGAAGAGAAACTATTGTTGTAGATAAATTATTTTAAAAATGTATTGTTTACTTGACTCTCTGGCCTGAGACTTTTCAGGACTTCAGTTTATTTTTTAAATGTCATAAACCCCAGACAGAACAACTTTTTCTGACAAGAAACAATAACAGAAAAAGGTACGTGAGTTCTGATCTTCTAAACAACTTTCTGTGTAAGATAAAAAACAGAATTATTTATGAAGAGATGTCATTTCAGCCAGCTCTAACGTTTCCAGACCACGAGATAAACCAGGACTGGGATGAAGCTCACAGGGATGATGGTGAGCGCCACCACCAGGCTGGTAGGAGCATCCTCACACAGGTCCTCCTCTTCCTCAGTGCAGTTGTGGAAGAAGCTGGAGTGGATGTGGACGAAGAAGTCCTGAATGTCACGGTTTGGGAAATAGCAGTCAACCATGGCGGTGAGCGTCTCCAGACACACCGTCAGGTCGTTGTAGGGTCTGCAGAACAAAACAAACACATTATATATATTTTATATACAGTATTATATATATACAGTATTATATATACAGTATTATATATATACAGAATTATATATATACAGTATTATATATATACAGTATTATATATATACAGTATTATATATACAGTATTATATATATACAGTATTATATATACAGTATTATATATACAGTATTATATATATACAGTATTATATATACAGTATTATATATATATATACAGTATTATATATACAGTATTATAAATACAGTATTATATATATACAGTATTATATATACAGTATTATATATACAATATTATAAATACAGTATTATAAATACAGTATTATATATATACAGTATTATAAATACAGTATTATAAATAAAGTATTATATATACAATATTATAAATACAGTATTATATATACAATATTATAAATACTGTATTATATATACAATATTAGAAATACAGTATTATATATACAGTATTATATATACAATATTATAAATAAAGTATTATATATATACAGTATTATATATACACAGT
>NC_056514.1:39735522-39743427 GCF_014905685.2 Nematolebias whitei | reverse complement strand
TTTATATACAGTATTATATATACAATATTATAAATACAGTATTATAAATACAGTATTATATATACAGTATTATATATACAATATTATAAATACAGTATTATAGATACAGTATTATAAATACAGTATTATAGATACAGTATTATAAATACAGTATTATATATACAATATTATAAATACAGTATTATAAATACAGTATTATAAATATAGTATTATAAATACAGTATTATAAATATAGTATTATATATACAGTATTATAAATATAGTATTATATATACAATAGGTTCTTCATGTTAGTTCAAACTGGTTCAGATATTTAGGGTTTGGATCGTTTTAGATTGTTTTCATGGGGCCAGATGGTTGAAGTAAGTTAATAAATTAAGTTTTTTCTTGTTTCCTGAAACTTTGACATAAAACACAAATTCTGAAAGAGTTGAGATGATTAAAATAAAAATAAAATTACAACAGAACCTTATTAACCCAAAATTTCATCACAATGAAAATGTAAACAAATCAAGTGTGAAATCTATAAAACCAGTTGTTGGAGGTTTAGGAGGACCTGAGGAGACCAGGTGGCTTTTGAACTGTGAGCTGGACACAGCCTGGATGGTTCCTCTCGTCTTTAGTCTGGAGGATGTGGTGTCAGTGGTTTCCAACCAGAACCTCAGATTTTGACCCACCTGATGTCGGAACAGTTCTGGACTTCTCATCACTCCAGTTTAAATGAGCTCTGGTCCAGAGAAGATGGCAGAGGTTCTGGATGCTTTTCACATCTGGCTTCTCTTTGTCTGATAGAGCTTTAAACAGCATCTGTGGATGAACTGTGTTTATAGACGATGATCTGTGGAAGAGTTCCTGAGCCCAGAACCGGAACCAGACCTGGTTTTCATGCAGTGGCCCCTGGAGGCCTCGCCCTTTGAGCTTAGATTTCTAGTCTTTTTTTTGGAACAATAAAACACAGCAACAATTTTAAATTTTAACTTCATTTTATAAAATATAGCTTTTCTGCTTTAAATTTTGTTTTATTTTTCTGAATAGAAGCGTTAAGTCTGAAATAAACATCAGTTTTTGCATCACAGCCGGTACAGCTTCCATTCATTTGTTAAATTACAGTTTTCTTTTGTTTTCATCACAAAAATCATTCCCGAAGTTCCACAATATTTAAAGTAAGTGCTTCAGTGTAGACATTAACGGGTGTTTGTTTGTTGAGCTCTTATAGTTTCATGTTTCAAACCTGCAGTTGTTGCAGTTGTTGCCCCTCCTATTCTCTTTATACCTGCTGCCACTTGGTGCTATTTTCCAGAAACACAACATGCCCTTCCACTTCTACGCCGATGACTGTCAAATTTACTTCCCCCTAAGACACAATGGTACGTGCTCTATTCAACCGCTGCTCAACTGCCTGGCTGACATCAGGGACTGGATGGCTTTAAACTTCTTAAGTTTCAATGAAAAGAAGTCTGAAGTCATGTTGTTCCCTCCCAAGGACACCATCACAAACCACTGCATCGACCTCTCCGCTCTAACCCTGTCAGAAAAACAAAGAGTCACTAATCTGGGCGTGATAATGGACCCTTCCCTGAAACTTAACAATCATGTAAACATGATTAAATCCTGCTTCTTCCAACTGAGGCGGCTGTCTAAACTGAAGCCCATATTGTCCAAAAAGAACCTGGAGACAGTAATACATGCATTCATTACATCTAGGCTTGATTACTGCAATTCACTCCTGTTTGGTATCAGTCAGACCTCCATTGCACGACTACAACTGGTCCAGAATGCAGCAGCCCCATTTTTAACCAGTACAGGCAAAAGAGAGCACATCACACCAGTTTTGGCCTCACTGCACTGGTTACCGGTTCACTTTCGAATCCAGTTCAAAATACTCATGTATGTCTACAAATCACTGAACAGTGTCGCGCCCCCCCCCCCCCCATCTCTCTGATCTGCTACAACCGTATGTCCCACCACGTTCCTCGTCCCGTTTAAAAACTCACAACTATTCAGCAGCTTTCAACACCAGATGATCTGTGTTTTGATCCTGTATGCTCCACACTGGTTTGTCGTCATTATCTGCATCGTTTTTACGTCTATATTCTGATTTACCTCATTTTGTATTTTGCTTTGTGTGTTACCTGTTGTTCTGTCTGTACAGCACTTTGGTTGGCCTTGTAGCTGTTTTAAGTGCTCTATAAATAAAATGGTATGGTAAAGTTTGAACTGAAAGGATCAAACTTGACGAGGAAAAGCAGATTTTATGAAAATGTAACTTGTTGAGTCTCAACAAACAAGTGAAGCTGCAGCAGTTTGTCGACTTCCTGCCTGAACGTAATCAGTAGAGGAGTGAGGCCGAGGGGAGGAACCGGCCCAGACCCGGCTCTGATGATGGACATTTCCCCTAACGTTCTTGGACACTCTGAAACCTGCACTGACTTCTGTGTGACAAGAAAAACAAAAGTGCATCAGCCTGCTTCTCAGAACCTCTGGAGTGTTCAAACCTGCAGACACGTTCAGTTTGCCTTAAATTTCAGTAATTTGCTGCAAGCGTTTGATTCAATGCATTTGGATTTTGAACTGAATTTAAAGTTTTGAATACACACAAAGGATGTTAACTCTGATCTTAGAGAAATCTCTATTTTATAAATGTCTAATTGTTCTTATAGATTTAAAATATGTTTATGACACAAAAAGATAAGATCTTAAGTGAGTTTAGACAAGTAGTGTTTGAATGAGTTCATTGACTGAATAATATTTAATTTCAAATTAATTTTATTTATTTTTATTTTTAAAAATTTAATAAAATGTTACCCTGTAAATGTTTCCTAATTTGCAAACTTTCATTTTTGTTTGATTTATTTTTACATTTGTTTTTTTACTTTGTTAATTCAATTCAATTTTAGGTCCTTTTTTTAGTTGCAGCACTTTAGTGCAGTTTAAAAAAACATTTATGGGTAGAACTGGCTTAAATTAGTTGACAAAATATAATGATTAAATCCTAATTTTTACCGGTTTAGAAAATAAATAAAAAAACAAAGAATAATGTTTGAGTTTTTCTTCAGTCCAACGGCCCGTCGTGAAGGAGAAACAGCGCCCCCCCGGGCTCCATTGGGTTGTAATACAAATCATCGTGTGGACAGAAAAGGTACTGCAGCATCACGTGACAGAAGAACCCCCAGGTGTAGCTAATTAAACACATAATCGTTGGTTTCTTTGCGGTTACTTTAGAAGAAGAGTATGGAATTAATTTAGAGACATTTCTTTGAACAAAGCATGTTTAGCCGAGAAGAGTAATGGAGCTTGTGACCTAACTTAGCTTTGCTAACAGGTTAGCTAGCTGGGACGGAAGTCCGCCAAGAAAAACCGTTAGGTTGGACACCATGGACCGGACCGGACCGTTTCTGTCTTCAACAGAAAAAGACATTAATTTGAGGTAAGATGTGCTTTTACTTTCTCTTTCTGTCCCTTTTTTACTATGTCGGAGTTTTATTCCTTGTTGTCTCTTTTGTGGGCGAAAGTTTGTGTTTGTATTCATTTTTTATTTATTTATTTATTTACCGCCTAAATTTCTGAGGTTGTATTTAAAACTGGTTTAATCTAAACACTCCACCAATCTAAAGTCTGCTTTACAGATTATTCATTCAACCTATATTTATTTTATTTATTATTTAATTTATTTATTATTATCGGTTTTTGTTTGTTAATTAAAACCGCAGCTGTAACCATCCCACTGCGCATGCGCGGCTTTCTGCCTCTTAAGCTTTATAAGTTTTTAAGTTTCTCTGAATCATTGTTTGAGCTCGTGATGGTTCATGTTTGACAGGCATGCAAATAAACTATCAGCAAATAAAAAATGATCACCATGTTTGCAAATATTAATTCACTAACAAAAAACCACAAATACAAAGTAAATTCTTGAACAATGCAAAAGCAGATGAATAGAAATACAAAACTAAACGTACGCTTCCATAGCAACCTGAAGTAACAACAAAGAAATAAAAAACGGCTATATTTACTCTAGATGTCAGCTGAGCTGTTCAGGTTTAAATAAGTTATATTTATTTGTCATATGCAGGTTAACAGAAGGTCAACAAATGACATGTTCAGGATGAGAAGAACCGATTTGACTGTCTCAGCGTGACCTTTGACCTTCCTACTCCCATATGAGTTGGCTCATTAAGATTGTTTAATTAACCAATTATATTATCTTTAATGGCTTCAAATCAGACTTTGATGTTCTGGGAGTTTGAGATAAGTCTACATAAACGTGATGTTGACTTGGCCTTTAATTTGATTTAAAAAGTTTAAATGATAAAGGCATTAGGACTTTATTTAAATAAATAGTGCTCAGAGTTTTGTTTTTATCTTTGGAGGTATTTTTCCCAGGTCCGTTCAGTTTATACATTTAGGATTTATGTTTGTACTAAATTACAACAATAAAATTAAAATAGTATATTAACATGTTTTCGTTGTATTTAAATTGAGAAATGATGTGACTTTAAAACTTTCATAATGAGCTGGGAGTTTAGAAAAGTAGATTTAGTTGGTCAGTCAAACTTTAATCCTCCTGCTGCCCTTGGGTCAAAACCACACGAGGCCTCTGTGTTGAGACTGAGATTTGACCCAAGGGCAGCAGGAGGGTCAGGTTAGGAACATTGAGCTCTGGGTTTTATGTTTCTGTAAAAACTTTTAAATTTGTGAATTATGCATATTTAATGAGCAGTTTTCATGTGAATTAACATAAATATTCACCTACTGCTGTGTGTGTGTGTGTCCTTGTTTATGCTACTTTGTGAGGCCCATTTTTTCAACTTATACTACATTGTGAGGACCAACTGCTCCTTATGGGGCCCAAAGCCCGGGCCCCATAAGAAGAAGTCCCGTTGGTGGGTTAGGGGCTAGGTTTAGGACTAAGGTGTGAATTGAGGATGTGTTAGGTTTAGGGTTAGGTATGTACTGGTGATGGTTAGGTTATGGATAAAGGGCATGGTTAGGCTATAGAAATGAATGAAAAATGAATTGAAGTCAATGCAAAGGCCCCATAAAGATAGCAAAACAAACCTGTGTGTGTGTGTGTGTGTGTGTGTTAGAAAATACCTTATGAAATGATTCAGATTTTAATGAAACTCTTCAAGTAATTATTCAGTGTAACTCTACAACCTCATGAGCTTTCGGAGTTAACCTGATTCAAGATGGCTGCCACAGCTAACTGACTTTAGTAACAGAAACATATTTAACTATACGAGCTACAGTCTGAGGTGGTAGTAGCTGAGAGTCATCCTCGGCTCATACTTAAGAGCTAACACGTAGAACATGAGAGCGTCTTAAAGTTTGACCAAGACGCTCCAAACTCTCGACGTAAGCTGTTAAAACTGTGTTGTGGCGGGTGACAGGCATTCCCTCAGGTGATGCTGGTCCTGTTTAATGTTAGATGTTAAAACTGTGGTGTGGCGGGTGACAGGCATTCCCTCAGGTGATGCTGGTCCTGTTTAATGTTAGATGTTAAAACTGTGGTGTGGCGGGTGACAGGCATTCCCTCAGGTGGTGCTGGTTCTGTTTAATGTTAAAACTGGTGTGGCGGGTGACAGGCATTCCCTCAGGTGGCGGTAGTTACCCGATGACGTTCTCCAGGACGCACCAGTCTGCTGCGTCCAGTTGCTGCAGGTCGTCCTGAAACTTGGCTCCGCAGTAACTGTGGCTGAGCTCCAGCAGCTGGACCCGGTCACAGTGTCTGCGTGTGGACTGGACCTCCTGGTTCTGGAACCTCTCTGCAGGACGTTCACAACCATCATGCACTTTGAACTCGGGCTTTTCAGCACGCTGGATATTTTCTGACTCACCGTCGTCCTCGGTGAGAACCGCAGAACTCTGGTTCCTGCGCCGCTCGCCCTCCAGTTCTGCCGTTGGCCCGTTGGGTTCTGTTGGACCTGCGGGTCCAGCAGCTTTTATCAAATGATTCATGCCTGAAGAACTTCACTAGTTCTACACAGAAAGTTTTCGTTCGGATGAAAATAACTTTATTTTGCTTCAACAAATGATGCTCTCTGTGATTGTTTACTTCTAAATAAAGACAATAAACAACAATTATCTCAACCGCAGCTTAAAACACAAAACTTAATAAAATTTCTGTAACTTATTTTATTTCATCGCCTTTTTTCACTCGATGCTCGTTTGATTTAACTGTTGAACTTGATTTAAGATGGCTGCCACAGCCAGCTGAGCTAAAACAAACGCACATCCTCAGGTAAAAGTTGTGGCAGCAGCCGAGAGTTTCCAACGCCTTTAGCTGGCTTCAGCTGTTGTCTGTTAGCAAAATATCTCCTGAACCACTCACCTAATTTTACTGAAACTGCAAACGTCTCAAACACAAACGGAGTTTCGGCTGATTTGACCAAAACAGCTACGACTCAACAAAAGCTTTTATTTTGAAACTGAAACAAAAGGCGTCGGTTCTTTAACAGGAAGTAGATTTAAATTCAGTTTGTTCTGTAGAGATCAGCTGTTTGTTTCTGACTTAATGTGAGTTTATTTATTTTGGGAGGATTTTTCATATTGTAATCGTTACAAATATTTTCTGTTCAGCAGCTTAAATGTTTAAAATGTTTTTTTACATCAGAACAAAAATATTTAAACATTTATCAGCTCATACGTTTTTTCAACCTTTATTTAAACACGTTAGTCTCATTGAGTTGCTCTCAGCTCCAAACTTAAAAAAAGTTTTTAATTTTATGAGGAATAAAAGAGGCATACATCTGATTTATCTAATTATTGCTTGTTTACAAATAGTTTTACCAATAATTTTAAGGTTCAAATGTTCAATTTGACATTTGATGCACAAACAACTCAACCTGACAAATTATTTATTGAATAAATGAAACTAATAAAAGCCTTTAATCTTATATCTAATATTTATGGCTGTTTGAAAAAAAAAGTTAATTTTACTGAGATTCTGTAGATTAAAGATGAAGGAATTTAATATGAATCAAACATTTATAATTAAACATACGGGGTATATAATCATTTGTAATTAAACATTTATAATTCACCATATATAAATAATTAATCATATATAATTACATGTTTATAGTGACTTAATTAAACGCACATAATTGAACGTACTGTTAGTGGTGTAAACCTGAACGGTTCGGTTCCTCCAAACGTCCAGCGTCTCCTCCGTGGTGTTGGCTGATGGTGGCACCGTCACACCTGCAGAGAAGTGTTTAATAAACGTCCTACATGCTCCACATGTCGGACTTTTGTTGTTCTGCCGCTGAAAAGAACAAATCTGACCCTTCAGATTAAAACAAGAGTCCAACGTTGGGTCAGAACTCACCGAGGACGAGCGCAGGAAGGAGCAGGCAGAGCGTCATGGTGGAGCTGCAGGAACCTCCGAGGTTCTTCTGGGACTCGACGGGCCATCCTGAGCCTGAACACCGGAGGTTCTGATGGGTTCAGAAAGAAGCCCGGCCCTCCTTATCTCATCTCGGCTAACGAGGAGGAAGTTTTTAAAGCTCTCTGCTGGAAAAACACCTAAAACAAACAAACCAAGTCAGGAAGGGATGAGCAGAAACAGGAAGAGATTAGATTTATATTCTGTAATCCAAAGTAAAATCTCCTCATTGAATTAGTTTGTTGGATGAAAATTCTGCAGTTTGAGTGTTAAAACACGCAGATTATGAAGCTGGGCTGATCGTGGATTAAATTAGGCCAAAATAAAGTCCCTGTTGACTCAGAGGAGTTAAATTAGTAATTAATCGCAGCCTTTGATCTATTTTTATTTGCTCTAAACGTGTGGACGATCTCGAGCTGCTGCTCCGAACGAGTTAACGGAAGAATTCAGTCGACTGATCCGACACGGCCGTCATCAGCTGATCTTTCATTAAACATTCAAACCAAGCGGTCATCAGAGAC
>NC_056514.1:39729801-39735512 GCF_014905685.2 Nematolebias whitei | reverse complement strand
GCTGATCTTTCATTAAACATTCAAACCAAGCGGTCATCAGAGACCAGGATTCAAGCAGATCTCAAAACAAAGTGCACCCGTGGAAAACCACGTGGAGCTGTTGCAGCAGAACATTTAGGTTCTGCTGGTCCCGGTGGATGTGCTGCAGAAGAAGACCTCCACAGTGTTGGTGTGTATGAGCTACGCTGCTCAGACTGTAAAGGAGGGGATTTCCAAGAATCCCCTCCAGATTAAAGGTCCCTGACCCCCGTGGTTAATCCACAGCAGATAACTGCTCCGTGGTCCGGGTGGTCTGTGATGAAGAAGGAAGTTCTGGTGTTTCCTCCAACATGTCTGACATGAACGTGGCTTGTTTTTCCTTGGATGAATGCACATCCATCAATCAGGTGGTGCATGAGATATTTTGCTAACAGACACGATCTGCTTCCTTCCAGTGGTGAGTCATAGGACCGCCTCGGATTGTTCTGGTGTTGCTGAAGGAGAATGGAGCAGCTTCCTCTGCTGATGGCGTCTGAAAGTGTTCTGCGGGTGCGGGGGGGTCTGGATTCAGGAAACCGGTGCGGCTCGAAGGAAGTTGTTCCAGGAAGCTGTCGGCCGCTGCGTTGTGTTTGCAGCTCATGTTTCAGTTCAGGAGTCGAACGTGCTCAAAACATCAACTTCCTGCGTGCCCAGGTTTTATTCAGCTATAAAAACTAGGGATACTGGATTTTTATCCGATATGTTAAAAATTAATTGGCTGATAACCGATACCAATACCGATTATTTATTTATTTATTTATTTATTTACAGAGACGACGTAGCTTTCTCTGCTGTGGAATTAGGACATTATTCTGTATGGTCTCGGTCAGTGTGGGCTCCTGTGCATGAAGGACGGCCTTTTTAACGTCAAAGTTTTTGTCAGTTGTGTCGTAAGACTATTCATGCTAACGGGCTAACACGACGTCCAGATGTTCGTGGTAAAACTCACCCAAGTGCTACAGCTGTTAGCTTCTCAGTGACGTCAGAAATGACGGCCTGTAACTCGGGTAACGTTACATCGGAAAAATGTCTCCGACTGGGGACGATGTCGCGAGGCTCAACGTAGTCCTGCATCCGTTTTTATTTTAGTAAAATGTTTTATTTTAGTAAAATGTTTTATTTTAGTAAAATGTTTTATTTTTATCTAGTTTTGAACCTGGAACAGAACAGAGTTGAAAATAAAAAGTGTTTGGAGTAAAAACAAAAACCTTCGTCGTGTTCAACATGCTCAATGTTTATTTTTACCACGGTTATTTTTGTCTACAGGACGCTTGTTGAAGATGCTGAGGCTTCAGTTCTTTTATTATAAACGGATTAAACACGCCGTCCTGTCATGAATGCACGTCGCCCGCCGCCTTAACGTCACGGTTTTAAACTGAGATCTTCTGATGGAGGCTGGAAGGACCTGAAACTTTCTACTGAACACTAGTTGTATCTTCTCAGCTTTACTTCTCTGTACTTTACAGTTTGAATATTACACAGTATTTTATTGATCTTGTGACAGAGTACTGCATCATTTCTGTGCTCATGATGTTTATTAAGATAAACAGTTAAATGTTTAAAAAATAACATTTTGTACCATCTCATGTGATCTGCTCAAAGTACGGAGGATGACTCAGAGTGTGTGTGTGTGTGTGTGTGTGTGTGTGTGTGTGTGTGTGTCAGAAGCTTTGTTTAGCGGCCGGTGTAAAACCCAGAGCAGATGATTTCCTCACATGGAGCCGCGTGGAACGATTCACCGCTGACCTGAAACTGTTCTCCAGTTTCACACCTTCTCTTTCATCGTGCCACAGACAAAATGCAGCTTCTGCTCGTTTTCACACCGAACGTGACAAAAACCTTCACCTCTGAAGAAAAGCTGCTCAGAATAATGTCGTCAGGTTTAATTTAAAGGCAGATGCTCAACTGTTGAGCACCTGAACGCACCACGACAGGGATGAGTAGTTTACTGTCTTTATCGGTGACTTGTACATGAAAACGTGCATTTTAATATTTGAATAAAAGCCTCGCTGCTCTGAGGGAACGAGCGCAGCCCGTCTTTCTGCTCTGAAGAGTTCCTGTAGAAATACACGAGGAGAAGAACAAGAATCTGAACAACAAAAATTCAAAAGCTGAAGGTTTAAATAAAATCCACTGAGAAAAAAAATCTAAACATTAAAAGAATCAAATTGTAAATTTTACTGAAACCTTTAAACATATAATTCAAATTAGTAAATGCTTTGAAATGTATATATTTTTTTATAGTGTGTTTATACCATATAAAACAATAATAATGATTAATAATAATAATATTGTTATGGTTGTTATTGTTGTCGTTAGTATTATTATTAATATCCATGTGTTGTAACGTTTAGTCAACTGTTTAATGATCAGTTTTTGGTTTTGTCATGTCGACCAACATATTTGAGTCAAATATTACCTGAAGATGTTTAATTTAGTTTTCAATATTAACGCGCAGATAAATCTGAGAGTTCTAAAATTAAGTTGCATTTCTGCTTTTTATCTGGTTACAAAACATGAGACCAGAATGCAAATCAAGATTCAGATCAACTTTTATTAAAAACATTTTAAAGCTCATCAGCAACAAAATAAAGATGTAATTTTAACCTTCACCAGTGTATAAATACTTAAAAGTATGCATGCATGTGTGTATTTATACTTCTCAGTTGCTTCTCAGGAACTGAACGTTTTGTTGCAGCAACATATTGTCCGGTTTAGTTGCCAAAACAAACCGGTTCTGGTTTGGGCCTCGGGGTGGATTTTATTTTATTTTTTTATTTATAGTTTGTGCTTTTATTGTGTTTTTAAATGTGATCTATCGCTAATTTTAAATGCATTCAGTGAACTTTAAATAAATAAATAAAATCATCTATGTCATTATTTGACTGTCGATCTCACAAATATTTCAAAGACGTTCGATCGTTTGCTAGATCTTGTTTCTCAGAGGAATATTTTTATACATCGACTGCGGTTCTGAAGAGCTGAGCAGCAGAACCAAAAATAAACTGAGCATTTTAGAAAAATATGATTTAAACAGAAACACGGGAGGATGTGGAGACGCACAAACTTAGGATCTTTGGTCTTATTTATAATAAATATGACAGTGAGTGTGTGTTAAAAATAATTACAAACTTAATAATAATAAAAATATGGACAGCTACTCTGTGCTGCAGAAATGATTCGAGTTAATTTTGAATCTTTGTCGCGTCCATATTGAACATTTAAATGTCTTAACTTCTTAAAAAGCCATTTAACACAAAGTATTTTACAATTGACACAAATCTATGCGTGAACGGCTGAAGTGATGCTCTCGGCGTCACTAGGACGTGAACAGGTCTGCTTTATTGTTAAACTGATAAATGTAATTTATAAATGTAATTTTACTCATTTCAAGACAATTGATGCCAAAAATGTTCCCTGAATTGAACAAACGTGGAGTTTACAAAGTATTTGTAGATGTTCAATCATTTATTTATCTGCTACTGTTGGTTTTAAATAAAATCCTTATCTGGCAGTTCATCTAGTTTCAATTTCAAAGCTCTTTAAGACCTTTAGCTGTGCACCAACATCCTCAGGCGAAGGTTCTTGTCAAATATGTTTAACTTCTTCTTCCACAGCAGATTCTCGGTCATTTCACAGAATTAAGATGCTTTTTGTGTTTTAATGATCCTAACGTCCAGATGTTTCTGTGAAAGTCGAACGCTGCCAGCAGCTGCTCAGCCCAAAGGTTGCTCACGGTTGACGAGCAGGTCACCAGTTTCACACCAGTTTCACACCAGTCTGCATTAACCACACACACAAACAAGCAGCGCGGGGAGGAGGGATGAAACGAGTCGCTAACCGCACCGCAGATCGAGGATCGTCAACATGCCAGCAGTTCTCATGAGCACGACGACGCCAAGCAGCCCATTGTACATTTCTCTCATGGTCTGGAAACCAGTCGGTCTGGTCTGGTCTCTGTAGAAACCAGCAACACGTCTGCACCGTGTCCAACACTAAGGTCAGATGTCACCATGCAGAAGATCTGCTGCATCAAAAACTCAACAGCTGCACGCAACAATGGAGTGCAGGTGGGCAATGAAACGCTGTGCACGCTGCCTAACCTAGAGCTTGACAAGCCGTGCACTTGACAAGCCGTGCACGTGAAGATGGACCTTGGATTTCGGAAACTGGCCACAGAAAACCCGGCGGTTCAGCTCGCTGGTGACCAACACTCGGATTCAGAGACCGCAGCTGAAAGGATCATTTCTTGTGGAGTCCGAGACGTGAAGACGTGAACGTTGCAGAGGCTGCTTGGACCAGCGTTGGTACCGGACAGAGGCGGCTTGGACCAGCGTTGGTACTGAAGCTCCTTTCAGGTCCACTTTATTTGTAAAACGGACCACCTGCAGTCAGAACTACGTTTAGTTTTCTTGTCGGGGTGCAACATTTTATTTTTGTCGCCTCAGATTATTGGACTAATCTGAAAAGGACAAAAGGTGAAGTCGACTCCCGAAACAACGTTGACCTCAGAGAAGTTAAAAGTCCAACCACCAGTAAACACATCAAACCACATCTGGGTGGAACAACCGATACCAGCCCAGGTTCCTGACCTCCGCACCTTTCGTCCTCCGGCTGAACCTGCTGCTCGTGAACTAAACGTTGACTTGTTTCATTTCCTGGTCTTCAAGTCACACCCGTCAAATCTGCTCCACCTCAACTCAGAGTGACCTTCAGGGTTTCATGGACTTTAAGGAAGCAGCTCTCCAACCAGGTTGTGAGGTTGGGAACTTCCCAGAACCAGCGCGATCACGAGTTTTAGAGCCTTGAGTAAAAAATAAAATCATGTGATCCATGTTTATTTGTCGTTGTGAAAGAATGGATCAATTCCCCCTAAAATGAGTCAAATGGGTCTCGTGCTCGATGAGCGGAACAAACGGTCCTCTTTCCAAATGTACGACCCTCAACGGAGGTCCATGAGTGGCAGCAAGAGGGAACTGGGTCTGGTTCTGCAGACAGTCGTTCAGTGAGGTCTTCACGGGTGGAGCTCGAGAGAAGACAAAAGAAAAACGAGTTGTGCTGTTGATGGTGGTCCTGTGTGAGGAGCGCCCTCGTCGTTTTGGTGTCTTCTGCCTAAACCGGACTCTGGTCTGGGGCTGGGCCACCAACTGAACAGGCCTCAGTCCTGAATGTGGGTCCAAACCTGTGATGAGGTTTCAGGACGAGCCACGCCTGGAGGTTTGTGCACCGGCGACTCCGTTTGGGCTCAAAACTCAGAATTCAGACTCCAGGGTGGTACTTGGGTCTCGTCCTGGATCTTTTCAGTTAGTATCAACACAACCAGCTGTTTACCAACGCTTTGCTAAATGCTCACATCTGTACGCAAACCGCAGCATCTGTATGTCCATCATGGTGGAACAAATGGTCTCCATGATGCCACAGCACGAACTCTATGAACCAAAACTTGTGCCGTCGTCACCACCAAGTACCCACGGTTCTATTTTGATGACGTAGAAGAAAACACTTCAAACATTAATTAGTTAAAGATTTCCTTTAAGGAGTTTTGAACAAACCGCATTAAATGACCCAGATAAGCAGACTGTAGTACATTTTACCACTGCTCTGCACCGCACAGAGTACATTTTACCACTGTTCTGCACCGCACAGAGTACATTTTACCACTGCTCTGCACCGCACAGAGTACATTTTACCAC
>NC_056514.1:39720257-39729791 GCF_014905685.2 Nematolebias whitei | reverse complement strand
TGTACCACTGCTCTGCACCGCACTGAGTACATTGTACCACTGCTCTGACAGTGAATGTACTTACTGGGTGCAAGAGGGTAAATGTTTTATGTTGAAATGTAACTAAAAGTTATTTTGTTCCTTTAAATAATTTTAAGACTCATTTGATCAAATTACAGGTGCGTCTAAAGAAAAATGAGTATCTTCAAAAAAGTAATTTAGTCATTTCAAAAAGTTAAACTCATTTATTACATAGCTCCATCACATAGTGAAATATTTCAAGCCTTTATTTCTTATAATTTTGATGATTATAACTTGGAGTTAATGAAAAACTAAAATTAGAATCTTCCACAGCCAGCTGCTGTTGTCGGTGTGTGTCGGTGTCGAGTCCTGCTGGAACATGAAACCAGCATCTCCATGAACTCGTCAGCAGATGGAAGCATGAAGTCTCTAAAATGTCCTGCTAGGTGCTGCGTGGACTGTGGACTTAAGAAACCCAGTGGACCAGCACCAGCAGAGGACATGGACCCAAACCATCACTGACTGTGGAAACTTCACTCTGGACTTGAACAACGTGGATTCTGGACCACCTCTTTTCCTCCAGACTTCGAGACCTTGATTTACAGAACTTTAATGTGAAAATAGGACGTTGGACCACTGAGAGACAGTCCAGGTCTTTGTCTCCTCAGCAGGTAAGACGCTTCTGATGTTGTCTCGGCTGGACTTGAGGAACGAGACATTTTTAGCTCATGTCCAGGAGTTCATCAGCTGAGACACCAGGAGTTTACAATATTCAACCTCTTCACAATATTCTCATTTTCTGAGGCTCTGAGTTTTGGTTTTTCATTATTTTTAAAATGATCAAAATTACAAGAAATGAAGGCTTGAAATATTTCACTGTGTGATGGATCTATGTAATAAATGAGTTTCTCGTTCTGAAATAATTAACCAAACTAATTAAACTTTTTCACGACATCCATCGTTTTGAGATGCACCTGTACCTGCAGAGGTTAAGGTCTGGCACCGGTCTCTTGGTCCACCCAGATGTGCTTGGGCTTGTGTTATTGTTGGTTGAACCGTCTCGTTGGGTTTTATCAGAATTTCTTTCAGATCCCACTCTGGGACTGTTGTTGGAGGTGAACCGATTGTTCTGCAGGTCGAACATCTTGTGCAATGCAGCCCACAGAGTCATGTGACGCAGCTGCAGAACGTGCATCGTATCAGTTGGCATCAACAGTTCTGTAAAAACCCAAAGGCTTGCCGGGTACGTGGAGGTCAGCAGAACGTTTTCATTGGCTCATGCTGAGGTTGAGCCCACAGGCTTGTTTTTTAAAGAGCGCCAGGTTCTCCACATCTGCTCTGCAGGAAATGTTGAGCACCTCCAGCACAACCGGTACGTTTTACTTTACTAAATTATTATAGAAGCAGGAAACGTTTCAGACCAGCTACACCTGCACTCTTACTAATGTTGGGAGCAAACTTTAAAGTTTAATTTCTGTACTAAAGTGGACGATCAACTCTACGATTTAAATATTTCTGAAATGTATAAATGTTCATTTACCATTAATATATATATATTGTTCTCGAGCACCTGAGAAACCAATGATTAAATCCTCACATTTAGACTCGCCGCAGCTGATTTAAATGTTTACATTTAGTTGTTACATCCACACAGTGAAGTGGTGAATTTGTCATCACAAATCTGAGCCCACGATTCACTCATTCACGAGATTTTCTTTTTATTCGTCAGCTGCCGGAGACAACTCTGAAACTGTGAACTGAGATGACTGCTGTCCCTGTTGCTCTAGAAGGAAACGTATAAACATAAATCTTTGCAGATTTTTCACTTGTCCTCCAAAAACTACACATTAGGCAAAACTTCAAGTGTGCCGCAGCGAAAAGTGAAACGATGAACTAAAATCTGCTCCGACCGGAGATGATATTTGTTTAAAAACTGCCTCGCAGTCATAAAGTGGCAACGAGCCGACGCGACGAGTAAAAACTGAAACGTGTAACAGCTGCCCACTCAGACCGAGCGCCGAGTCGCCGGAAGATATTCTCACTTTCAGCTTGTTAAAGTGCCGCTTCCTCATATCGTGGCCTTAAATTCAGTTTTACTGTCAGGTCTGCAGAAATCTAGTGAAGCGGACCTTTGGTTTAGTTTTTGGTGGTTTTGCATTCCTTAAGATCCCTAAAACTTAAAGCGTACACCGGATGATATTTTTGCAACAAACCTATAAAGCCACAGCAATTTACTCATTCTAGAAAACAAAGCAAAATATAAAGAGTTTAAATGCTTTAAAAACAGAAATAAACAATTTATATACACACCGGCGTCTATTAGTTATTAAAATACAAAGTTTTTTTTTTAATAATTTGCTTTTTAAAGTTGATATTTTTAATTTAAAGTGATGACAAGCTGCAAAACAAACACTTCATTGTCCCCACAGGATATTTATTAGTGAACACATGACTAATGAATTAGCTGAATAAGCTGCTTTTTTTTGTTACCTTTTTCTTTTAGCCATCCTATTTGTTATAAAAAAAATAAAAAATAAAAAAACTGTAGTATGACTTTTTATAACTGTTTATTCTTGTCCATTGTTGTCATCTTTCTTTGTTAAATCAGGTCTCTCTTGTAAATGAGTCCTCGAGGCTCAATGGGATTTACCTGAATTAATAAAGGTTGAATGAACTAATGAATTAAAAAAGTGTATTTTAAAAGTAAATTAAGTTCATATTCAAATAACTTTTAATAATTAAAAAAAAAAGTTGTACAATTAACGCAATTAAAGAGATGTAGTTATGTACGAACAGTGCAGCTTTTTAAAATGTACTGACTTTCATTTAGTAAAAACATATTTTGCGTGTTTGGGTTTTTAGTTTGTAGGTGTGAGTTGAGAGAATATCGGATGTTTCCAGTACGAGCGCGAACTGAGAACTTACTGATATCTAGAAATCATCAGAGGTAGATAAGACTGAGTCAGAGCAGGAGAGGAGGGAGATCATGCAACCCTTCAGTATTTTTATCAGAGCAACAAAAAACAACAACAAAATGTACAATAAAGCAGCTTTTCAGTAAATGTCAGCGGGCCAGGAATACAGCCTTGTTGAACTCCTTTGATCGATAGATTTATAGTTACCCATCGTTATCTGATGCAGTTGGGTGTTTTACTGTTTTTATATTTGAGAATAAAGGATCAATAACCAAACAGTTTTAACTATTGAAGCTTCATAATTCTGTTTGAAGTTAATTTTTATTAGAAAACCCTCAAGTCAAATTGTTTCCATTTTCTCGCCTTGAACCCTAATCACAAACAAGTGTTTTTAATCGTGTCAGCGCTGAGTCAGCATTTTTTGCTGTTTTCCTGTTGTTGTTTTTTTTTTTTTTAGGTTTTCGTGGCACTTTTACTCAGCACACTCCATTTTAGCCTTTTTAATTTCAAAATATTCAGCTTGATCGGTGCTAGGGCGCTAAATTGTTTACCCTCATTTACAAAAGAATCCTCTTTAAAATACATCGATGGCCCGTGTTTGAAATTGAAACCCACTCCACCATATTCAAAAGGCGTTCAATACAAAAACAACTGGACTTTATTTGTAACAGAAGACGTTTCGCTCCTCATCCGAGGAGCTGTTTTTGTATTGAACGCCTTTTGAATTCATCATGTCCTGCATGACTGAGAATCTTCACCAGCACACTCAACCATATCGTTACTGATTCTACTGATAATGCTAATTCGGCTGTTGCTAATTCCGTTTGCTGGTTTTAGCTGCTATTGCCACATTTTGCTTTTAGTTTCAGCTGAAGAACATTCAGAACTGAATTCAACAACAAAAGGAGCACTGGTTTATATTTTACCTGGAAGACCACCTCAAACTAAATTCATCTTCTAGTCCAATAAAGAGAAACTCTAAATTGCACTTGGCCTCACGTTTTGTTGGTGTTCCCCCTGAATCCCTGCCAAAAGATTTTCCTCTTACCTTTCAGGAAAACTGAGCCGTGGCCCAGTCGCTACATAAACTGAAGCATTAAAGAAGCGTTGTCACCGCAGCAGCAGCCTGGCTGGCGGCAGTGATGAAACCTGAAATGATCAGGGTGATTGTGAAACGTCTTTAAAGGCTGTTAGCACGCGACACTGACTGATCTGTGGCCCTTCAGGCTGCCCACGGTTTCCCCGTGCCAACGACATGATGCCAGTGTCACGCAACCCGCTGCAGCGTGACTAAGATACCACAGCTGCTTACTCAAACCGAGGAGCCGAGCGGCAGGTCCGACTTTCAAGCTGCTCCTGTTTCCTCAGGGCTCGTCAGAAGGGGAAGCACTCTGCTCACAATGAACCTCAACTTCATGTAAATAAGAGCTTTGTACAAAAAACAGTCGTCACGCAACGTGTCGCCTCCGGCGTTTAGCAGAAACAAAAAAAACTTCTCACTTTTAAAACACTTTGTTCTGCTGCTCGCTGACTCACATCCAGGACTTAAATTAAAACTTTGTTTTTCTTTGGACTGATCGACTTTATTTGCACTGGATCATGTGAAAAACAATCAATGTACGCATATTTTGCAATTTTAGCCGTTCACTTTCAGCTCATTTAAGAGATGGCTGCTGTGACTTTAGATTTTTTTAAACCTTTTTTTTTTATTCAAAATATTAAACTTTAAATTTTAACAAACATTTTCTCGTGAAATACACAGAACATTGTTCTCTTTGAAATGTGCTTCAACGAACAGGTTCTGTTTTTGTCTTCTGCTACTTTTAGCTTTTAGCTGCTCTTTGATACTTTAGCTGGTTTTTACTGCCTTTAGGTTTTAGCTAGTCTCACTTTAACTTTAGCTTCCCTTTTGCCGCTTTAGCTTTCAGCTTACTTATTGCTGCCTTAGTGTTAGCCTTCTGATAATTTTAGTTGGGTTTTACTGCTTTTAGCTAGCCTTCTGCTACTTTAGCTTTTAGCCTGCTTTTTGGAACTTCAGCAAGCATTTAGCTGTTTTAATTGAAAGCCACTTTTGGCTTAACTACTGGTAGTCCATCCCATTCAAGATGGCCACCGCAGCCAAGCAACTTTAGAAAACACAAAAACGGCTTCCACTCAGTAGATATTGAGCTAAACTTTAGTTTGGTAGTAACGGAGGCAAACCCAACACACACACTCTGTCAACTCTGTTAGGAAAATATTTCCGTGACCACTGGATGAATTTTAACCTACAACTGTTTGGAACCAGCCCAATTCAAGATGGCCGTCACTGCTAACTGACATTAGCAGACATGAAAATGGCTTCTCTCTCGTGGGTTTTCTAGATCCCCACGATGCTCTGAGCGCTGACGCACGTGGCAGAAACCTCACCATGAAATCACAGAAGGTCATTTACCAGGTTTGGCGTAAGCGACTATAACTCCGCCCCTTTTTCAGGATACGACGATTTTAGGTTGAAACTGTGGCGTGAATCTGAGGATATAAACTTCTAAATTGAATTCCTAATACAAGTCACGGCTCGATTTATTCATGGTGTAGTTTTAAAAACGTCATTAGAAGACAAATGTTAGCCTGTTGGTGTTTCTTTGATCTTTGCACGAGTGATTTATGAAAACGATCTTTCTCCCAGCAGCCATGGCCTCCAACACCTCCGACGATTATTTGAGCTACTCTGCGTACGATGGTTTGGGCTGTAACGGCACTAACTGCTCGGATGAAGACGACTCTGGCTGGTGTGAGGCTGACGAGCAGCAGGAACGCATCATCCGAATGTTCCAGACGTGCGCGTTCTGTCTGATCTTTCTGCTGGGCATCATGGGCAACGGCCTGGTGATCGCCACCTTCGTCCTCTATCGCCGCCTGCGGCTCCGCTCGATGACCGACGTCTTCCTGTTCCACCTGGCGCTGGCGGACCTGCTCCTGCTCCTCACGCTGCCCCTGCAGGCCACCGACACGCACCTGGGTTGGATCTTCCCTGACTTCCTGTGCAGAGCCACACGCGCGTGCTACGCCATCAACACTTACAGTGGGCTGCTGCTGCTAGCCTGCATTAGCATCGACCGCTACATGGTGGTGGCACGAGCTCAGGAGATGCTGCGGCTGCGCAGTCGGATTCTAACGGCAGGGAAGGTTGCAGCTGTTGGGGTCTGGATTGTTGCGGTTCTCCTTAGCCTGCCTGAAATCCTCTTCTCAGGGGTTTCATGGTCCGGTCTCCAGTATTACTGCGGCATGCAGAAGAGTGGTCAAGTCAAGATGGCCACCAATGGAGCCATCATTGCTGTCTTCTGCGTGTCCCTCTCCATCATGGTGTCGTGCTACACCTCCATCGGTTGGGTCCTGTGGGAGGGGCACGTAAACCGCCGAGGGAAACTGTGGCATCGTCAGCGTACGCTGAAGTTAATGGTAGCTCTGGTGTTGGTGTTTCTGATCTTCCAGCTGCCGTACACCGTGGTGCTGTCTCTCAAACTAGCGGGCCAGTTCTGCGAGCTGTTGTTGGAGTACGTGACCTGCACCCTGGCGTACACCCGCTGCTGCCTCAACCCCATCCTCTACGCCCTGGTCGGCGTGCGCTTCCGTAAGGACGTGATGCAGCTCCTGCACGATTGTGGCTGCCCGTGTGGGTTCCACTTCACGCTGCAGACGGTGAGCTCCACGTCCATCTCCGCCACCTCTCCTGCCCTCACCGTGCTCTCAGCCTGCCCGCCGACCTCACCGGATCGCAGCAACTCCAGCAGCGACGCAACGTCGCCCCTCAAGTTCCAGTTTCCAGCTCACAAATAATAATACTTTATTTATAAAGCTCTTTAAAACAGCTGCAGCAAAGTGCTGTACATATAAAATCAAGAAAATTTAAACATGTAAAACAGTTGTTAAAACATTAACATCAATAAAAACAGTAAAAACAGTAAAAACAATAAAAACAGTGCAGAGTAAATTCAGTGTGTGATAAAATCCAGGGAGTAAAAATGTGTTTTTAAAAGAGTTAAAACTGGACAGTGAAGGGGCTCGTCTGATGAGAAGAGGGAGATCATTCCACAGTCTTGGAGCAGCAACAGAAAAAGCTCTGTCCCCTCTGAGCCTCCGCTTAGACCTCGGCACCTCCAGGAGCAGCTGATCAGCTGATCTGAGGCACCGAGCAGGAGAGTATGGATGAAGCAGCTCAGAGAGGTAGGATGGAGCAAGACCATTTAAACTTTTAAAAACAAATAAAAGAATCTTAAAATGAACAGGCAGCCAGTGTAGTGAAGCCAGAGTGGGGGTGATGTGCTCCCTCTCTTGAACTCCAGTTAGAAGCCGAGCAGCAGCGTTCTGGACCAACAGGAGGCATCTGAGGGAGGACTGGCTGACTCCAAGGTAAAGAGCGTTACAGTAATCCAGGTGAGAGGTGACGAAGGCATGGATTACTGTTTCCAGCTGCTGCTGTGAGGATGGGCTTTACCTTAGCCAGCTGTCTGAGGTGATAAAAACTGGTCTTGACCACCGCTCCAATCTGGGAATGTAATTTAAAATCGCTGTCCATTTTAAAACCCACGTTAGAAACGGTTTTCTTTACATGTGGTGCCAGAGGGCCCAGATCAACAGGGCACGATTCACAAGAGCCACTAGGACCAAACACCATCACTTCTGTTTTCTGTTCATTGAAATTTAAAAAGTTTTAAAGACATCCAGGCCTTGATGTCTTCAAGACACAACAGAAGTGGCCTAATTGAGAATGCATCTTTCTTTTTTAGTGGCATGTAGATCTGACTATCATCTGCATATCATTGGAAAAAAAGATCCCATTCTTTCTGAGGATTGATCCCAAAGGAAATGGGTAAATGGAGAAAAGCAGGGGACCTAAAATAGAACCCTGTGGATCCCCAAAACAAGAGAGAAGCAGTGGAGGATTCAGAATCAGCTATGATGACACACATGGTTCCATTTGCCAGATGGGACCTAAACCAGCTCAGTGCAGTACCACAGAGACCCACTTGGTGCTGTAAGCACGATGGTAAAATGTTGTGATCCACGGTGTCAAAGGCAGCGGTTGGGTCGAGCAGGACAAGAACCACATGTTCACCAGAATCACTGGCTGTAAGAATATCGTTAAAAACTCTTGACCAGAGCTGATTCTGTGCTCGGGTGAGTTTTGAAGCCAGACTGGAAAACCTCCAGGATGTTGTGCTCATCCAAGAAACATTTCTCTGAGCCCCGAGAAGTGAGAAGCAGCCGCTGGGCGACACGTCGGTGAATATGAAGAACCCTCGCACTGAAACGCCACAGGAGCTGAGAGGGAAAGTCTCAGGTTCTGTTCAGGGTTCTGTTCAGTTTGATGTGAAGGTTCGGCTGATTAAAGCCTCCTGGTGTCCACATGACCGAGGGAGCAGTTTTTATCAGGCTCCAGATCTTTGCCATGTTTTCTTGCCGATGGTTTCCAAAGTCCTGGACGAGGTTCCTGATGGACTTGGACTTGGACACGTTTGGCTCTGAAGACACGAGCAGTGTTCAGTTTTTACTGGTTCTGAACTGTCGTGTATAAAAATGAATCGACTCCAGTTTATTTAAAGGCCCAAAGTTTTTTTTACTCAAGAATCTGCAAAGTTTAAAAAGATTTAATGAATTTTGAAGTTTAACTTTTGTGCATTTCATGTAACTTTAATATTTGTCTTAAATTGTTAATTTTCTTTCAGTCTAAATGCTTGTTTGTATAAATCCCCTTTTATTTTGAAATGTTTAATACAAATAAAGAATCTTATTTTACCAGAGTCACAGTGGTGGTAGTTCTTTGGGTTGTACAAATATTTGATAGATGTACTTTGTACTCTGAAAGGCAAAAAGTACAAGTCATTTTGTAAAATTTAATTTTTACTGCATCTGACCATGTTTTAGTCTGTGTCCCTGCACCTGTTTGTTAGTAAAATATCTCATGAACTACAGGACAGACTTCATGAAAACTCAGATTAATCGTGGAAGCTCTTAAAGATGGCGGGTGATATGCATTCCTTCAAGGATCTCGACTGTTTTAAATTTGATTCATCAAAATATGGGTCAGATTTCTCTTTTTGACTGAAAGAGCTGCAGCGTCTCGTCCACGTCCTTCTGAAGAAAGCAGCCGCTGATCATCCAAACCAGACGGACGGACGTCTTTTCATCGTGGAACAGAAAACCACTGAAATGTTTCCACTAAAGAGGAGGACGACTTTAAAACGCAACACATTCCACCATCATCATTGAAGGTTTTACTTCATGACAAATGGACCCGTCAGCCCGATTAAAGACAAAATCCAGTCCATGTCCACGTCTCCGAGGGACAATGTTTGTAGTTTTAGAAATAAAGTGTTTTTTCTGGACTGGAACTGAACAGAATGAAGTAAAACCTAAATGTTTTTAGTGCGAGGAGTTCCACTGGAACAGAGGGACGTTTGATTTATGTTTGTCTGAGGCAGCGACGGAGACATTTATCACCACCAGCTGCAAACGAGGGGCTGGGGGGTCGTCCCCATCACAGGGACACCCGGACACGTCTCCAGTCCATCACAGGGACACCCGGACATGTCTCCAGTCCATCACAGGGACACCCGGACACGTCTCCAGTCCATCA
>NC_056514.1:39711060-39720247 GCF_014905685.2 Nematolebias whitei | reverse complement strand
CAGTCCATCACAGGGGCACCCGGACATGTCTCCAGTCCATCACAGGGACACCTGGACATAGTAATTTATTGACAGAATAAAAGTTTTAACATTGTTTGTTTCCTTCAGGGAAAGGGAGGTGAAGAGCCGCCATCTTTGTTTCTATGTTTCCTGCGGGGGACGACGGCCAAAGATGTGCGGCTCGGGGTTCGATTCTTCAGCTCGTTCAGTTCAGACGAGCCGCAGAAAGAGTTCAGTCCAGCTTTTAGCTTTTAGCTTCCAGCTCGGTGTTTCATCCCTCTCGCTCCAGAAGAAATTCATTTGATCACTCACAGATATTTTGCTAACAGATGCAGCTGACACCAGTAATTCTAAACGGATCCTGATTAGCGCTCGTGTTGAGAATGACTCTCAGCTACTACCACAGCAGATTTCAGCTCATTGTCAGCTTCAGAGCTCTACACATTTGTATGTTTGCTGAAGCTGTTGAGCTGTGGCGGCCATCTTGTTGATCGGCTGTAGAGGAACTCCGACATCTGAAAGTTTTGTTTGGTTAAAAATAAACAAATGTGTTTACTTAAAGAAACTTTGTATTGTTCCAAATATACAAATAAAAGTTGGACGAATGTCTCCACAAGCTGCAAGACTAAACTTCACCTGAGGCTGTTTTCATTGTTTATGTCATGTCTCATGATGAATAAACAAGTGGGAGGAGCTAAGGACTCAAAACTCCTCCTCAGTGAAAGAAAGAAACACGAGTGAAGTCCCGTCTTCAAATCACCTTTTATTTACTTTATAAATAATTAGATATTTACTGGATGTAGAAGCAACACAACACATTTTGTTGTTGTTGTTGTTGTTGTTGTTGTTGTTGTTGTTGTTGTTTCAGGGTTCACATGGATCAAAAATATGTTTCTTTGTTTTTAGATTTAATATGAAAATAACTTTTTTGTTAAAAATAAATTAAAAACTTTAAAAAAATTCACTGTTCAAAAGCAAAACTATTCAAACAAATCATCTCGTGTTAAAATGTTTTGCACAAACAAATCAATAAAGTTTTTAGACTAAACGATGTTCTTCAAGCAAGTCCTTTTGTTTTAATAAATCATGTGAATGTGAACATATTTAAACAGTTAAGTTCCATGAACCAGCTGTTTGTGTCATAATTAAATCCAGATGTTACTAAAATAAAGCAAGCGCGTCGTGTCGTGCTTCTCGGACTAAACACGCTGATGTTCTGTTTTAAATCATCGACGGCATCACACGTTTGAACTCAGCCGAATAAGAGACGCAAGATAAAACGTGTCGTTTCAGTTTTTTTGTCTTTATCTAAAAACTTCCTGCGTGCAGACGTTTGTCTTCTTGTCTCTGGTGGGGACATTCGTCTGACCTAAATGAGTTTCCTGGAAACGTAAGGTCCAACTTTAAAACCTCAAAAGTTTATTTTTAAACGACCCACTTCTTTCCTCCAATATGAGCTCGCAGTGAGACGGAACAAAACTCTTATTATTCCTTTTGAACTTTAAAAATAAGTCGGTCCATCGTCGGCGTGACGTGTGAGTGTTGGTTTGCACAGGAAGTCTCGTGGCATCGACAAACTGTTGGTTGTGAGAGGAGACGATGGTTCAGAGGTGGTTCTGCAGCCGCGAGGCGGCTCCTCATCTCGGTTCTGATGAGCGAAATATGTTGTTGTCTTCTGAACGTGGGATGTAACCAAGTACAAGTACTTCATTGCTCTACTTAACTACATTTTTCATGTATCTGTACTTAAGTAGAGTTAAACGTGCTACTTTCAACTTTTACGCCACTACATTTTACATTAAGTATCTGTACTTTCTACTAGACTACTTTTCTATAATGCGTTGTTTCAAGTTACATTCACGTTGTGTTTTTTATTTGTTCATTAGTTTGAAAGTAACCAAAGGTGAGAGGAGAGTTGGTCCATTGAATCACTGCAAAGTGGGCAGGTAACGTTAGACCCGCCTTCAAGAAGAGCTGGACCAATGACCTATATTCTAATATTTACATCATTGAGCTGGGAGCACCCACAGCACCAACACCCAAACTGGATTCCACCGCCGAGAGTCAGCCTGAAGATATGCACCACCCATGACCTTATTGAAAGACTATTGAAAAAATATTGAAAGACTATTGAAAGATTGTTGAAAGACTATATGAAATACTATTGAAATATTATTGAAAGATTATTAAGACTATTGAAATATTATTGAAAGACTATATGAAAGACTATATGAAAGACTATTGAAATATTATTGAAAGACTATTGAAAGATTATTGAAAGATTATTGAAAGATTATTAAAAGACTATTGAAATATTATTGAAAGATTAGAGACTATTGAAATATTATTGAAAGACTATGAAAGACTATTGAAATATTATTGAAAGACTATTGAAAGATTATTAAAAGACTATTGAAATATTATTGAAAGACTATTGAAAGATTATTAAAAGACTATTGAAATATTATTGAAAGATTATTGAAAGACTATGAAAGACTATTTAAATATTATTGAAAGACTATTGAAAGATTATTAAAAGACTATTGAAATATTATTGAAAGATTATTGAAAGATTATTAAAAGACTATTGAAATATTATTGAAAGATTAGAGACTATTGAAATATTATTAAAAGACTATTGAAATATTATTGAAAGACTATTGAAAGATTATTAAAAGACTATTGAAATATTATTGAAAGATTATTGAAAGGTTATTGAAAGATTATTGAAAGACTATTGAAAGACTGTTCAGTACAGCAGGACAGATGCTCTCCTAAAAGAACCAAACTGGACTCAAAAATCTTTGAAAACCAACTTCTTCTGAACTTGAACAATAAATTCTTGCTGCAACATTAAAATGTGTCAGTTCATGATGTTAGGAGACGAGAGATGTCTCCAAATGTCTCGACACTCGGGTCCAAGTTTTAAAAATGGTGTCAGGAAGTTAAAATATTGTTCAATTTTGACCCATTACAAGGTTTAGACAGTATTTTAACTAGAGTTGATGACACAAAAAAGTTCAATCTGGTCCTCTGGACATTCAAAAATAAATAAATAAAGCAAAAAATGTAGATACGTTTCGTCTCTCGAAACGAAGAGACGAAACGTATCTACATTTTTTGGCTTTATTTATTTTTGAATGTCCAGAGGACCAGATTGAACTTTGTTGGATGTTTCTACCTGGATGATTGAGCAGCATCAGGATAGAGTTGATGACAAACTGGAGTGGAACTGATCAGAGCCCGTTCTTTTGTTAGTTGTGTCTAACGCTCCTTTTGTTCAGGCAGACAACTTTTACTTAAGTACAGTGTTTGAGTACTTTCTCCACCACTGGTCACAGTGCACGATGTGCATCGTTGACACGAGCGCAGCTCCTTCTTGTTTTTAGGAGTTTAATCTCTAAATGACAGAACCATTGAGTGTTTTAATCTCACGGGAACGTTGCTGCCCTCTAGTGTTCGCTAGTGGAATCTCCACCCATCGATTTACTTTAGAAATGTCTAGATCTTAAAAGCCTTCCCTTCAGTGATGTTTTTATCTCTATGCCTCTACTTTAGATTTTGAGATCAACACTGTAAAAACCTCTGACGGGGGCTGGACGTACCTGAGCAGGTGCGTCCATCGCAGACGTTCCCGAGTCTCGTCTCGTCCATCAAAACTGATTACCGTATTTTACAGCATATAAGTCGCTTCAGCGTATGTCACATTTATTATGTGTCACCGCCGACCCGTCGTGTTTATTAAGTGTTTATTTAATGGTCAAAACAGCTTCATTTCGCCTGGGCGGCTCCATCCATCCATCCATCCATCCATCCATCCATCCATCCATCCATCCATCCATCCATCCATCCATCCTCCCTCCCTCCCGAGCTCTCCAGCTGAGTGAAGAGAGCGTGCACGGGAGGACTCACTGTTGCAGTTCTTTGAAATTTAACGCGTCAGTCAAAAATTGCGTTATGAATATGAAAATATATACAAGTCGTCATAACGTTGAAGAACCTTCTGAGAGTTACAAGAAAACCTGGTGTTCCTTACGGAGATGCTCGTCGCCTGCTGATCTTCAAACCAGAGTTTTTAAAGTAAATTTTTTTTAATCTATTTGAGTTTTTATTGTTATTTGTTCCGAGCTGAATTATTGAGATCTTCCATGATCTGTTGGCACTTAGAGCGCATGTTGAGGATGACTCTCAGCTACTACCACACCAAACTTTAGCTTCATATCTGAAAAAGACCGAGTTACAGATGGTTCTGGTTTTTTTTTTGTCATTAATATTATTGATTAGTGATGGTGGCCATCTTGAATTAAGCTGGCTCCATAACTAAATCCTCCCAAGAGCTTCATTAAACTACACCCACTGGCCCATCAGATATTTTGCTAACACAGAACTACAAACAAGCAATTTTTATATTCATCTTTCCTGGCCATTATCAATGTCAGTACTAATCAGTTTTATAACCGTAAATTAATTTGGATCACCTTAACAGTTTTATTTTGAAGGTCTTTTAATTTTGCTTAAAATATTAATAATAAATAATAAGATATTGAACTGGGTTTGACTTTAGTTCTGGTCACTTCCTGCTGCAGTGTCAGGTGTTCACCACCAGGTGTCAGCAGTGAGCCACTTCTATTACGAGTCTGTTGAGACAAAAGTCTTTTTATTTATTTCTAACAATCTGACAAGACACTGAACATCTGTGCATCTTATTGATCTCATCTCTTTATTGAAAGGTTTTGGATCAAATTAAAAATGTCTTTTAATCTCTTTATTATTTACATGTTTCATTTAGAGCAGCTTCCTTCCTCTTTAACGTCTGTAATACCTCCATTTTTAATAAAATGTACAAACTCTTTTAAAACGCTCCTCCAGTCATTCATGACGTCCCAGCTGCCAAACAGGACCCACATTTAAAATAAAACTTTATTTTCTTTAAATTATTTTACTCAGTTTAACTTGAACCGTCTGTTTTTATCAAATGTTTCATTTGTTTGGAATAATGTATAACATCCAAAATATCTGAAATGAAAATAAAACCTCTTGTTTCGATGAAGAAACACTTTGATTTTCATCAAGTTGTGTAAATTATTTTGGTTTTAAAATTCTAATAAATCAGTAAAGATCAAACGTTTGAGCACGATTCAATTTTCATGATTTCACGCGACACAACTTTATTTATAAAACACTTTTCAAACAACAGAATACTCCGGCCCTCTCCTGTTGCTCATCTGTAGTCGGGTCGTGGAGGCAACAGGTACCAGACCCCCCTCTCCCCAAGAACCCTGTCCAGCTCTTCTTCCCAGGCCAGAGAAGATCCAGAATCCCTCCAGAGACTTCTGGGTCCTCCATGGAAAACCTCTAGAGGGAGGTGTCTTGATCTGATGCCAGAACCTCCTCAACTGGCTCCTTTCGATGAGGAGGAGCAGTTACTCTTCGCTCCCCTCAGATGATGGAGCTCCTCACCCCCTCCCTGAAGCTGTCAGTGGTCCTTCATGATGCAGCTGGCCCTCTTCCTGCATGTGAGGTGGTAGTTGAAAACCACTCGAACCAAGGACTCCACCAGACGTCCGACGTCCCCCCCCCCCCCCCCCACACACACACACTGTATGTTTGGGTTCACCAGGTCTGCCCCCCCCCCACCCCCACCCCACTGGATCCAAGTCACCACCAGGTGGTGATCTCTCTTCACCTGAGTGTCCAAGACCTGGGGCCGCACAAAATCAATCATCAGCCTTTGAATGGTTTGGTACCAAGAACCTTTGTGAACCACGGTGCTGGTTCTGGACATGCCCGGCACAGAAGTCCAATAACTGAAGACCATTCAGGTTCAGTCTTTTTCAATCATTTCATCACAAACTGACTTTGAACAAACTGTTAGAGAATAAACTTTATTCTTTAATTTAAACTTTAAATTCTAGAAAGTAAAAAATATTTGTTTTAAAACTAAATTTAATCATTTCATCTTTAAAGTGAACGTTTTTTCTCTGACGTGCTTCGTGTTCTGCAGGTTTCTGTGAACTCATGTTTTATTAAAACACCTCCCTGCTCTCCTGGTTCTGGTTCTGCTCGGCCCGTTGGCTCCAGAACCCTGTGGGATCCAGCTGCTCAGTCACTTTATCTCAAATTTGAAATATTTTTCATAAATAAAATTCTGACGCCTAAAACAGGTGATTCTCCTCTGAACACCTGAGCTGGAGTTTTTCAGGTAAACGCCGGAAGTCTAACACGTTTAGCTCCGCCGTGCACGACCGCCGTGCACGAACAGTCTGAGGAAAACCATCCGGTTCCTCCGGTCTGATCCTCTGCTGACGGACAGGACCGACACACAAATTGTGGTCCACCATGATCTGAAGTCCTTCAAGTGTTGATGAACGTAAACACATATTTTAGTTGTTGTTTACGTCATGTGTTGTTGTTTACGTCATGTGTTGTTGTTTACGTCATGTGTTGTTGTTTACATCATGTGTTGTTGTTTACATCATGTGTTGGTGTTTACATCATGTGCTGGTGTTAACATCATGTGCTGGTGTTTACATCATGTGCTGGTGTTTACATCATGTGTTGGTGTTTACATGATGTGTTGGTGTTTACATCATGTGCTGGTGTTTACATCATGTGCTGGTGTTTACATCATGTGTTGGTGTTTACATGATGTGTTGGTGTTTACATCATGTGCTGGTGTTTACATCATGTGCTGGTGTTTACATCATGTGTTGGTGTTTACATCATGTGCTGGTGTTTACATCATGTGCTGGTGTTTACATCATGTGCTGGTGTTTACATCGTGCGCTGGTGTTTACATCATGTGTTGGTGTTTACATCATGCGCTGGTGTTTACATCATGCGCTGGTGTTTACATCATGTGCTGGTGTTTACCATCTGATCCAGAAAATTCTGAGCACAGAAGCCTTTCAGGAGACGTCCTGATTCTCACCAACAAGTGAACAAACTTTGGGTCCGTTTGGTGTTTTACTTTCAGAACTTTATTCTTATGGAATCAGAACTTTTTTCTTACGGATCAGAACTTTATTCCTACGGATCAGAACTTTATTCCTACGGATCAGAACTTTATTCTTATGGAATCAGAACTTTATTCTTACGAATCAGAACTTTATTCTTACGGATCAGAACTTGTAAAACGAGTTCACGCTGAAGGATTTCAGCCGTGGGCTTGAACCAGCGGTCTGGAGGTGTCCTGCGTGGCCCGTGCTCTTCACTCTCACAACAAAGACCCACAGTCTTCATCAAACGGTGCGACTGCTGTTTAGGATTGAAGATCGTTGACAGTTTTATGTTTGAACAGAAAAGTGTTGATGGGGTTGAATCAAAGTTAATTTACACACACGAGTCCTGCAGCTGAAAAACTCTGAAACGTCGTGTCCCGACGTTAATTCAGGTTTTATCTTTTTGACCCGTCCAGTAGATCGTTGTGGAAGTTGAGCTCACCCAAAACTGTGGTTTCTACTTTATAATCCTTTCAAAATAAAACATGGTGGCAGAAAGAGATGCTCCAAGTTCTTTATTTAACCAACCTCTAAGAACAGATTATTGACAGAGCTGGCCCGGCAGCACCAACGGGCGACTTTAGGGTCAAGAGAATGAAAACACAATAAAATTTAGACGACAGTAACAAACAAGGAAAACACAAATTAACGTTATAGAGTTATTCACAAAAATACTGAGGATCAGGCGTTGTACTTTGAAACCGGTGCTAGTTGCAGTAGCTGAGTTAAATACGGAGGCCGAGCCAGAACTCTGGAGGGACTTTACATCCTCTCTGGTCTGGGAACATCTTGGGACCCTCCAGCTGGATCTGGAGACGGGAGTCTGGGGTTTCCTCCTGCACCTGATCCCTCTGTAGCCCGATCATGGACGAGCAGAAAAACTGGATGATAAACATGAAACTTTTCTTCACAAACTCAGTAAGTTCCCTCCAGTCCATGTCCCTGTGGGTTCAGATAAGAAAACTACATAACTAGATGTAAACTACAGCCTGGCGCCCAGAGGAACTCCGTTTTATTACCTGCTGCTGACACGGAGCCTGAACATGGAGGCATTAGGACCCAGAGTCCTCTCAGCTGTTGGTCTCTGCAGCCTTCAGTCTGCCCTGGCCTTTGAGCAGGACAGGCAGAGCCGCTGGGTCTCTGAGGGTCTGGAGCTAAGAAGAGACCCAACATCCAGGATCAGATGGAGGACTTCAACAGGGAGCCTGATCTGCAGCAGCAGAACCACGAGTCGTTTGTGTTTTAGTTTCCTCAACGTGACGCTGGTGTTTTGGATTTTTGTTTTTTTTCCTCATGTCGTTCAGAAGCTGCAGGAGCAGAACTCCTCCTCCTCCTCCTCCTCCTCCTCCTCCTCCCTCAGCTGTCACTCTGTCACCATCAGGATATCCTCTTCCCTCTGTCTAGGGTTTCATAAAGCTCTGGATCTGAGCAGGTCCGACTCTCATCCCTCAGTTTGTTGGAGAACATCAGGCTGCTTCTGCATGAGTCAACGCTGGGACATCATGGAGACAATGAGAGGTCAAAGGTCATGCAGGACTTTGAATCAGTAGATTTTAGAGACTCTTAGTTTTGGATCCTTTTTGTGTCCACGTGTGGTTTGGATCTTTGTAATTATGGGAAACTCAGCTGGAAGTGCAGAGCTTCCTCAGGTGAAGGATGTTAAGGAGGGGAAGATATCCGGGCCGGACTCCATGCTGCCCCAGAGACAAACAGCTGGACCCAAGATCCCGATGCCCCCCGAGCAGGAGCTGGAGGAGCGTTTCAGTGCGGTGCTGGTGAGCCCAGATGTGCATAACTTTGTATCTCAACAGAAAAACTATGCAGAGAAGAAAAATGTGAAATATTCTGGCAATGTGGACGTCCTGAGGACAACCTTATCTGTGTGTCAGAAACAAAACCCCTGTGTGGAAAAACACAAAAGAGCCGCTTCAGTCTTTACTGCAGGATACAACCAGAAACAACAATAACACTTGAACTTAAAGGGTGCAAACACCTCAACTTCAGGGAACGTAATGCTTCAACTTAGTCAACTTCAGGGAACGTAATGCTTCAACTTTAGGAGGGCTAATGCCTCAATTTAAGGTGTATTATTGCCTCAACTTTAGGGAACATAACGCCTCAACTTTAGGGAACATAACACCTCAACTTTAGCTGAAGTAATGAGTCAACTTTAGGGAACGTAACGC
>NC_056514.1:39702831-39711050 GCF_014905685.2 Nematolebias whitei | reverse complement strand
GAAACTTATTGCCTCAACTTTAGGAAACTTATTGCCTCAACTTTAGGAAACGCATTGCCTCAACTTTAGGAAACTTATTGCCTCAACTTTAGGGAACGCATTGCCTCAACTTTAGGGAACGTAATGGCTCAACTTTAGCTGTAGTAACGAGTCAACTTTAAGGCTAGTGTTGCCTCAACTTCAGAGTAAAAACTTTTTAACTTTACTTGAAAATAAAAAAATCAAGACGATCCTGACTTATAAAAACTGATTGTTTACCGACAGCCTCAGTTTTGTGTTAATAAAGAATGAATCTCCAAAATGTCAAACATGATCCAAATGTTGACATGAAGTTTTTTTTAAATTTTATTATGTTGTTTTTTTGTATTACATTAGAATCAATCATTTTATTATTCATTGTGCCAAAAGTGGGAAAAAAAAAACATCAAGGAATTAAGAAATTATTTTGTTGTATATCTCAAAGAAAAAAGTAAATACATTTCTACGGTTTTTTTTTTTTGCTCACATTCCAGTATTTAAAAAAATATATTTTTAAAGGGATAGTTCAGATCATTTTAAAACCACGGGTCTGTGGAAAGTTCTTGAACCTTTAATATCTTGATGTTGGTACAAAAGTCTCATTTTTTGTAGGAACAGAGGTCATTACTCGACGAACACAATCCTTACGCTCCTGAGGCAACAAAACCAAAACTAATTAGGTCTGAGGTCAACGAGACACTCGGCTGACATCGAGAATTATGATGCGTTTCATACAATATATGATTTATTGTAGATTATAAAAATACTCAGAATAAAACCTTCAACTTGTTTCAAGGGTCTGAGCAGCTGCTGCAGAGATCAGAGGCTCTTCGACTAAAAAAACAACTAAAAACTGTTACAACCATGAAGTCAGTAAAGTTAATAATAATAATAATAATAATAATAATAATAATAATAATCAGTCCTGACACAAACAGAAAACAGCCGACACTTTAAATAAAGAGGCGCAGGATGTCTTTCAATGTTTTAGGAACTTGTTGCTCGAACAGCTGAGCACAAGACAAACGTCTTTTTCCAACACGAACCATCGTTGACTTTAGTTCCCTCCGTCATCGAGGACTCGAACCGTGAACAGAGAACAAAACCACGAGGCAGCGACGGATCTGAGCCACGATCGGAATGCTGCCGGACTGGTTCTGTTATCGGCTCTGAGCGTTGAGACCAAGTTCACCGGTTAGGTTGTTCCTTACAGGCAGGAAGTGAACCTGAACGCAACACACTTCCTGTCTGGAGAACGTTTCCTTGGTGGGAGACTTCAGAGGCTGAATGTTGGACTTGGTGTTTTGTTAAAGGCTTGTTGATAAGAGATCTTGAACATGTCGTGAAACATTCAGGGAACTCAGAGTTTCAGGCTCATCCCTTGAGTTGTGTAAATGTTCGAGTCATTGCAGGCGTCTCAAATCTGTCTTTAGTTTCAGCTCTTGACCTCTAGACTTTTAACGCCTCTAACAGAAACTATTCGAGGCTCAGGTCTCAAACCACACACGGTTAATAATTAATAAAAATGTGGTTTAAATTTCTCCCGTGCTCTCCGGTAGAATAAATCATAAAAGTGGGCGTGGCTGCTGAGGTGGGTGTGCATGGCCCAGAATTAATCTGTCGTTTCCAAAAACCGAACCGTGCAAAACGCAGCTGTTCTCTGGGTTGAGTCGTTCAGTTGGAGACCATCTTTAGGTTTCTCGTCCACCGTTTGGAACCTCAGAGCTTCAGCTCCTCCACAGATCTTCTGCAGGACTGAGGTCTGGAGCCGGTTCACTTCAGGACCTTCATGTGTTTCTTCTTTAGCTGCTCCTTTGGCGCCTCGTGGGATGTTTGGGGTCATGTTCCAGCTTAAAGACCCGTCCACGACCCAGTATGACACTGGTCCCACAGTGCGGTCACAACATCCTGCACCTTTAGAAGAACAGACCCAAAACGTGATGCTTCCACCTCCGTGCTCGACTGTGGATGGTGTTCTTCAGGTTCTCAGTGCTTCTCTTCAGGCCCAGGTGACACCAAAGAGCTGGATTTGGATCTGACCACATAATTTCACCTCCTGAGTCGTTTAGATCTTCTCTGGTTAATTTAAATGGACCTTCAGTCCATCACAAGGTAATGTGTCCTGCTGGTGTTGATCCGGTACCTTCACGTTTCACCAGCTCCTCCTGTTTGAGTTTGAAGCTTGAAAATCTGGATTTTCTTCAGACGATAAGAAAAGTTGAGCAAGTGTGAAAGAACAAAGACGTGTTTTCTCGCAGCTCGTCTGATGTTTGAGGCTGTCGACGAGTTCAAGTTCAAGCAGAAGATCCAAACCTGGATCTGCAGAAATGTTCAGTTTTAGTTTGAATCATTTTAGTTTTGGATCATTGGCGGCTTCAAGACGAGCGTCGGTTCCCTCGTTCTCAGTTTTCTGTCTGATGACGTCGTTTTTCTTTTATTGAAACGTTTCACAGGAAGTGAGGTCGTCAGATTTTCTTGTTCAGGTTCAAACCAACAATCCAACATCAGAGCGGACTTCCTCTCCGGGGTCTCCGTCACCAAACGCAGATCATGTCCTCCGCCCCACCCTGTGTGTGTGTGTGTGTGTGTGTGTGTGTGTGTGTGTGTGTGTGTGTGTGTGTGTGTGTGTGTGTGTGGGTGTGTGTGTGTGTGGGTGTGTGAGTCTGTGGGTGTGTGTGTGTGTGGGTGTGTGAGTCTGTGTGTGTGTGTGTGAGTGTGTGTGAGTGTGTGTGGGTGTGTGTGTGAGTGTGTGTGTGTGTGTGTGTGTGTGTGAGTGTGTGTGTGTGTGTTTGTGTGTGTGTGTGTGTGTGTTTGCATGTTTTGTTTAGAAAATGAGGCGTTGCGTCTGTTGATGCTCGAGTCGGGTCCAGAAAACAGAAGCGTCGGTGACTTTGTTTACGTTGACGTGTTTTCCTGTGGTTTGCATGTTGTTTTGCACATGCATGGGCAGGAATGTAAATGTTCTGTAACTCTGCGGAGTCATGTGACCTCTCTTTGTAAGAAGACCCACCACCAGAGAACGTGTTTTTATCTGAAGCTCTGGTTTTAATGTTGGTTTTTCTGAGAATGTTTAATTTAGTTGAGTCTCTTTGATCTTTCACCTTCATCAGCTGGTCTGGACTTTTGATGAGGTCGCTGAACAAGGCCAGGCTGATTCTGGCAGATCCTGATCACCACTCCGTGGTGAGTTCAGGTGTCTTCCATCTGGACGCAGGTATCTGCAGCCCAGATGTTGGACGAACAGAACGAATAACCTGTAGAGCTCAGGCTCCTCAAAGAACAAAGTTTTGTTATTTTTTATGTCTCGACTGAAACGAACGGTTCCTTGAAAAACATTTTTCAACTTATGAGCTGAAAGTGAAGCTCAGAGACATGAGAAGAGTTTGTGTGTCTGAACCACCGGTCTCCTTCCTGTTGTTGCAGACGCCTACGGGGGCACTTGGACCCGTCCTCAGTGACGGTACCTGGTGTCATGGGGGGTTCTGGTCTTCCTATCAGACCCACTTCCTGTCCCTCGTGATCCACAACCTTCATGAGGCCTTCTCTGCAACCCTTCAGGTTCTGTTGATGGCTTTTGTTTGATGTTCTCTGGAGATCTGAGAGGTTCATCCAGGTCCAACAGAACCTGGACCTGCATTCAATGTCTCTACTTCCTGTCCTCTGAGACCCAGCCGGTCAGAACACATGGTGCTTGTCCTGGTCCTTCTGAAACTTTCTGCTCTTCTCAAAACACAGAACCTTCTCTAAAACATAGAGGAGGAACTTGATGCTCGGCGGTGCCGTGGACCGGTACCGGTACCAGCTCTGATGTCTGCGTGTTGTAGCAACCAGGCCCAAACAAAGACCTCGGACTCGCGGAAAGTCCTGCCTGACCCGACAAGAACTCTGAATTATTCAACAAGTCCAGCAGTCGAGTCTTTTCAGACCGGATTAAAGTCGGCTGACGCTGCCCGAGTTCCACGGGTCTCTGTTTGGACCCACAGCTCAGACAACAGAACCAGAACTCAGAGTTTAAACGGGTCAGGAAGTTGGACTTTACTGAACTTTACGTTTTAAAACAGTCACAGTTTAAGTCCAGTGAGTTTAACTACTGAATGTTTAACTCAGGCGGCACGGTGGTTCAGCGGTTAGAGCTGCTGTCTCAGCGAGAAGGTCGCAGGTTCAACTTCCAACCTTTCTGTGGGGTTTACATGTTCTCCTTGTGCAGTCTGGGTTTTCTTCAAGGACTCCAGTTTTTAGATCATGGTGGGTTCACTGGAAACGTTGTCTCTGAGTGTCCCTGTGGTAGACTGGAGACATGTCCAGGTGTCCCTGTGATGGACGGGAGACATGTCCAGGTGTCCCTGTGATGGACTGGAGACATGTCCAGGTGTCCCTGTGATGGGCTGGAGACATGTCCAGGTGTCCCTGTGATGGGCTGGAGACATGTCCAGGTGTCCCTGTGATGGACTGGAGACATGTCCAGGTGTCCCTGTGATGGACTGGAGACATGTCCAGGTGTCCCTGTGATGGACTGGAGACATGTCCAGGTGTCCCTGTGATGGGGACGACCCCCCGGCCCCTCGTGTCGCTGCCTCAGACAAACATAAATCAAACGTCCCTCTGTTCCAGTGCAACTCCTCGCACTAAAAACATTTAGGTTTTACTTCATTCTGTTCAGTTCCAGTCCAGAAAAAACACTCATCTCTAAAACTACAAACATTGTCCCTCAGAGACGTGGACATGGGCTGGTTTTTGTCTTTAATCGGGCTGACGGGTCCATTTGTCATGAAGTAAAACCTTCAATAAAAACCATCAGGTCTCCTGCTGCCGTGTAGTGAAAGTATTTATACTTTAGAAACTTTGCTCTAATGAAAGTATTTACAATAAAAACTTAACAAGCTGTTTTTATTCTGTCTGTTCAGTCTGCAGAAGTTAGAGCTGACGTTTGTTTTGTGGTCTCCTCAGAGCACCATGAACCTTCCTCCAGACAAGGTGAAGATCCTCTCTCAGTACGAGAACGAGAAGAAGTGGGACCTGATCTGTGACCAGGTAGCTCCAGATTCCTGTCACTTTGTCTTCTGCCCAACAGAAACGGGTTTTAACGTCGAGTTCAGGCAGAACAGTGTTGGTTCCCCTCAGCTCCAAATGACACCGGTGGTTCTGTTCTGTTGGGGTGGGGGACAACCGCCTGGAGCTCATTAATAATGTACGTCTCCATGGCAACCGGACGGTCAACAACAAGCCGTGTGGACGAGAGGCTGCCGGAGAACACCTGTTGTTGTCCGAGTTCAGAACGGATCATTAATCTGCGCCCAGGTGATCCGTGTGAATCCAACCGCTGCACCACCGTCAAACCCTTTAACCCACAGAAACAAAGAAACAAACTAATTGTAATAAACCGGTCAGTGACTCGGAGGTTTCTCAGCCTGAAATAAAAATCTAATTTACAAAACGTTTTATTTTTAGCTCAAGAACCTTTAGTTTGAAAAACCTCCACATTGCTGTTTTTTTTTTTTAAGTGACAAAACATTTAATTTTCTCCATTCGTACGCCCAAAAGAATATTTGTGGCAATTAAAACAATGTGTTCCACAGTTTTGGGACGAGCATAAGTTTTGTACCGCACGAGTTCAGAGACGACGTTTGAGTCGTGCAGCTGCGATGAACATCTGTCTGGATTTTACAGCATCTCTCAAATGATCATTTTATGATGTGAAGAACATGAGATGCATTTATAATGGATTTCAATACGGTTAGTTTCCTCTAACGAACACTAGAGGGCGATAATGTTACACCAACCTCTGTGACGTCAAACGAAACGGATCGTCAGGAACATCTGTGTTTACTGACATCACCTGTTTCTCTTCTCTCCGCGTGGTGGGGGACACTTGGACAGGTCAATTGTCCATCACAGAGACACTCGGAGACGACAGTCGGACATAATTACATCTTGTTTCTCCTTCAGGAGCGATTCCAAGTCAAGCATCCTCCGTCTGCTTATTTGGAGAAGCTGAAAAGTTTTCTGGATCACGGAGGAAACAGCCGGAAGGTAAACGACAACCTTCATGACCTGGTGTCAAGAAATGCTTCAGTGTCCAGGGACGATAAATCAAAATGTGTTCAGGAGCACTGAACACGTCAAGTGTTCTACAGCCGCCTGACCCGTTTATAAACCTGAGCAGAACTTCAGCTGCTTGTCTTAACGAGCCGCTGCCTCCGCCAGGTTAATAAATAACCCGACAGGCTTCATGTCTGAAACAGCATCTGTAACTTCATTATGAAAAATACTTAGATGTTTCGAAAGCTTTAAAATGTTTAATTAAAAATATTAAAATCTAAACTGCAGAAACAGCTGGCTTGTTGCTAAATAATTTTTATTGGTGCAGTTACTGTAAACAAAACAGGATTTATTGTTTCTCATGTTAGAAACAAAGTTAATCTACAGAAACAGGTGTTTTTTGTTAAATATTATAATTATTGTAAATTAATTTTATGCAGTTATTGTTTAATCAACTTATTTTATAAGTTAATTTCTGTACGTTTGTTCAGTTTGTAACAGCCAACATGAAACCATTAGCTGTGCTAAAGCTAATTAACGTTCTTTAGCTATGTAGCATTAGCTGCTAACTCTTCTAATTAAGTTTTGACATTTTTATAAGTAAAGGCTGTAAAGTGATAAATGTTTAAAACATGCTAATCTTGTTAAATGTAATTAGATTTGTGTATTAGCAGATGCTAACTAGCATGTGAAAGTCTTTGAGCCTTAAATTCTGTTTTTCATACGAACTGTTTTAAATACAGTCGTCCCAATAAAACAACTTTTATTCCTTTAGTTTTATATTTTTATTGGAAGAACGTGAAACAAAATTTAAAGTTTTACAGAATAATAAACCAATAAAGACTAAATGTTCAGCCGTGAGTTTTGCTCTAAAAAATCCAGATGTTTTTGACACTTCGACGTGTCGTTCAGTTCAATTTAAATTTCACTTCTAACCGAACATCTTCAGTTATCAGGCAGTTGCTGGCCCCTCGTCTTCTCAATGTTTGTGTTTGTTGTAGTCTAAGAGGCGTGTCCAAGAGTCCACGCAGGTCCTCAGAGAGCTGGAGATCTCCCTCAGGACCAATCACATCGGGTGAGCAACGTGTAATCAGCAGACGTTGGCTTCTAATGAGCGGCCCTCACAGCACGTGTTGGGGGTGACTTTCAGCAACTACCACAGTTTTACCTCCACGTCTGTAAAACTGACGGGACTGTTGACATTTTTTGTTGGTTAATGTTGACTAGCTCTGGCGGCCATCTTGAACCGGTCTGCTCCAGTAGAGAGAGGGTTGTACAACCAGTGATCACTTTCTAACTTACTGTCATTAGTTTATTGTTAACAAGATATTTTGCTAACAGATTTGACTCCAAATCGTAAATGGTTTTAAACACAGTTTGTTACAAGTACACAAAAATAATGTTTTTCCATGCACAGAAAGAAAAGCAGTAGTAAAAAGCTTTAAATTTAATACTTCCTTTGTGTTGTCTTCCTGCAGCTGGGCCCAGGAGTTCCTGAACGAGGAGAACCAGGGATTAAACGTTCTTGTGGATTATCTTTCTGTTGCTCACAGCGCCGCCACGTACGTACCAGCTTCAGCTTTCTTCAGAGGCCCGGCTGAATTAGTTTCAAGTTCTGTTCATTTAACCCGTCCGTCTGTCCTGGACTTGGTCTCCAGGTCTGAGACAGAGACCGGGGACAACGAGACGCTGCCCTCAGACAAAAGAAAATCTTTAGAAAGGTCCGTGGAAGATCTGTCCAGGAGCGCCAGCAACTCGCCCACAAGCAAAGGAGCGGCGAGCAAAGGCTTCACGCTCAGGTGAGTTGTTCATGGAGGCCGGTCTGGCTGCGTGGACGTTCAGTCCAAAGACGAAACGTGTGGAAAATAAAAAAACGTCCCGCCAGCATCAACGCATCGTCACGTTCTGCAACCGTTCGAGTCTTAATCTGAGAAAAATCAGTTCTTCTGATGTTTTCTGATAATGTTAGTACTTTACTGATAATTATACTAATGCTAAGACTGCTAATGCTAATTCTGCTAATGATAATGCTAATGCTAAGTGTACTTGTGCAACTTTTTGTCAAATGCTAACGTTCTGCTAAATTTAGCATTTTCTTACTTTGAGCATTCAGCAACTTTTAGGTTTTAGCTAGCCATTTGCTAACTAGCATTTGGCTACTT
>NC_056514.1:39659679-39702821 GCF_014905685.2 Nematolebias whitei | reverse complement strand
ACTTTTAGGTTTTAGCTAGCCATTTGCTAACTAGCATTTGGCTACTTTTAGGTTTTAGCTAGCCATTTGCTAACTAGCATTTGGCTACTTTTAGGTTTTAGCTAGCCATTTGCTAACTAGCATTTGGCTACTTTTCAATCGTGTTTTACTACTTGTACGTTTTGTTTTTGTTTAGCTATCCATTTGCTACCAACAGCTTTAGACAGCATTTTGTAGTTTTAGCTTGTTTCAATACTTGTAGTTAGCGTTTTGCTACTTTTAGCTAGCATTGTTTTACATTTAGCTTTCAGCTTGCCTTCAGAACTCAGCGGTATGTTGTCGAAGAATGTTTTGTTGTTGAAACAGGCGAGGTCAGAGGAGCTCTCAGAGTCAGAAGGACGACGTTCATCTGTGCATCATGTGTTTACGGGCCATCATGAACTACCGGGTAACAATGACCTTTGACCTTTGTGTTGTCACAAACAGAGGAAATGAAGGGACCACTCTTTATTGAAAATAAAACTAAAATAAGTTCAGTGTTTAATTACAGAAGACAATTTTTATCATAAAATATTGATCAAAAAGCTAATTTAAAACTGTTTGTCCAAATAATCTGCAACAAAACAAAAAATCTACTGGAATTTAAAATTAAAAACTTGAGTTGTATTTAAACGGTTTAGTTTAAATTCTCCAGCGAGATATTAAATGAATTAAATTTCTTTCAGTCGGGGTTCAACCTGGTGATGAAGCATCCGAGCTGCGTGAACGAGATCACCCTGAGTCTGAACGACAGGAACCCGAGGTGAGCCCCTCCAGAACTGAAGACTCGGACTCAGTAATTATTCAAACAGTTATTTACATTCAAACTAAATGAAAAACGCTCATTTTCAAGGTGTTTTGGGACAGATTCATCTTGTTTTAGTCGATAATTACATTTTAAGAGATTCACATTAATTGATTTTTGTAACTCTAAATATTTTAATATTAATTTGACCGTTAGCTGAAAACAGATTTATGATTAAAGTTCTTCTGACGAGGAATAATTTTAATTTATTTCTTTAGCTCCAAGTCACAACAGAAGTCGTCTCAGTTCACTGAACAGAAACATTCACACACATTTTAAAAGTCAGTCAGTAAAACTGATCTCAAGAAGCAGCAGATTGTGTTGAATCTTCACTTCATCACAGTCTCTCATCCTGAGCAAGAACAGAGGAGACAGTGGGAAGAAAAACTCCCTTTAACAGGAAGAAACCTCCATCAGAACCAGGACCAGGACGAGCGAACTGGCTTGTTTGAGAGAACAGGAAGTAGAAACAGACAAACACAGAATGGCAGGTTCAGGTGTGGTTTCTATAGTCCAGGTGTGGTTTCTATGGTCCAGGTGTGGTTTCTATAGGAGGAAAGATAAAAAAAACACGTTAAGACAGAAATAATTACAAACAGGGAGAATAGAGCAAGTAAAGAACTCCGCAGAGAGAGAACATGTGGTCAGTTTGTCCTCCAGCAGTCTAAGCCTATAGCAGCATAACTAAGAGATCGCTCAGGAAACCCAAGTCAACCCTAACTATAGGATTTATGAAAAAGGAAAGTCTTAAAACTGGACAATGTGTCAGCCTCACGGACAGAAACTGGAAGTTGGTTCCACAAGAGAGGAGCCTGAGAACTGAAAGATCTTTCTCCCATTCTGCTGCTGGAAACTCTAGGAACCATAAGTAAACCTGCAGTCTGAGAGCGAAGTGCTCTGTTAGGAAAATATGGAACAATAAGATCTGTAATATAAGATGGAGCTAGGTTGTTGAGAGCTTTGTAGGTTAGAAGTAAGATTTTCTCTCCCAGTAACTCCAGTTAAGACTCTGGCAGCAGCATTTTGGATCAACTGAAGACGTTTTAAAGAATATTTGGACACCCAGATAATAAACCATTGCAATAGTCCAGTCTAGACGTGACAAATGCATGGACCAGTTTTTCTGCATCATCTTTAGATCAGATGTTTCTAATGTTAGTGATATTACGCAGGTGGAAGAAGGAGGTTCTAGTAACGTTTTTAATGTGGGGGATAAAAGACATGTCCTGATCAAAAATAACACCAAGATTTTTAACATTAGAGCTGGAGGACAGATTAATGCATCTAAGGAGGGAGAAAGACTGAAACATTCATTCCTAAGGTGCTCAGGTCCAAAAACCAAAACCTCAGTCTCGTCTGTGTTGTCGTATATAAGAGTATTGGTCCAAGCACTGAACCTTGAGGAACTCCATGACTAACTTTGGTGTATGAAGATTCATTATTTATATTTACAAACTGGAATCCACCAGATTAAGATGACTGGGACCACTTTATTAAATTGTTTCTGTTCCTGTTGGCCCAAACTTCGTCCCTTAAATCAAACATTTTCAATTTTTACTTGTTTTTCTCTGAACCGTTTTGTAACGGCTGCTGTCGATTCATCTTCCGTTAATAAGTTCATCCAGAGTTGGACCAGAAAACCTGTCTGATCCGTTTTGATGATGTTTGATTTTAAACAACAGAAATGATGAATTTCATCTTAACAGAACCGTAGAGGAGTAAACCAGGTCCAGTTTGTTGGTTGAAGTAACGTCTCGTCTTGTCAGGACCAAAGCTCTGGTTCTGGAGCTGCTGGCGGCCGTGTGTTTGGTGAGAGGAGGCCACGACATCATCCTCGCCGCCTTCGACAACGTCAAAGAGGTCCGACTGGTCGCTGTGGTAAACGCGTTGGGTTGGATGTTGGTAAAAATTTGTTTAAAAGCTTCCTGAAATATAAATAAATAAAAAACAACTCTTCATGCGGGGCGGTTCTGCTTCACTCAGGTCTTCTACCAGAGGTCTGGGTTCTGAAGGTTCTGTTCAGTATCTCAGCTGTTCTGCTCGTTTGGACACTAAAGGAGAAAGTTCTGACCCGAGGTTTATTTTCCAGGTTTGTGGAGAGAGACGTCGCTTCGAGAAGCTCATGGAGTATTTTCACCATGAAGACAACAACATCGACTTCATGGTAAACATCTGATCTTTACGTTTGTTTCTGATGTTCAGGAAGGTCCAACGGACCTCCATCCACATCAGTTTGTCCCAGTTTGACATCCTCATGTGTCCTGCTGTCCGTTCTGTCGTCCAGACGTCCAGCAAACTGAACCATCTCTTAAGACGGTCCACGCCTTTTTATGATTTGTAGAACTCACAGGCAAATCACCCTCCCTCCCATCCCTTCAGAGGGTTGTCTGTTAACCTGGTCAGCGTGTGAGGAGTTGATCCTTTAAGCTGTTTTCTGATGATGGAACGTCCGTCTAGTGCAGGAGGACATTTTGAGTCCAACAGGAAGTGGTTCAGTGAAAACAGCAGAAGAAGAGACGAGTTCAAAATCAGAGCTAAAACCTGTGATTGGTCTCCGTCAGACCCGGGCTCACCTGCGGTTCTGATCTCAGGTGGCCTGCATGCAGTTCATCAACATCGTGGTCCACTCGGTGGAGAACATGAACTTCAGAGTCCACCTTCAGTACGAGTTCACCCGACACGGTCTGGACGACTACCTTGAGGCAAGCGTGACCTTTGACCCCCGGTCCTGGATCTGTAGGTCCAAACTGACGTTGGATTGTTTTTCAGAGGTTGAAGTTCACGGAGAGTGACCGGCTGCTGGTCCAGATCCAGGCCTACCTGGACAACGTGTTCGACGTTGGAGCTCTGCTGGAGGACGCCGAGTCCAAAAGCAACCTGCTGGAGCACCTGGAGGCGCTGCAGGAGCACAACACACAGGTGGACCCCCCCCCCCCACACACACACACACACACACACACCTGCTGCCTTCTGCATGGGTTCGTTTAGGTCCGGTGAGGAAAAGGTCCTGGTTAGCTCAGAACTTGATGTTCATGTCGAGGCAGAGCCAGCCTGAGGTCCACGGTCCTCCAGAAGAGAAACACTCGTGTTTTTACTCGACCCGCCCCCTGAAAGAGCCGGAGGCAGCAGGAGGTCGAGAGGAGGGACCAGCTCATCGATCAGTTTGTTGACCTTTAATGACCTTTAATTCAAATAGAATCCATTTAGTTCAGTTCAGGTCGTTTCGTGGAACAAACGACGTGAGAAGAGTCCGACTCTGCTCGGACCTTCAGCTTCACGTGTCTTCGTTGTTCCAGCTGAGCTGCAGGCTGCAGGAGGCCGAGAAGGAGGCGATGGACAAAGTCTCTGAGCTGGAGAAGAAGCTGCTCCACACCAACAAGGAGGCGGAGCTCCTGAAGGTGCAACATCCTTTGGTACTGGGTTCTGATTCTGGTCTTCAGAGAATGTCTGAACCCACCTCTCTGTGTGTCGCAGGAGAGTCTTCATGAGTCCAGCTCCCGGCTCCAGAACCAAACTCCAGAACTGGCTGGGCTCGGGTCTCTGGAGGCCTTGAAGGAGCTGCAGCTCGGCGTTCAGGTTCTGGTGGAGCAGGGTCTCCTCCGGGTGGAGCGCTCCACCTCTGGACAGCTGGAGGTCCAGGTGGTCCATCAAGAGATCCTCAGAGGTCAGACGGTGCAGTTTGACTTTCATCCTCTAGTTTTCCACAAAAATATTCATAAAGTCTGAAATGTGGGTCTGCGCTGATTGTAAACAAAGACTGGACCTGGAAACATTCGGCTGTGGAGGTAAACAAATACAGCCGAAGGTTTAACACGACCTTTCCAGTCACTTCAGCTGTTTTTGTAGCTAAACGCATCAATAGTTGTCACCAACTTGAACTCGTCGACGCAAGATGGACTTTGTTTCCTGTATGAAAACTTCTGACCAAACATTTCATCATTGCAGGTGAAGGAACAGAAGCTCCTCCTCCTTCCTCCTCGCCACCTTCAGTTGAAGCTCCGTCTCCCCCACCTCCTCCCCCTCCTCCTCCATTAGCTCCGCCTCCTCCACAGCTTCCAGGAAGTGGTGTGACCCGGCAGACGGCGTCGACAGGTTGGTCAGTTTTAAAGTTTTAAACTGAAATCTGTTTTGTCTGCTCAAAAAATAAAAAACTTTAAATGAGATTCAGTTTTTTCCAGAGTTTAAAATATTTAGTAAAATATTTAAAACTCCTGAAGATCAAAGATTGTTGTGATAATTTAACTTCTTAAGAATGTTTTTTTTTTGTAAACCTTGAAGAACTGCAGCCTTTTAGATCTTCTCAGACTCGTTCTGCAGTCGGGCCAACAGGTCCACGAGGAGAACCCAGACCTCCCAGTCCAGAGTCCTGGTTCTGGTCTCGTTCCAGTGGGACGAGTCTTCAAACCCCCTGCAGGATCTAATCTAAAACGAACTTTTACTAATTCTTTTTTTTAACCTTCCTTGTTGTCTGCCACCATGAAAGACGGGGGATGATGTAATTGTCTGTTAGCAAAATATCTCATGAACATTGGATGAAACTTTCAGAAACACATTATCGGCTGCTTGAAGTCGACCCTGTTCAAGATGGCTGCCACAGCTCACTGATCTGAAACACAAACCTGCTCCAGCTCAGCTTTACAGATGATGAGCTGAAGTTCGGTGTGGTAGTAGCCGAAAGTCGTCCTCAACAGAAACTGAGAACTTTGAGCTTAGATCCGTTCCTTCAGCTTTCTGTCAACAACAGATAAATCAGCCGCTGGACTTGGACTCCTGCTGGGGGCTCTCCTCTGACAGGAAACACTGGAGTCTGAACGCCTCGATGATGGTCCTTTAAAAACTGGTCCAGGTCTGCACACGGGGAGACGACAGGTTCCGATAAAACCAGGTGAATTTCCAGCGCGTCTTGTTACGAACACTCGGAGTTCAGCGAGACGACGACAGAAACTTTAACTTCGAGTCACCGAGTCCAGAGAGAAGCTGCTTCTGCAGAAACTCTTCGGTTCTTGTTGGGTCCAGAACTTGGTCCGTGCAGCCGTCCTGAAGGTCGACAGCAGAAAGACGTGAACCTGAGTGTTGTTGTTGTTTTCTTTCAGGCTGTAAACAAAAGAAACCCATTCAGACCAAGTACCGGCTGCCGCTGCTGAACTGGGAGGTTCTGAAACCAGATCAGGTGCCGGGAACCATCTTCAGTGAACTGAACGACGAGCTGGTCCTGCAGGTCGGGTCAAGGTTCTGATTGAACCCAGAAACTCTGATCATAAATCAACGAGCTGGTTCTGTTGCAGGAGCTGAACATGGACGCGTTTGAGGAGCAGTTTAAGACCAAAGCCCAGTCCCCCCCTGTGGACCTGGAGACCCCCAAGAGGAAGATGACCTCCAAGTCTCCCAGTAAAGCGGGTCTACTGGAGCCCAACAGGGCCAAAAACCTGGCCATCACTCTGAGGAAGGAGGGGACGTCCGTGTCGGACATCTGCAGCGCCATCGAGACGTACGTTTGAAACTTTGCCTCCTCCCTGCCAACGGCCCGCCGGTTCAACTCCGACCTCTGCTCCACCCCGCAGGTACGACCTGGAGGCGCTGAGTCTGGACTTCCTGGAACTCCTGCAGCGCTTCGTCCCCACGGACCAGGAGATGAAACTGATCCAGAACTTCCAGGCCCAGGGCCGGTCTCTGGACGAGCTGAGCGAGGAGGAGCGCTTCATGGTCCGCTTCGGTCGGATCCCAGGGGTCTCCCAGAGGATCCGGACCCTCACCTTCATGGGGAACTTTGTTCCGAGCGTCCAGAACATCCAGCTGGTGAGTCCAGGTCCAATCGGACCTCCTGGAGTCCCTTTGATCTAAGATTAAACCAGAATCTCTTCCAGCAACTGAACGCCGTCATCGCCGCCTCCATGTCCATCAAGTCCTCTGACAAACTGAAGAAGATCCTGGAGGTGAACACGTTTGTTGTTTGTTTGTTTTTGTTGTTTGGAGCTCCTGACTGAACAAACATTTAGAGGTTTTTATCTTTCCCTCTCAGACGTTTTGAAATTAGACGTTAAAACCTCTTCAAACAGACGCGGGCGATCATGTAACATCTGTCAGCAAAATATCATGAAGCGCTGGAGGAATATGAATAAAACTAAACATGCACTCTTACATCCAATTCAAGATGGCTGCCACAGCTAACCAACCTTAGCCAAAGCAAAGGTTCTGACTCGGTCCGGTTTGCAGATACCTGGTGTGGTAGTAGCTGAGAGTCCCTCACCCACACTCCGAGTGCTAACGGAATAACCTCGTTTCAGCCGGACAGTTCACTAAACTCACATTTTGTAATCCAGTAACTTTAATCCAAGCGATAGTGTTTTAATCTCAGTTTATGCGGTCATAATAAACCTGGTGAGGCTCAGAAGTCCCAGCTTTTCACCAGCCTTGAACGCAGCATTTGTGAATCTGGAGAAAGTCTCAGAAGTGACACTGACCGACAAGTTGATCCGGCCGCAGCAGGTGATTTGTGCAGTTTGACAAGTGGACTTTTGAGACCAGTTCATCATCACATGACCTGAAAGAGCTCAGTCTGCTGAGGACGACTCTCAGCTACTACCACACCAAACTTTAGCTCTGCATCTGGAACCTTAAGCTCTCTTTGTTTTCTACAGGAAATTAGCTATGACGGCCATTTTGAACTGGTTTGACTCCATTGGCAGCAGTGGGAATATTTTGCTAACAGAACGCCATGATCACCGAGGTGGTCGTGGTAAAACGTTTCATAGCTAGTTTTGTTTTTAACACTTTTTGTGTCTCGATCTTTAAAAGTTAAAACGTTATTTTAAATATATCTATTTGAACTCTTATTTTGAAGGAGATGTTTGTTTGTGACCTCAGATTATTTTGGCGTTTGGAAACTTCATGAACAGCAGCAAGCGAGGCCCGGCGTACGGCTTCCGCCTGCAGAGTTTAGATCTGGTGAGGAACCGGACCGTTCCTACAGTTTATCTGTGTGTGTTTGGGTCGATGAGTTCTTCCTGTTCTGACCCGTCTCCCAGCTGCTGGACACCAAGTCCACGGACCGCCGGCAGACGCTGCTGCACTTCATCGTGAGCACCATCCAGGACAGATACCCGGAGCTGCAGAGCTTCCACACCGAGCTCAACTTCCTGGACAAGGCTGCGCTCGGTAAGCCCTGTGACGTCACACGGGTCAGAACCTTCAACAGAACGGGCCTGGAGGGCCACATGTGGCTCCAGAGCCGCAGGTTGGAGAACCGCTCGTCAGATTTAAGTCAGCAGGAGAGAAAACAAACGATGCGTTCACTGTCAGAACAGAGTGTCGGTAAATATCAGTTGTTTGCTAAAACTGGTACAAAAGTTTTCAGTCCTTTAAAAACTCTGTTCAGAACCTTCATGACGAGGCGGTCCAGTTTGGTTCTGCAGGATGAAAACTAAAGTTTGGCCCGTCTCTAGTCTGGTTGGACAGTGTGCTGCTGGACCTGAAGGATCTGCAGGGCGGGATGGAGGCGATGAAGACTCAGGTCCCTGCAGAGGAAGATCCTGCTGTCCTGCAGGACTTCCTCCGCAGGAACTCTCAGCTGCTCGACTCTCTGATCGCCGACGGCAGAACCGCTCAGGTCCGCTCCAGTAGAACCCATTATGTCCACGCCAAGCGGTCCGGTTCTGGTTCTGAAGTGGTTTTTTGTTCCGCAGGAGGTCTACGAGTCAACCGTGAAATACTTTGGAGAGGATCCTAAAAGCAGCCCGCCCACCGTGTTCTTCCCGGTTTTCGTCAGGTTCATCCGGGCGTTTAAGGTCAGAGGTCAAAGGTCACCTGGGGTCAAAGTTCTGCTCACAAATCGGGTTTTTCTTTGTTCTGACAGCAGGCCGGGCAGGAGAACAAACATGTCCTGGTCTCTGAGGTGCCATCGACTCCAACTAAACCTGAACCCACAGGAAACCAGGCGGTGAGAGTCTGTTAGCAAAATATCTGAAACCACAAAAACGTCCAAATAAACCTGAAGGTTTTTCTGCTTCAGGGTCCGCTCAAGTCCAGACTGCCTCAGATGGACGTGATCGCCGAGCTGAAGAGGAGACAGGTGTCCTCTCAGGTGAGGGAGGAGAAGGACGGCGCCATCGAGGACATCATCACAGGTGAGAGGAAGACGTTCACGCAGCTTCACATCGAGCGCGTTAATAAAACTCCTCGATCCGGCAGTCGCAGCTAGCTAGCAGCTAGCAGCTCGGATAAAAACGTCGCCCTTTCTTTCTACAGCTGATGTCACAGTTCAGCCTCATGGACGACAGGTTTTATGGTTGGTCATATTTCTGGGCTTCAGTTTCTCTCTGAACATCTGGAGCTCCAGGCTTTAAAACCACAGCAATGTGAACTCACACACTCCTTACCCTCCTTCCTGAGGGTTCAGAGATGTTTAAAGGGATCTTCGACTACTTGCACACATTGGCCTGAATATGTTATTTGACTCGTGAAAACTCCGAAAGACTTAAAAATTTATATGTTTATTACATTTTTCATCTGAGGACGTCGCCATTATTTCACTGGTGCAATGCATTCTGGGGCGATGACGTACAACGGTTGTAGTAGAGACAAATGTTTATTTTGTATTAATCCTTAAGCAAAATAGGTTCATTTGAATTCAATTCTAAAATACTTTAATTCCAGAGGAAAATTAAATGATAAATTAAATTCAACTTGTGATGTTTAGTGTAGTAGCTCCGGCACTAATCCCCATTAACCTTTAACCCTCTTGTAATGGGTCCCCGAGGCTCAGGTGATTAACCTGTCTAAATAAAAGTTGAACGAATGAACAAAAAATCAGCGCTGATGCAATTAACTCACAGCTAACACTGTTAGCGCTGATGCTAACACTGTTGGATTCTTCCACCGTTAGCTCTGGCGCCAACGTGAACGCCGAGTCATTCCCACGCGCTCTGGGTCAAATTAAAGGCTGATCGTCAGATAAAGCTGAATGGAGCAACCATACTCTGTCATTTACCCAGAATGCAATGCAGCGTTAATAAAATTAATTTTTTACAAATTATAAAAACTAAACCTACAGTATTTTACAGTCTAGTTTTAATAGCTGAAGTAATTGTTGATCCATTGTTCCAACTGGTTTGAGGAGTGAAGCTGACTGGAGGTCAGGTGTGGACAGCTGAGCGTCGGTCCATGTGTCTTGGGAGAACTCGACCCAGTGGAACACAAATCATTGTCCTCTCATCCGAGGATCTTCTCCATGGACACATGGCCCAACGTCTACACCTCCAGAGAGTCTGTCATGTCCATCAAGGTTCACAGGATTTACAGCAGAGTCGGCTTTACTTTAAACACTAAATACAATTTGGTCATTTGGGGCAGAGCTTTGTCAGTTTGACAAATAAAAATTATTTTGAATATCTGGGATACAATTTTCAATTTAAATATCTAACTAGGTTCAGTCGGGTCCTCTGGGTTTGTTGAAACATGGGTCTGCTGTGGGGTAGAGGACATTTACAAACCCACCCACACAGACCAGTATTTGCAGTTTGACTCCCATCACCCTTTGGAGCACAAGTTAGGAGTCATCAGGACTCTGTACCACAGAGCAGACAGCGTCCCCGCTAGCTCAGGAGCCAGGCAGAAGGAGAAATCCTACACAAGACAGGCTCTAGAGCAATGTGGATATCCTAACTGGGCCTTCCTGAAAGCAGAGAAGAAACCCAAACAGGACTCCAGTCAGCATCAGGTGAAAAGGAGGAACCCAGACCCAGACCAGTGGTCATTCCATATGTTGAGGGAGTATCAGAGAAACTGAGACGTTTATTTTCTAAACACGACGTCCCAGTGGCTTTTAAACCCCAAAATACATTAAAGACTGGTTCATCCCAAAGATCCAGTCCCCCGGCACAAACAGAGTAATATTGTGTATGCTGTTCAGTGTCAGGAGGGTGATCAGTCTTACATCGGGGAAACTAAACAGCCACTGGCCAAAAGGATGGACCAGCACAGAAGATCAACATCATCAGGCCAGGACTCTGCGGTCTACACTCATCTCCAGGTCAGAGGTCACTCTTTCAGGGATGAAGATGTTCACATCCTGGACAGAGAGGAACGATGGTTTGAGAGAGGAGTAAAGGAGGCCATCTTTGTGAAAAGAAACCGTCCATCATTAAACAGGGGTGGAGCCTCCAGGTTCAACTGTCCCCCTCTTACAATGCTGTGATTGCTAGTATCACTCAGCCCTCTGTGAACAGTAAACAGCCATCAGGTGCTAATGATCCATTGTTAGGCTGATGGTCCTTCTTGAGCATGTGATCAGCTGGTTTTGGTTGATCCACACTGAGAAGTAAGTTTGTTGCAGCTCCTCAGACTGAAGAAGTCCTTTGGATAAAAGATGAAACGTTTCAACAAGAATCTGTCCAGAGGACCTGACTCAGTCTGGTTAGATTATCACACCCAGATTAGCAAATAAAAATTGTAAAAAATTAGTTTGTCATAATTTCTAATACTGAGCTCTGCAGATATTTATGAACTTTTGAAACTGGCCAATACCTTCACTGGGATCTTGATCAAATATTGACTCCAAGACCTAAAGCAGCAGAAACATCCAAACTAACGGGCTGTTAGCATCAAACAGGAAGCAGGTGTTGTACCCAAAAGTGTTCAGGCTGTGCGCTCCTGTGGTGCCTGAACACTTTCTGGTACAACACCGGTCCTGCTTTTAGAATCGAAGAGACGTCACCTCTTTAACAACACTTGATGAATTAACTCATTTATAAAACATCTTTACATTTTCCACACTTACTCTGTTAATCTCGTTTTGTGCGCCCCTAAAATAGGTCCGGGATGTACCAAGGCTTTGTAATGGTAGTTCTGCTTGGAGTAAAAAATAAAAATTAAAACGTTCAGCGACGGTCCAGTTCGAGAAGTTCTGCTTTAGACCGGATGAGAAACTGTCGCGACATCTCCACCTACTGGAGCTGCTCAGGTTGGAGGTTCTGCTGCTTTGAACGGAGAACAGAAACTTCTAGAATAATGTCAGAGTCAAACACAATCTGCTCTCTTAATCCCTCATCTGAATTAATTAATCTGCAGCAGGACCACTGAGGACTCACAGTAAACATGCGACAGCTTCCTGGTTTAAACGTCAGCGTTTACCTGCGTCAGATGTCTGGTCTCTCCTCAGATTTACGGAACCAGCCGTACAGACGGACGGACGGCGTTCGGCTCAGCTCCAAGTGGAAGCGGGGTCAGCAGCTGCAGGTTTCCTCCGACATCTCCCTCTGAGCCGCTGCAGCTTGTCCACCTAAATATTTATTCTCTTTAAGATCAGCAAAATAAAATATTTTGTACCGCGGCTCGTTGTGTTTTTCTTCAAGTTGGTTCGACTGAAACTTTTCATCTGTGGTTTTCCTCCCTCTTGATGACATCACAGCCAGGGGCGGAGCTATTGTTTAACCTGCCAATTAAAGGACCAAATGTTTTCTTATTTAAAGCTTTTTACAAAAAGTATCTGCGGTTGGTTCTGGATTCGTTGAACCCGACCCAGTCCAATTCATTCAGAACCAGAACAGACGGAGTCTTTTATAAGAAGTTTCCATCCTGAGCTTCAGATTAAATTAAATTTAAAGATATGGATCAGTGGATTTACCTTCAGGTTCTGCTGCTTCAGGTTCTGACCAGAGAACCAGAACTTTAGAGACGAAAATAAAACCATCCATCTTGTCCGTTTCTTCCTTTCTGGGACGAGAGGGTCACTGGTGCCCGTATCCAGCAGTCACGGTGGGACAGGTGGGGGACACCTGGACACCTAGGGACAATTTAGAGTTACCAATCAGCCTAACATGCATGTTTTTGGTCTGTGGGAGGAAACCGGAGCCCCCGGAGAAAACCCACGCAGCACGGAGAGAACATGCAAACTCCACCCAGAAAGGCCCCTGGACCAGGATTTGAACCAGCAGCCTGCTTGCCGAGAGGAAACGGCTCTACTAACTGAGCCACCGTTCTGCCCAGCCTGAAAATAAAAAGACAAAAATAAAACTTGAATCCTGCAGGAATCAGCTGTTCAGATGGTCCTTTTGGACGACACAAACATGATCCGTCACTTTTAAATAAATTGTTTTAGCAGCAACAAAAGTTCAAATCTTTAACGAAGTAATAAAACTAGACGATGATTCACATCTGACTGAGAAAAGTACCGTTGGTTTATTCCCTTTAGTTACGAATTATTGTTAAACATTCTAAATGAGCTCCTCCTCGTCGTGGAGGAGTTTTTGAGCCCGACTGACCCGAGGAGCTCTGCTGTCGGGCCCTGGGGGTCTCCGGCAGGTTCTGGGTGACGGGCCAGACGCAGCGGTTCTGAAGACTCACGGACAATAAAACAAGCTCAGTGTCGTGGGAGAGCGAGCGTCTGCTGACCGAACGAGCAGAAGAAAGCATTCAGCTTATTCAGCTCCCTTCAGCTGTTCACACTCGGCTCGCAACAGTTGGCGATGAAACAGTTTCAGCTGTTTTCAGCTAAAATCACTCAGCAGCAAGCGTTCTCACTGGATCCTTACAGGAGGTGACCCCTCCTCCCCGTCCCGCCCATCTTTTGGTCATTTGTGCTGACTTGAAGCTAGATTTGATGATTTCGGCTGTTTTGTCGTGTTTTTCTTCTCCCAATAAGAGACGGAGAGCGGCGCCGTGTCAGGTTCAGCTTTATTGTCACAAAAACACAACAGGAACGTACAAAAAGCAGCAACCTTTGAGCTCGTCACGAAGCAGCAGCCGAAGATCTGCGCTTCGGCTCATCTCAGCCGACGTTTAGAACGAACAACACGGACCCACACGGCAGGCGGCACTTCCAGACCGAAGGAGCATCTTTTAGTTCATTTCTCTGGTGAGGCTGGAGTTTGTTTTTATTTATTCTGACAGAACGGGATACAAAAGTCTACGTTTGTACAGATTTATTCTACCGGACGCTCACGGGATTACACGACGTGGAGTCAGCGTGCAGATCGCAGGAATGTTTACGTTTTCATGCCTTGGAGACGTTTTTACCGTTTCTTTAAAAACTTCACATAAAACCAGCTCTGGATTATATTGTTCGGGTTATAAACACGATTCAAACATCCACAAACGTTTTTTTAACGATCACACATTCATCAAGAAGTCATCAACAAACAGTTTAATCTGTAATCTGAGGAGTCGGTTATATTGGATTAAAACAGCTACAGACGCTGCTCAGCCTGTTTTTTATTTATTTTAATTTTTTTACGGTTATTGTCTGGAACAAAGTGTGATCATGGTTCGCAGAAAAAATAAAATCTTTAACACAGAAAAATAATAATTTACAGAATAAATGTGTTACATGTTTATGAATCTCTTCAAGTATAAAAATACAAAACAAGCTGGATTATAGAAAACATAGATGACTTTTCTTTACATGTTCTTTAAAAAGTAAAATAAATGGTTTTAGAATAATCTACGTACAATATATCATCGATAACTTGCTTAATTCTGGATTAATCTGAGTTAATCTGAGCCTACGTGTTAATTATAAACTCTTCATTTATTTATTTTTATGTTTCAAATTCTCAGCAGCTCATCTCAACGTTCAGCCTGTTCGGAGGTTTATTTATTTATTTATTTATTTTTATCCAGAACTCCGTTAAATTTCACAACAAATTATTTTAGAAATTATAAAAATTAAAATGTTAAATTATCGTTCGTGTCCCAGTTTACTCCCATTAATGTAAATTTTTTTGTCTAATTTAGTTAAAAATTTACTGTAAATTTTTTTTATTGCCTGCCGGTCGTTTGTTAGCAAAATATCTATTGAACCACTGTACAGATGAACAGCTGATCAATTCAAGATGGCTGCCTCGGCTGATGGACGTCAGCTCAGTCAAAATAAGGAAAATGATCAAAATGAGCCTCTGGTGTGGTAGCAGCTGTGGCGGCCATCTTGAAATGGAGCAGAGACATTGAGGAAGTGAACGCAGTCATATTTAGGTGCACAGGGAGCAGATGGGGAATAGGTGTCCTGCTCAACGACACCACAACATATGAGCATGGTGGGGATTCGAACCTCTGACTGAGACGGGTCGGTTGGGGCTTCGTCTGCAGTAATGAGGGTGTTGCTACGGTCTGCAATGGTGAAGAAAGAGTGAAGATGAAAAACTAAGTTGTGGATTTACTGCTCTGTGTTCAAACCCTCATCTAAGGTGGGGACAGAGACAGTTCCTGTACTCTGGGACAAAAGGTACATTTCAGAACGAGGAGGTGCGGTTGTCTAATGTCTCGATGTCCCGCCGGACAAAAGGGAACATTCCTTGCTCCACCTGGCGGCCGCTTTCAGTACTGGGATGAATGGGAACACAGGAACCCCAAATTCAGGGATTTTTCACTCAGGCCCCGGCGATCCGGGCAGAGTGGGCCGGGGGCGAACCGGAGGAAAAGTTTTTCCTCAGTCGCTCCGTACCCGGGTCCCCGACAGAATTATTTTTTTTCTTCCTAAAATTGGCCGAGGCGTCCTCCAACAGACGCATGGGGCAGATGCTGATCTTCCCTGAGGTCCTTGGGGGAGGAGCTCCGTCATTCAGGGGGTCACCTGAGGTGCTTCAACTGATTAGGATAAACGCCTCCCTTTAGAGGAGTTCTGGGCACCTCCTACTGGAAGGAGATCCCCGGGTAGACCCAGATCTCTCTGGAGGGACTTTACACTCAAGGATCCTCCAGGAGGAGCAGGTCTGGGTCTCTCCTGGGCCTGGTACCTTCATGACCCGACCACAGATGAATGGGTTGTCGACGTACAGCCAGTGAATATTTTCTGAGAGTTTTAATAAAATTCATCCTGTGGTTCCTGAGATATTTTACTAACAGACAGAATAACGTCGTTATCGTCCAGCGTGATCAAAGGCGGGCGATAACTTCGGACTCCTGTATCTTCAAATATAATTTCAGACACGAGTTTCTTCCATTATCTGTTTAATTTCTTGGAGTCGCTCTAATTAAACTAATTAAAAAGCTCGTTAACGTGTTTGACGCGTGGAACCGGGACAGAGTCCTTTTAGAGTTCTGGTCAAAGATGGAGTTTAACGAGACGAGCTGCAGAAACATCTCTGCTCTGTTCACTGCGCCATGATATTTCTGTGATTTCTGGCTGATGGAGTCGCACCCCGGAGGCGTGAACTAGGGTTTAGGAGTCCAGAACTGGAGCGGTCCGAGTTCTCCTCACGGATTAGTCCGGATGAGTCCGGATGAGACCTGAGAAGCAGACAGGATGAAAAACAAGCTACAAACAAAAAAGGGCAAAAACTCTGAAATGACGTCGGGAAACAGCAGCGAAGAAAAAGATGAAGATGATCGATCGGCTCGATGAGCAGCAAGAAGCTCAGGACTGATCCAAAACGTGGGCGAGGACGGGGGGAGGAGGAAAGGGGGCGGGGTTTAAGAGCAAAGCATGTAAAAATTTAACGGAAACATGAAGCGGTGAAAGGGAGGGGGAAAAGAAAAGATAAAATCAAAATCATCTAACAGACAGCCGACAATTGTGCTTCAAGTTTTTGTTCAATCTGTGTCTTTTCGCCGCCGCTGCTTTAATCTGATTGGCCAACACAGAGGGCGGGGCTTAGGTGAATGAATCGCGCTCAAGACGGACGAACAGAAACCGTCGCTGAGCTTCAGACGAAAGAAACATCTGCTCTGATTCTGACGCTACTCTTCCTTTGAGCGTCACATCTGGAGGAGGAAGAGGAGGGAACAAGGAGATGAAGGAGAGGAAGCATGGAGATCTGCGCTGCAGAGGAAACTCTCAGGAGATAAAAAGGAAACGAGGAATAAACTGAGGAAGAAGAGGAGATAAAGATGGAGAAACAGAAAAAAGGAGAGAAGTTAACCCTCCAGCTGCCACTGAGTCAAAATGTTTTAAAACAGGCCTGAGGGGTCGTTTTGACCCAAGGGCAGCAGCAGGTCAGGGAGGACCATAAGGAGCTCAGAGCTCTGAAGAGACCTCAGGAGTCTCTGAGCCGAACTCTGCAAATAAACTCAAACTGGTCCGTCCCCTTCAGTCTGCCGCTGCTCGAAATCTGAGCCCACGGACGAAAAACGTCCTTTAAAACATCGAGAGTCTGAAGACGCTTCGTCTCAAACGTGCACAAACTGTCTCTGCCAAGACAACGTCTTTACAAGACGTATGGACGTTTCTTGTTTTCAACAAATAATTAAGAGATCAGAGACCTGTGGAGGTTTGGGTAAAAAGTTAACATCTGTTACATGATGCTAACAGCTGTAACAAGATGCTAACAGCTGTGACAAGATGCTAACAGCTGTTACATGATGCTAACAGCTGTAACGTGATGCTAACATCTGTTACATGATGCTAACATCTGTTACATGATGCAAACAGCTGTTACATGGTGCTAACAGATGTTACACGATGTTAACAGATGTTACACGGTGCTAGCTCCTGTAACGTGATGCTAACAGCTGTTACAAGATGCTAACAGATACACGGCGCTAACAGATGTTACACGATGCTAACAGCTGTTACATGATGCTAACGGCTTTTACACTATATCAACAAGTGTTACACGACACTAACATCATGTAACACAATGCCAACATCTGTTACATGATGCTAACAGATGTTACACGGTGCTAACAGCTGTTACAAGATGCTAACAGATGTTACACGGTGCTAACAGCTGTTACAAGATGCTAACAGATGTTACACAGTGCTAACAGCTGTTACAAGATGCTAACAGCTGTTACATGATGCTAACAGATGTTACACAGTGCTAGATGCTGTTACAAGATGCTAACAGTTGTAATGTGACACTAATTAGTTTTTTTTTTAATCATTCTAAAACTTTGCAGACTCTTTATGAATTGTTTTAACTTACATCTGTAGGTTTTTTTTTTTACGAGTAACGTTCGTATTCAGTACAAATACTGCCTGGAAATAGTTAATATCTCAATATAACATTTCAATATTTTAAATAATTTATTTGTGAGAACAATGTTTGCAATACATTTATGAGCAAGTTAATGTTTCTTTCTAAAAAAATGATACGAAAGGATCAAGATTCATCAACTGACCACGTTTTGGTTTTAATAATGAAAAATTCCAGTTGTGCTTTTAATGCAACACAAATGAAAACTATATTTTACGTTTTGATAATTTGGTAAATATGGTAGGATTTTATAAATATTACATTTAAATCTGTGGATGTCTGACCCTATCTATAAATAGAAAAATAAAGTTTATTAATTAAAAAAATTAGATAGATGGCATGAATTTCGATGGATGTTTTATGTTCTGTTAATATATATATTTTTCTAAAATCTGAACCTTCGTTTGTTTTTTATATTTAAACCGTCTGCAGGTAATTTTCAACTTGTAGTTTTTGTGTTTGTGGATGAGGCGTCGCAGCATCACGGCAGTTTGAAGGCAACAAGAAGAACAGACAGAGAGGAACAAGCATCTGAACCAGAAATCATCACCAGACCCAACAAAAACTGGACGTCCTAAACTCAGCCGGACTCTGGTACCCCCCAGGCGTAACGCAGAGATGAAGAGGAGGTGAATCAGTTTGTGCCTCGGAGTCCTTGGGGAGGAGGAGGAGGTGGAGGTTTCCTCGCAGCGACAGCAGGAAGAGAAGCAGCTTTTAGAAGTGGAATACCTGCTGCTGGCCCTGGACTTTGGGGAAGTCCTCTTTCTGCCGGCGCCCTTTGGGTCTCTCCAGGCTCCCCTGCTGGAGGTGTTTGAGTCGGGCCGCCACGGTCGGACCCTTCGTCGGACCCGGAGAGAGGCTGCTGTTCTGTGGGAGCCGAGAACAAAACAGGTTTTAGTTTTTCTTCTGTTTGGCACTGAAGCCTCCAGACGCCTCGTCACGTTTACTTGTTGTTAAATTTCCCTCGGTTATAAAATATATTCTACATAAAAACTACAAAGACCTCGTCGTTCTCGTTTAAAGCTGCTTCAGACGAACAACCTTTGTCTCGACGTACATTTAGCCGAACATTTTGACTTTTGGTATTGAACTAGCCTTTTGTTTTTTTACCGTTTCTTTAGCTGATTTTTTAGATACTTTCTTTTTTTACTTTTAGGTTTTAGCTGTGTTTTAGCTACAGTTGACCATTTTTAGTTTTTGACTGTTACACGTCTCTTAGCTACTCTTTTAGGTACATTTAGCTAACCCTTTACACTTTTAGCGTGTAACCAGTATTTTGATGGTTTCAGTTATCGTTTTTACTTTTAGCTGGGTTTTGGCTACTTTTACCTTCTAGCTGCTTCTTCTTTCGGCTGCTCCCTTTTCAGGGGTCACCACATGAAGACTTGTTTTTACACTGGATGTTCTTCCTGATGCAACCACAGCCCCCTGTGTGGAGCAGAGCTCCATCTAGGGCGCTGGGAGAGCAGAAGGTGGTGGTGGTGGTGGGGGGGGGGGGGGGGGGTTTAAGGGCCTTGCTCAAGGGCCCAGGGTGAAGGCAGGTGTGGGTGTTTAACCTTTCACACCCACATTTTGATGTTGTCGGTCCGTGGAGTCGAACCAGCGACCTTCTGATCACAAGCTTGCCTTCTCTAACCTGTGCCACCCCTTTTAGCTTCTAGCTACACTTTGTAACTTTCAAACATTAGACTGGTCTTGATCATTTTAGCTGTTGGAACTTTATGTTTTGCTACCTTTAGCTTTAAGTTTGAATCTTTTTGATTTTGTTGACTTCAAGCTAGCTTACTGCTACTTGCACCTTTGAGCTAAATTTGACTACTTTTTAGCTAGCTATCATTTGGTATTTGTATTTTTTGGCTACCTTTTGTTTACCTTTGCTTTAAATGTTGTTGCTTTTTGCTACTTTCAGCTTTTAGTTTTTATTTTTTTGTTACTTTATTTATGTAGCAACCATTTTTTCTACTTTTGGTTTAGCTATTTTCTTTCTGTCTAGCTACTTTTTGCTGATTTTAGCTTTTAGGTAACGGTTTGCTACTTTTACATTCTAACTAGCTTTTGGCTACTTTAAGTTTTTGGCTAGTATTTACTACTTTAGCTTCAGCAGTCTCAGCATCTTCAGCATATTTTAACTAAGTTCGTCAACATTTAACAGAAAATATTTGTTTTGTTTAAAATGCTGTTTTATTTAGAATCTAAATTATTTTAGTTTTGTCTGAAAACAGAGCAGGTTGTGTTTTTTCTGTCTGCAGCTGATCTTCAGCGCCGTGCTGAATCTTTTGGCTCCAACCTCCAGAACCGGAGGATCTCAGATGTTTTCAGGCTCAGCTCAACGTTCATCACATGTTCTTCAAACTAATTATTAATTTGGTTCAAAAGGTTCAGAATAAAGTTCCACAAACTGAAACACGCAGAAGAGAAGAAGACGAGGAGGAGGAGGAGGAGGAGGAGGAGGAGGAGGAGGAGGAGGAGGAGGAGGAGGAGGAGAGCTCAGATCAGCCTCGAACTCAAAAACACGACACAGCTGAGGACGACTTAATGTACTCTACACAGTATGCTGTACTCAGAGGTACTCAGTATTTTATACTCAATATTTTGTACTCAGTATTTTGTACTCTGTATTTTATACTCAGTACTTTATACTCTGATGTACTCTGTATTTTATACTCAGTATTTTATACTCAGTATTTTGTACTCAGTATTCTGTACTCAGACGTAGTCAGTATTTTATACTCAGTACTTTATACGGAGGTATTTTGTACTCAGTATTTTGTACTCAATATTCTGTACTCAGAGGTACTCAGTATTTTATACTCAGTATTTTGTACTCAGTATTCTGTACTCAGACAATACACTGTTGTTATATTTATCTGGTATATTTCTTCTTTTCGTCCAGGATGATGTTTGTGATGCAGGAACTTGACTTTATTTTCAGATTTTATTAAATTAAAAGTCAAAACTAACAAATACTTTCCTAAAACTTTACATCTTTTTAGTGAGATCTGTTAGCAAAATATTTAAAACGTCATGTCAACTTCCTGTTTGTATGACTGAAGGTAAAATATTAAATTTTAATTTTTTGGTTTTGTTATCAATGTTTTGGATGTAAAGATTGTTTTAAATAAAGTAAATTAAGACTTTCTGGTGTTTTTTAAATAAAAGCTGTGAAGAAGAGAAGTCGTGATAAAACGCTGACAGAGAGAGTTCTGTAGAAATAGAAGCAGATGTTACTGATCAGACCGACTTCCTGTTGGACGTCGCAGATTCTGATCTTTACCGTGGAGCTCCGGTTAATTTCTCGCAGCTCTGCAGAACTTTGGTTTATTTTATTTATGGAGGTTAACGTTCTTTACTCAGAGCAGAAAGTTGGAATAAACAGAAGTTAATAAAAAGGGAAAGTGAGCAGAGATCCAGAGGAGTTGAAGCAGCCGGCGGGTTTGATTTTACCTTTCTGCTCCAGGACCCACCGGCGTTTGATCGGGACCCGGGCGGGTCACTACGAGGCGGGTCTTTTACCGGAGCTCTCTGAAATATCTTTGGAGTTCGTGAAACAACGCGGTGCGTTCGAGTTAAAATCCAACACATTAATAAAAACAGAAATCTGTCTGATCGGACTCGAACCTCCAGCTCGGCGATGATCTTCTCCTCCTCGTCTTCGTCGTTGACGGCTGAAGCTGCGATGACGGGCGGCGTGGAGGCGGGGCGGGGGGCGTCCGAGGGGGTCCGCCTCAGCTTCACCAGAGTTTTAGGCATCTCAGCATCGTCTTCAATCTGGAAAATAAAACACGAAGAACCGTTTCAGACGTTTACAGGTGAACACGGTGGTTCTTACTCAAACGGAGCTCCGCAGGTCTCGGTGGAAGCTCCGAGCGATTCGTTCGAGCCGGCGAGCACGAGAGAAGCAGTCGGCTCGATCACACCTGGACAATATCGTCTTTCTTTTACTAATCCTCAGAAAATACACAGTGAAGAGTAAAAACTAAAGATTTTAAACAAGTGCTTTGAATTAGATCATTTGTGTTCAGGCTGAGAGGACGAGTTTATTGTGACACAAATCTATTGATAAAAATATAAAGTAGTGTTACAATAGATCAAGGTGTCGGATAAAACCAGGTGAAATACTAAAAACAAGAAGATATTTGCTCAGGTCTTTAGAAAAATCTAAACATAGATCCAGTCCAGGCTGGGGGTCAGCTCAGTCCAGGCTGGGGGTCAGCTCGGTCCAGGCTGGGGGTCAGCTCGGTCCAGGCTGGGGGTCAGCTCAGTCCAGGCTGGGGTCAGGTCAGTCCAGGCTGGGGTCAGCTCAGTCCAGGCTGGGGTCAGGTCAGTCCAGGCTGGGGTCAGGTCAGTCCAGGCTGGGGGTCAGGTCAGTCCAGGCTGGGGGTCAGGTCAGTCCAGGCTGGGGTCAGCTCAGTCCAGACTGGGGTCAGGTCAGTCCAGGCTGGGGTCAGGTCAGTCCAGGCTGGGGTCAGGTCAGTCCAGGCTGGGGTCAGGTCAGTCCAGGCTGGGGTCAGCTCAGTCCAGGCTGGGGTCAGCTCAGTCCAGACTGGGGTCAGGTCAGTCCAGACTGGGGTCAGGTCAGTCCAGGCTGGGGGTCAGCTCGGTCCAGGCTGGGGGTCAGGTCAGTCCAGGCTGGGGTCAGGTCTGGTGCGTCGCACCGTAACCACTGATTTGTAACAGGATGCGAGTGGTGTAAATTAGCTACATGAAGGTCGGTGCAGATACAGAACGTACTTCTTTAAGTTACGACAGTTCTGATTCATAAACTACGGATCGTGCTTCCATAACAGATCGGGGAATGACAGGTCCGGTTCTGATCCTGGACCTGAAACCGTCTCACCTTCTGGTTCTTGGTGGTGAGGATCACCTCCCCGGTCCGGTTGGTGGTGAGGCCGTGTGCCGACGGAAAGCTTCGGCGAGGCGGGGGAGGGGGCGGAGACTTGGAGGGTTTTTCAGTTTTGTACTTGGCCACGCCCAGGTCCACTGTAAAACAGAACCGCCTTCAGAACCGGGAAACAAACGGTAAATGTTCTGTAAAACCCAGAGTACTGACCCGACCCGCGATGAGAGCCGCCCCCCTCCAGGCTGTTCAGTTTCTGGGCCGCCATCTGCACCTTCCCTGGCTGCTGGTCCACGCTGGCGGTGCTGGTGGTTCCGGTGGGCCCGGCTGTGGGCCCGGTGGCTGTGGTGGAGGTTATTGGGACGGTGATGTGTGGCTTGGGCGGCACCGCCGGTTTGTTTATGTGCTTGGCAGCGAAGTCCAGGTCCGGTATGGCCTTCATGAGCTCGGCCTGGGTCTCCTCCAGCAGACGGTTGATGTCCTGAGCGCTGAACTGGGTCAGACTGGCCCGTTTCTCCTCCCAGTCCCGCTCGGCCGCCTGAAAAACACACAGAAACATGAGTTTGTTCTGAAACTGCAGGAACATCTGCTCGGGCGTGAACAGCCTCAGAACAGAACCTTGATGGAACTGGACCTCTGCCAGCCGGCCCGTCCTGACGGCGCCAAACACAAAACCATAAATCTGGTTCTGCTCCGGCAGATGGACGGACAACATAAAGGAGGATTACCAGCCGGACTTCGGCCGACACAGCTTTGTCAGCAGGACGTCTGCTCGGCAGCTCGTCCAGGACCCGGTTCCTGAAGGTCAGGGAGGACGGGACGTCCTGCTCCGGACCCGAGGCGTCGGCCTCGGAGGACGCCACCATCCATTTGGCGAGGCCGGCGCTGGTGCCGAGGTCTGCGAGGCCGAGGGGGGGACTGCTCAGGATGTCCAGGTGGTCCGCTCGCTTCTGGGGCTGGACGGAAATGTCCTCAGGTGTCTTCCAGACGCCCTCGGTGACTTGTCTTCAGAGACGGACGAGGGAGACAAAGGACAGATTTACTTCCAGCTTTGATCTCTACTTGAGTCTGAACTTTACGTTTGTTTTTTAAATCCTTCATAAATCTCAGAGACCACTTCCTGTCAATACTTTGTTTTGTTTTCATGTTTCTGTTTCACTCTAAGAAACCGTTACATCTCTACAGATGTGCGTCTGTGTACAGCGAGAGGAACCTGAACATCCTAAAACTGGACCTGGTTCAGAGCCAGGCAGCTCTGAGAACTAAATAAACCTCTTCGTGTCTCAAAGTTAGAAACTGAATGTTTTTTGGTTCCAGACCGTTTCATGGAGGACGTTCAGATCGGACGGAAATAAAACTCAGGTTTGATGCTGGAAGCGGGTCACGGATCAGAACATCTCAGCTGCTCCTCAGACCCAACGTTAAATACTCACACATTAGTTCTCTGCTGCAGGACGTACAGCAGATTAATCAGCCTTTCATTCGGGTTCAGATTTATTTTATTCATTGTGAAAAACTTGAACGTCTCAAAATGTGAAACTTTTTCCTGCACGAACTTCTTCAAGCAGAAATCGTTCAAACTGACGGAGATCAAAGCGTTTCTTTTGTTTTTGTTTATTGCAATATGAAGAAATAATTTCAGTTTGTTTATAACTTCTGGCTGCAAAACACCGGCAGAATATTTAGCTCATGCATGAGCAACATATGGCTCAGGGGCCAGAAGTGGCCCTTGAACAAGCTCCATCTGGACACCCCCAGGTTATTTTTCCTTTTAATGTTTTATTTTTTAATCAGTTGATGAAAATCTGCATTTTTATTAATAAATCTTAAGGAAGCATGTTGGAGAAATACATGTAAACCCTTTGGATCAAGAGACCAGAACATTGATTTCTGCTCAGTGTGTTCCAGAACCGAAACTTAAAGATTCAAAAACAAACTTCCAACGTTTCGTTTTACATATTTTAATATGTTGCACAAGAACCAGTTTACAAAAAGGACGTCTTGTATTCCTGGAAGTGGAAAACAATTTTTGCAAATCATGCTAACGAGAAAAGTTCTGGAAACGTCTTGTGGACGATCCGTCTTAAAGAAAAATAAATGTTTCTATTCTCTGAGGCCTTCGACTGCTTTAACCGTAAACTAAACGTTTCACAGCCACGCCCAAACAAAAACAGGTTTATTAACGTTCTAGGTTTATTTATTGTTGTATCAATTTTGCTTTTGGTCTCTTCGAGTTCATAAACTGATCTTGTGTTGTTTTTGTTGTCGATAAAGTTTTGTTTGGTCCAGGACAGGCTCAAACGTTTGTAATCACACAGGTCATAAAAATAAATAAAGATTTAATGTGAAGTTAAAGTTTCATATTACGCTTCTGTTTTGGGATTCTTTCAATAAATAGGGAATTATTTTGTTTTATGATTCTTTTTCAAATTCAAATCCTCAAGATGTATTTTTCCTGTGTTTTGATATATAAAGCCCTAAAACGTGTATATTTTGTGTTAAAAAACTCAAATCAGACGAACTGAGGAGCGTTTGATGCGAGTACCTGCGCAGCGTGCTGAGAGCATCAGTCATGGAGTTGCAGCGTTTCAGCAGAGCCTCCAGGCGATGAGGCTCCTCCTTCAGGAATTTGACAGCCTCCACCTCCACCCTCAGCACCACCCTCATCTTACTCTGCAGGCTGGGGAACTGGTCTGATGGGAGAGGAGGAGAGGATGACAGGGAGGGACACAGCAGATAAATGAAGATGGAACGTGGTGAGTTAGGAAAACAGGCAGGAGGTGGTGAAGGAGAAGATAAGAGGAGACATTAAGGAGGTTGATTTTTATTTTACATCCTTTATACCAACATGTTGAGGCTCAGCAGGAAAAAAGACAAGATGGAGTAACAAAAATAGAAGTCAGCTTGATCTACCCTTCAAATCATCAGATAAGGAGCACCACAGGAACGTGTATTCAGCCCACTTTTATATTTTTTATAAAAACTGTCAGCATTTAAATAAGATTTTTTACATCTTTAATTTACAAAAGCAGCAAAGCATTTGTTGTAACCCTCGTTTTTCAGCGTCTTGAGATAAACAGATGTGCAGCATTTTTTTTAAATAGCCACCAGGTTTTCCTCGTGATTAACAACCGATATTTTGCTTTTAATAATCAAGGCAGCAATCTTTGAAGGAATGCGTATCACTTACCACTCTGTAAGCCAAAGTTTCAAATAAATATCTTATGCCGAGTTTGTGTTGAGGATGATTCTCAGTTACTACCACACCAAATTTTAGCTTAATTTCTGTGCAAAACAAAAAAACTTCACGTCCATTATTTTAGCCAGCTGAATCCAAAGAGGCGAAGAGACACTCCCTCACACCATCTAACTTTTGGAGCGATTATTTATTGCAATGTTCTGCTCACTTGACCTTCACTGGGCAAAAAAATAAAAAAAATAAACATCATCCTAAATAGGTCGTCTTAGGTAAATGGACTGTACTTATATATCGCCTTTCTATCTGATCAAGATACTCAAAGCTCTTTACAACAATCTGTGCCTCATTTACCCGTTCATACAGCTCTATACTAGATCTCTACAAAGACTGATCAGAGCTTTATCACATTCATACACTGATGGGACACACATCAGAAACAATGAGGGGTTCATGTCTTGCCCAAGGACACTTCAGCATGTGACTGCTGGTGGAATAGAACCCCCCCCTCCTGCATTGGAGGACGACTGCTCTAACCACTCAGCTACAGCCGCCCGTAGGTGTCGGACCAAATACGTACATAGAAATATCACAAATATGGTAAAACGCTAAAACCATTTAAATAATTAACACCTGAGCAATATAAAAAGATATACACAAAAATACATACAGACAAAACTATCAAAAAATTATATATGTCAATTTGTAAGAAATCAGACATGTTATTAAACAAATGATACATTTTTTTAGATAAATTTAATTTCAGAGTGAAAACAGCAAAGCGTTGTAACTCCGGTAAGAATGGGCGTGGCCCAAAAAGGTGACAACAGGTGCAGCCTTCACCTTTAAAAGATGAAAGAGGACAAACTGCTGATGGACACACGACTCTTTGGACATGAAGACGACTGAGCTGTCACCATGTTTGTGTTTGTTGGGGTCTATTAGCTGTGGCAGCCATCTTGATTCAGGCTGACTCTAAAAATTAACCATCTGTAGCCGTACATTCAACAGTTACATTCAGAGAGTTTCATGCATCTTGCACTGATTCATGAAATATTTTGCTAACAGAAACACAAGTGATTACATGATCAACTACCTAACCCCCCCCCCCGCCCACCCAAGCAGGCTTTAATAGCCAGGGGCTCGGTGGCTGCGTGTGTAGTATCCACTTTAAGAACAAGTGTTGGACACATCGACGTGTCCCGCTGAGCTGCAGAGTCTCTCATGCATATTCAGAGAACAGAGAGAAGAGCCGGGGTCAGAACATCAGGACCAGAGGCCAAACCTGGAACTCCATGAACAGTAATCACAGTTAAACACTCATAAATATTCATCTGGTCATTTGCATAATGTGTATTTAACGAGCGACTCTTTGACACTTCCTGTAGACGAATACGACCCGAGTACTACAGTAAAAACACACGTTTACTGATCAGCAGATTTTAGGAGTTTTTAGAGAAGTTGAGACTTTTCAGCAAATACGAGTTTATTTACAGATCCTGCAGAGGCTCCACCACACACACGTCTGTTACACATTTACTCTGAAGCAAAGGTCAGAAATACAGTTGGACTGTTTAGAGACTGACCCAACGTGCACGTTGCTGCACTGAGCGCACATGGTTTACTGAGTTTACTGCTGTTTCAGTGTTTTATTGTTCTGGTGTTCCTTCCTGCAGTCTGTTGAGACAACAGTCCCCTTCACTGAGATCATCACAAGATTTTATCCTGTTGCCCTTAATTAGTGAGACTCGACTTTTATTCATTATTTGACTAAAACTATTTTAATTTTTAACAACTAATTGTTCAAAAACAAATATTTCAGGAACCACTGGACACATTTTTATGAAACTTTCTGAGTGTGATTATTGGATATCCATTCTCTTTACTCACTTTTCCTTCCCAGGACACGAGGAGCTCGTCTGTAGCTCCAGCAGTCACTGTGAGAGACGGGAGACAACCTGGACAGGTCTCCAGTCCATCACAGGGACACCTAGGGACAATTTAGAGTTACCAATCAGTCTAACATGCATGTTTTTGGTCTGTGGGAGGAAACTGGAGAAAACCCACGCAGCATGGAGAGAATATGCAAACTCCACCCAGAAAGGTCCTGGATCAGGAGACGGTCCTGGATCAGGAGACGGTCCTGGATCAGGAGACGGTCCTGGATCAGGAGACGGTCCTGGATCAGGAGACGGTCCTGGATCAGGAGACGGTCCTGGATCAGGAGATGGTCCTGTAACGTTGTCTCTGAGGCGACAGAGCTGTCGTACTGACATCTACAACGTTTGGAGTCAACCCAACTCAATTCAATTCAACATGGCTGCCACAGCTAATCAACGTTAGAAAACAAAACAAAAAACAGCTATGATGCAGTCAGTTTTAAAGATACTGAGCTAAAACTTGACGTGGTAGTAGCTAAAACTTGACGTGGTAGTAGCTAAAACTTGATGTGGTAGTAGCTAAAACTTGAAGTGGTAGTAGCTAAAACTTGAAGTGGTAGTAGCTAAAACTTGATGTGGTAGTAGCTAAAACTTGACGTGGTAGTAGCTAAAACTTGATGTGGTAGTAGCTAAAACTTGACGTGGTAGTAGCTGAGAGTCGTCCTCATACATTCTCATAAGATCACACGAAACGTTTTCAAATCTTGACTGAAACTTTCGTCGCTGCTCAAAATAAGACCAGTTGAAAAGTCTGGGATGAAATGTGGCGGGCGATATGCATTCCCTCCATCTTCATGACGTCGTACTAACCTTAAACAGCTGGGGGGGGGGGGGGGGGGGGGGGGGGGGGCTGAGTGATCTGAACAGTGAAGGTTTGTAGTTTAGTGTTTTTCTGGACTGGAAATGAACAGAGAAGTAAACCTAAATGTTTTGATGGAAGATGTTTAAGTGGGCAGGAGTTACACTGGAGAAGAACAGAGGGAGTTTTTTTTGTTTTTGTTTTTGTTTGTTTGTCAGAGTGACGACTCCTGGAGGGAGCCATTTTATTCAACACCAGGTGCAGTGGAGGAGCCAGGGGGTGACCCATAGTGGCTTTGGCCCTCAGATCAGTCCTCAGTCATTTCAGGAAACTTTCCTTTTAAGCAACAATAAAAAGTAGAAAACAAAGTTTCCTCAGATATGGGGGTGGCCAGTTTAAATATTTATACGCTGGCGGCCATCTTGTATTTTTGACGTGTCAACACAGTTTACAGTCGGGACCTTTAACACCTCTAGATGTAGCCACACACCAAACAGGAAGTCAGAACCTCACTCGTTCAAGGTATCGTGCTCACAACGTGAACGGATGGATGGACGGAGGTTATTTCCAGTACTTGCTCTGAGACTAGGGATGCACCGATCCACTTTTTTACTTCAGATCCCGATACCTAAATGTAAATATCGTACGATCCAGTTCCCATATCATGATCATCATTGATTTTATATGAGGCTGTAATAATTTCCTCTCAAGTACAATTTGTACAAATATATGCATGCATGTCCAAAAAGACAACTTGAGGTAAGTTTTATTAATGTTGGATAAGTTTTAAATTTAGAATTAAATTCTGCTAACACAAAACATGTTTGTTTTTATTCCTAGCTTTAAAGTGGATATTAAAGTGATTAATGTAAGTGATTGTTTAAAGTTATTTTATATTTTTTTAAATAAGGGGCAGATATAACATTTTTCTCCTTTTTGCACTCTTTTCATTCAGTGTTTTCTTTTTGATGACTGTTGTGCTGATAAATATCTCCTGGAGGGTAAACTATATCTTGGGTGCAAGTATCAAGCTGAGAAATCCTTTGTTTTCTACAACTGATAGTGGTTGGTCATTAATTATGATGAAGTTTATTAACTTCTCTGTAAACATTCGAGCTCCGGGGCTTCAGCGATGTCTTCTTCTTGTTCAATCCGCAGCAGGCAGTCTGATCTCGGTCAGCAGCGCTCAGTCTGTCCTCCTCCTCAGAGAAGGTCAGACCGAGCGTGGCTGACTGAAATCAGACTGCCTTCTCCGGACTGAACGAAAATAACAGACCGCTGAAGCCCCGGAGCTCGAACGTCCATCGTAAAACTAACTTTACCGTGGTTTAATGTGGTGCTATGGCTCTGCAGACATTGCTGTCTTGTTTTGTGGTGTTTAGTGTAAAATACTTCCACACAGCGACATGTTTCGATGAAAAGTTTGTTAGCTGTTAGCCACAGTGCTGCTAACTCAGCCCTCACGTTGTAGCTGCTGCAAACTATGGACTGGATTTCCTGAATGTGGGGCGGGTCTGATTACTCTGGGTTCATGAGACACGCCGCCGTTCAGGAAATCCAGTCCATAGTTTGAAGCCAACGTGCATCATGGAGCAGAAATATCGGCAGGTTGGATCGGAAAAATCCGCTACGTAAATTATGCTGGTATCGGAGCCTGATACCGATACTGGATCAGATCGGCCCCATCCCTATCTGAGACGGGGAACAACTAAAACTCTGGACTCAGGAGGGTACCGCTGTCCACAGTGAACTCATCTCTGTATTTAAAAGTGGATTAAATTTTTTAAATTGTTTGAATAACTTCAGTCCAGCTAGTTTTATTCCTAAAACACAGGGTCACAGTGAGCAGCAGCAGGTGACTCAAAGATCTTGGACTTGGTTAATGATCGCTACAGGAAACTTGGAGCTCCTACTTTTGAGCTCAGTGAGCGTATCTCCCAGCATCCTCAGCTCCTTGCTCTTCTGCTCCACGTCCTGCTCCGTCACCAGGCCGTGGTTGATGGACGAGTTCCTCTGCAGCTCCTCCACGGACTTCTCCAGGTCGCTGTGGAGGAAAAACCAAATGTGTAAAACTCTGAAACAGCAGGAGTCCAGCTGCACCGAGCCTCCGGCCTGAAACCAACAGATCAACGGCTTCACAGTGAAACCTCAAGCCACGGCAGCTTCAGAAGGTTCAAACGTTTCCTACAGAAACGTTCAACAACAAGCTGCTTCAGACGAGAACATTTGAAATATTTACGTTTTTCATTAAAACACGACCTCTGACCCGGTCCGTGAACTCACTGCAGCCGCTGAATCAGCAGCTCCTCCTGGTTCAGGTACTTGAGCCTCTCCTCCTCCACCAGGAGGCGCTGTCTCTGCAGCGGGTCCTCCTGGGGCCGCATGGCGTCCAGCATCATGAGGCTCAGCTCCGACTCCGTCTGCCGCAGCAGGGACAGAACCGAGTCCTGGTTCTCCAGCTGGAGACGAACACAGACGTTCATAGAGGAGCTCAAAACAAAAAGTGCAGATCTGAATGTTTTTACTTTATTTTCTCAACTCATGAAGGTTTAAGGAACATTCAGGACACTTGGGCTCCTCTGAGGCTTTCCTGTTTTCACTTTTTAGGATTTTAAATTAAAAAACTGCTTTTTACTGAAGCGCAGTTCACATTAAACGTCTCTTAAATGAGACTGTCTCAGTGAAAGAAAATAAAACTTATACTTTGTCTCATTTCCACCGCAACAGGTGGAATATATAAAAATATAATTTCTGTCAGGTCAGCAGTTTATTATCGCCCGCTGTCGAAAGGCTAAAGGTGGTGATTATACGTTTGTCTGTGGATACAAAATGTCTTTAACTAATTACTGAAACTGCTGAGAATCATCCTCAGCTTTTCTTCAGAGCTTCAACAGATCACACGTTCTTTTCAGGATTTACCCAACGAGCAGGAAAATCTTGATCCTCATTAAAAGATGAACTTAAACTCGGGTGATGTGAATTCATGCTAGTTTGTATTTTAAACTTTGTTGTGTTCTCTGGGAGAGACTCGAGTAGAACCGCTGCTCCTCCCCATCGAGAGGAGTCTGTTGGTTCAGGCATCTTGTAAGGATGGACCCTGGTCGCCTCCATAGGGAGGTGCATGTCTGACTGGGAGGAGGCCCCGAGGAAGACCAGGACGACCATGTCTTTCAGCTGGTCTGGGAACACCTTGGAGTCCTCCAGAGGAGCTGGAGGAGGTTCAGAGACGTCTGGACCTCCTTGCTCAAGCTGCTGCACCTGCGACCCGACTCAAGCGGATCACAACGGTTTAATGAAGCTTTAGTTCACGATGATGTTGTGATATTTTGTAATAAACAATGTTTTTATGCAGAATTCTTACATTTAAAGGTGATTTAGATTAAAGTTATTTAATGACGACAGAAGTTCTGCTCACCTGAATGTTGCGCAGCTGCGACAGCTGTTTGCGCAGCGCGTTGGTGTTCTGCTGCAGGTTCTGCAGGTGGAGCTGCATCTGCAGGCGGGACACGGTGACGGGCTGGTTGGAGCTGGAGGAGGGAGGAGGCATCAGGGCCAGAGGAGCCGATGGAGTCAGAGCTGCTCCCCGAGGAGACACAGGTCAGATTAGAGAAGGTTGTTTTAGGACTCGTGGGGTGGGGGGTCAGAGCTGACAGAAACTGACGTTTGAGTCCAGCTTCTCTCAGCTCTGAAGGTCAGGAGGTGAGATCACAGCAGACGGGACAATCAACATCATGAGAAGGTTTCAGAGACAAACGGGTCGGTCATGACAGACAGAACCTCCAGAGACCCCATCAGAACACAGTCCCAGAACAGCCAAACATGGATGAGTGCTTCCAGGTCCGATCATCCTCTGAGATGACAATGAGCTCAACAGGAACCAGGATGTCGGGTCATGCAGAACAAGACGGAAGAACACAGACAACCAACCAGGAACTGAGTTGCATTTGAAGGTTTTAGCTGAAGCTAAAGGAGCAACAAACTGAGGTCCTGGACCTCCAGGAGACTGAATGAGAACATCTGAACCTCCACAGTCTGAGGCACCGAGTCAAAATAAAGACGAGGAACTTTGAGCCAACGTTTGTGTCTGATGAAGATCTGTGAGCGCGCTGAGAAGGAAGATTTACTCAACTGATGCAAACATTTAGAGCCAATTAAACCGATCCAAGAATTTATTTATTTTTTATTTTGTGGGGAGGAAAGAGCCAACAGTCAGCGCCAACTCTGCCAAAACCCAAAATATAATAAATTATTAAAACAGAAACATTGTTGTTCCACTCAGAGCAAAACAACTCAATACTTTTTACTCAAATCTTTTGATTTTATTTGTAAAGTCTATAATGTGGAAACGTTACGTTTATAATTTTAAATGCTCTTTAGATTTATCAGAACTTGTCCAGGTGTGCTGTCAGAAATCAGGATAGGCTACTTGGAAATGTTTGAACAAATTAAAAACTAAAATCTATATTTCGTCTTCAGAACTTGTGGTTTCATCGCTTCTGATCAACAGCTAATTAAACTTGAACTGATTACAGAGTATTTGTCTCAAATTATTAGTATAACATCCATAACAAAAGTAAAAACCCTACAACATCATTTATATCTTATCTGGCTGCACTCCATTCATATAACTTCAACCTTTCCATTCTCGGTCTTCCAACGTCTTTTCTGGTGTGCCACAAGGCTCTATACTTGGGTCCCTCCTCTGTTATTTACCTTCTTCCTCTAGTTCATATTTTCCATGAATTCAGTGTCTTTTTCACTGTTGCAGACACTCCCAGTTCTATATGTCTAGAAGACCTAACTCTACCCTCTCACCCTCCATCCTCACCAACTGCCTCGGTGAGCTTCCTAGAATTTTCTCCAACAGTGATAATAGAACTCATCCTTGTCTGTACCAAAAACACTTTCCAAAGCTGAACATTTTCTCTTCCCACTGAACAACTCACTGCTTCCCCGCTCCCCTCAGGAGGGGGTAAAAACCCTACAACATAATTTATATCTTATCTGGCTGCACTCCATTCATATAACTTCAACCTTTCCATTCTCAGTCTTCCAACGTCTTTTCTGGTGTGCCACAAGGCTCTATACTTGGGTCCCTCCTCTTTGTTATTTACCTTCTTTCTCCAGTTCATATTTTCCATGAATTTGGTATCCTTTTCACTGTTGCACAGACTCCCACTTCTATATGACTAGAAGAACTAACTCTACTCTCTCGCCCTCCATCCTCACTGATGGTCTTGGTGAGCTTCCTGCAATTTTTTCCAACTCAGTATCAGCTGGTCTCTCAACAAAATTGATCCAACTTCTCCCGACAGGAGTCAGGGCATAAGGAGGACCCTCTTACCTCGACGGAAACAAATTGGATTCATGACGACAACTGTTTTTTTGCCGTTTGGCTGGTGAATTCTGGATTGTCTATAAATTCGTGTGGATGGGTCAAAACTCAACAGTGCTCGGACTGAATTTGGGGAGCTGCAGCAGGGAACTGGAGCAGCTGTTATCAGGACTGTGAACTTTTCTGGCAGCACCCATGAACGGTGGGAATAATCTTAGAGAATGCTGTGAGCTCGACTTTTGGCGTAAAGGATCAATTCGGCTATTTTGGAGTTCCATCAGAGGAACATATACCAGAGAGACTTTAAAAGGCAGAAACAATTTAAGAGTTCTGCCTGACCCAAACTGTGGCCGTGACGCCAGACTTATCTCAACTCCTCCTGGAATGTTTTGAAAACAACAAAGATGCTTTGTCCGTCTCCTCACCCCTCCCTTCCCCAAGGCCGTGGACATGCAACAGAACCTCAACTGAGCTGATGATGAATGACACCTCTTATCTGGACTATGCTACGACTTTCCCTTAAAAATTCAATGTCTTCACCGGCCTATATGTAAATGTTAACGTCTGTTTATGTTGCTTTGCTGTGGTAGGTTTTTTTTATGCTTCAAATCGTGCCCTGTCTAGGACACGGCATGAGATCTTTTTTTTATACCGTCTCTCCTCGTGTTTTCTTCCCTTTCCTCATCTAACCAAAATATTATTCTGAATAAGAGGGCCACGCTATTTATTTATAGCCACAGCTTCGTGCACGCCGACCATCTTTTGGACGACTGTACGTACATATTTGCGTTGTATCTCGGTGCAATGCCAATAAAGTTTATTCTGATTCTAAACAGTGATAACAGAACTCATCCTTGTTTGTAACAAAACTCTCATTCCAAAGTTGAACATTTTCTCCTCCCACTGAACAACTCACTGCTCCACCCACCCCACCTCAGCTCAAGTGTCTGTCTTTCTCGACAGCTCGGTCTGCTCATTTCCACCATCACAACATTAACCGTCTCTGTCCTTCTTTCACCTCTTACTCCACTGACATTCTTGTCCAGTTTCATGACGTCTCAGATCGATCTTTTTGGCTTCCTCAATAAATCCCTTCACAAGCTACAGATGGTTCTGAACTCAGCTGCCCGTGTCACTTAAACCCCCTCCTATAATCACATCCCTGTCGTCCTGCTGCAGCTTCACTGGCTCCCAGTTAAATGACCTTCGGCATGTCTCACCCCCTCCTGCCCCCACAGGTCATCCCCCTCCCTCTGGTGTATGAATTACAAAACATCACCTCTCTCCCAGTGTTGAAAACTGGTCTGAGAACCATCTCTTTCAATCAGCCCCTCCCTCTTAATTTATTCAGGTGTACTTTTTATTTTAACGTTTGACTTTTTTTAAACTCGTGTCGTTACCTTTTTTCTTCTTCTGTAAATTAGTTTTAACCGTGCAGTATATTTGAGTGTCCTGACAGGCGCTTCTTTAATAAAATGTATTAATAACTGAATTAATGCAACTCGATGAATCTGAACTCCAAACACAGAGGAGAGATGAAGAGCAGCTGTTAGAAAGGTTTCTTTAATAACACGGAAGCGTTAGTTTGGAAGTTGAAGAAACATCAATAATGAAGGACGGGGGGGGGGGGGGGGGGGTCAGACTGGAACACAAACTGTAGCTACCTTTCTTTTTTTTAGTTTGTCCAGCTAAAACAAGAAGCACGAGCAGCAGAGTTACAGAGCAGCAGGAACGACACGAAGCAGCAGCTTGAAACGTCACAGTCACGGTTAAACGTTACGCAGTTAAAATAAATAAAATCACAGCCGGTCTGGAGGAAAGACGACTTCCTGCAGCAACGGGAGCAGAGACGAGCAGATAAAATGGTTTAGTTTGAGTGGTAGGAACTTACGGTCGGTTCCTGAGCCGTCGCTCGCCGACTCCATCTTCTCCCTGCAGGAAGTAAACATTTAAATACTTCAATCCTTTAATTTGAAAATATTTTAAGCAATCAGTGATCCAGCAGGCGCTCAAAGGACGTCTGTCGACAAAAAACAAACTGAGATTCTGATGGTTCGAGAACCGTGAGCAAAAAATATTTAAAACTTTAAGATAATAATTGTTACTTTTGTGGCCTAATTAATATCAAACAATGATTATTTTATTACAGTATAATACAAGATGAAATATTTGAAGAGTTTTTATTTTAACACATAAATAAAGAGACCATGAACAAAGAAACATGTTGACAACATTTCCTGGAAAGATTTTAAATTAAACTTTAATTCACTTTTTATTTAGAACATAATTTTATAATATATAAGATCGAGGTTGAAATTGAAAAAGTACTGAGAGTTTTGAATTAAATTTAAGCGTGAGCTAACAGTCAACAACTTATTTTTGTTCATTTCTAATTCTAAGGTAAATAAAGTAATAATCTGTTGTTTATAATAATATCCTGACAGATGAAATCGTGTTAAATCTCGTAGCTTGTTACAAACGTTCGTTTCAAAGGGATTCTTAAACATTCACCATTTTGTCACATTTCACATCCAGAGAGATGGAGACATAAAGAAATACCTCTGATCTGTGGCAAACGTTGAAAAGTAACTCCAACTGGTTTAACTGGTTTTAAAAACAGTTTTTGTGAGATTTCCAGCCCTTTCAGTCGCAGCGTTGGAAACAGCCCCTTCACTTCCTTATAAGGGGTGTGATGTCACGGTCATGTGAGACTGACATTTCTTTTTCCTGACTAGTTTGAGTTTTTTCTCTACTTTTTGACACTTATTATTCTTATCGTTATGTATTCAATGACGCGACTCCCCCCCACCTGGGACAGGTGTTCCTCAGGGAGACGACCCACGGGTTATTGTTCTGATCAATGTGAAACCAGCAGAGTTGATCTTTTTTAACGAGCTGCTCGACGCTCCAGGTGATGAACAAAACAACAAAACCTCCTTCGTCTCGGACCCGAGTGCCTCTGTGACCGTTTAAACTTTGTAAACCTTCAAACCGGTCATGGACCCGTCTGAAGCCCGCGTTAGGAAACAGATGTGAACATCTGTTACAGGAACTGAAAGGTGCTGGGTGTTTCCTTACGGGCTTTCTGGTTCAGGCGCCCGGGTCAGAACTCTCTGCAGCAGCCCGGTCAGGCTGGCGATCTGCTTCTCCATGGCCTCCATTCGCTCCCTGGAGACCCACCAAGAACACAGAAAACACAAAACTAAGATTAATTAATCCAGATTAAACAGAACCGATACTGCAGAGGTCGTGCTGTCAGGTCGCTTTTAGACAGATTTCTTCCAAATGAGCCATGACCTTTGACCTTTAACCTGCTGACTGAGGCCTGCAGAGTGGAACACATTTCTCTGAGCACTGCACAGTCTGACCTTCAGGGTGAATCTGCTAGGAAGACTGTCCTAAATGTTTTCCACTTGTGAAATGTTTTTCTGTCTGTGTAACGATGGCCTCTTCAGTGACCTTTGACCCTTCGCAGACTGACGAGCAGCTGCTGCTTCTCTGAGGTCATTGCTGATGTCTTTCCACCTTGGTGTTATGTTTACACACACCTGTAAGTGTTGGAGCAGGTCCCACTGACGATCAGTTAGGGTGGTAACTAACTGCGACCGTTCGAAACCACACTGGCCCCCTGGGAGTCACGTGGACGTAATTTATGGATAGTTTTTGAAAATCACTAAATATTTTCATGAAAAACTGAATTAAAAAAAAATATTTGAAACGTTTGTGAAGACATTTCTTTCTGTTGACTTTTTAATTCCAGTTGACCTCGACATCATTAAGGCACGTGTTTGTATTTATTTATTTATTTTACCATTTGTGGAAATTTAATGCAAATTTTTACTTTAGACTGTTTTTATTTTACCTGCACTTTACTGTAGTGCACGTGCAGCTCTTTGGGACATCGAGGAGTTTTGAAGCTTTGCTTTACGCCGTGCACATCACCACCTACTTGTTTTATTTATTCTAGTGGAGAACACTTCAGAAATAAAGAAAGGCCGATCTGAACCAGTTTATTCATTTAATTATTTATTGTTGGACCGGGTCATGTGGTCCCTGTGCGAGGGTCCAGATCCACAAACTAGACGGGTTCTAGATGACCATGACGACACAAATTTATTTGGACATGTTGAAAATTTAAAATAAATTGATCAGGTTGGTCTTTGAGACTGAACCGTTTCAGCCTGGGGGGTCAGAACCTTTAATCTAAACGTCTGATCAGCAGCTCTGGGCTGATCTGGACCTCTCAGATCCTGGACCTCTCAGATCCTGTAGAAGCAGCTAGACCGGACTCGTTCATCAACTCACAGCTTTAACTCGTCGTTTTAAACAAATGACGCCTCGGCAGAACCCGTTCTGTGTTTTTGTTCTCTTGAGGTTAGATCTGAATCATTTCAGGACCCGGTAAAGTCCAGATCAGTTTCATGAAGTTCTGGTTTCTAAAAGTGGACTTTCTGTTTCAGGACTACGTGTCTTGAACCTGAAAGGTGTCCCACCTGGTCTCCGTCTCGTTTCCAAGCAGAGGCGACCCGAAGCCCCCGCCTCCTCCCCCGTCCCCTCCTCCGATCAGGCAGAGCTGCTCCGCAGTGAGACCCAACCCTGGACCCGGGCCTCGGGCCTTGGGGCTGTCCCCAAACACAGAGGAGGTCACAGAGTCCCGCCTCAGGCCCTGCCGCCCGGGGGAGCTCCGAGCGGGCAGGGTTCCCCCGTAGGAATCCCTCATGTCGGGGATCTTCTGGGGGGAGGAGGGGGGAGGCACCCTCAGCCCCATGGCCAACATGGAGGCAGTGTAGGCGTCGTTGTACAGCGGTCCTCCGGGTCTGTAGAGGACGCCGCTCTCCAGCAGCTCACCTTGTAGAGCAGCAGCAGAGTAGGAGGTGAGGGACCGCACCGACCCAGGACCCCCGCCTCCCCCCCGCCGGTAAAGGGAGGCGTACGGGTCGGCTCTGGCCGGCAGAGGAGAGTGCGGACCTCCTGCGAGGCTCATGCGATTTGGGTCTGGGCCCAGAGCGTACGGGTCTGCATAGATCCCCCCTCCCACACGGTCGTCCCCCCGCAGCAGCACCACGCTCCTGGAGCAGCCCAGCTCGTCGTCGGGCTTCACGTCCCGGCGCTCCAAGATGGCGCTGGAGGAGGTGCAGAAGGCCTGCGGGGCGTGGTGGGGCTGATGGAGCTGCGGCTGCTGGTGGGGGGAGGGGTGGTGGGGCTGGGCGTGAGGGTGGGGCAGGGAGTGGGTGTGGTGGGGCGGCCCGGCGTAGGAGGAGGGCCTGCCGGCGCCGTAGAGCAGGCGGGCTCGGGACGGGGAGCCGTGAGGAGGCGACGCAGAGGAGGACGAGTGCTGGGAGGACATGGGGGGGTTACTGAGGCGTCGGGCGGGGGGGGAGTCCTGCTGCGCGTGAACCAGCTCCCTCTGGAAAAAACAAAGAAAACAAGGAATCTGAGCAAGTTTGGATCAGAAAATAAAAATCTAATAATAATTAAATTAAATCTAATAATTAAACTTTAAAAACTGAAAATTCTTCAGTTTCTTATAAAAATGTCGTTGAATGATCAGAAATAACAGTTTTAACTTGTGAGGTAAAAAAAATTAATCGAAGCAAATCGATTATTATAGATTTAAATAATTTTACTGAAGTCACCAACATGAATAAACAAACAAACAAATAAATAAATGAACTTGTGATCAAGCTTTAAATCAGTAAATCTTGATGTCAGGTTCGTGTTTGGGGCAAAATGTATTGATCTCATTAATCAAACGTCTATTTTTGAGGTTTAAGCTATAAACTGTCAGCTCGTCTAAGTTTTTTTAATTAAATCATGTTTAGTGTAAACTGCTCCAGGTATTTATTTATTCATATATTTGTTGTCCTTCCAGGAAGTAACACAAAATCACTGACGCTGCACCTGCAGGTGATGAGAACGTCCACGTTCGATTTAAAACAAAAAATCGTTTGGCTTCATTTCAGGGGACGACTCTTAATTCGTTCTTTTCTTCATGTTCAAATAATCAGTTTTCTAACGTGTTTAGCTTTAACTTGTTATTTCACAATTCAAAGAAAGCTCATGCGACACCATGGTTGTATACAGGGAAGTGGGCGGGGCCTAAAGCCCTTTGATCACCAGTGCACAGACTCTGGTTCCAAAACTCTAGACAGTTGTATGCTAACACGTCTATGGGCTAAAGTCTCCAGATGTTTCCCATAATATTCAGTTTTTGTCTGACTCATCAACCGTTTCAGTTTTTCAGACCTTCAGAAAGATCCTTCACCGCAGCTCAGTTTGTTATAACTTGATAACAGCTGCTGCTGCTCATGTGAGGAAAAGATAACGTAAAAATCTTCTACGGTCTAATTCCTAATTTTCATACATACAGTATGACCATATCACTAAACACAGGATTTTATTACCTTTAAACTGTTACTTTGCTTTAGCTTTAAACTTTCAGTATTTTTAAAACAATCCTAAAAACTAACTGTGTTGCCAGACGCCCTTTAAAAATCCTTTTCACGGTTAAATCAATGACGCCTCTAACTTTCTTCTTAGTGAAGACAGAAAAGACTGAACTGCCTCTTTAAACTTATTGATCATCTGAGCATAAAGGATTCGTCTTCTGGCTTCGGGCTCCGGTGTCACAGGAAGGAAACAAAGCCGAGCGGCAGGCTGAATCTGTTGGGACGAATGGGCCGAGTGGGACACAAAGGAAGACGACACCGTAATCGCTCGAGATGCACAAACACGTCTTCAAATTGAAAAGCCGATATTTCACACAAAAGCCCGGAGGACTCCGGCAACGACGCCCGGTGGACAGTCTGGCTGCAGCCTCCAGAGCCGTGATCTTCGGTCTCGTCTCTTAGCAACAGCTTCGACGGCGGGTTTTAACCACACCGAGGACTCGAGGGCCTTTTACTCCCCCTGAAGTCTGGAGGCGTCTGCGGTCCCTGAAGTTCGCCCCACGCTGCCGTTTAAATCAGGACGTTCTCCCACTGAGGGGATGCTGCCAATCAGTCCGATTCCCACCGCCGTCGGCCCTGCAGGCTCAGGCCCAGACCGGCCTCAGGGGTCTCGGTCATGCTTCTGTGGTCCGCAATCAGGGAACAGTCTGAGCTGTGCTGGCAGGAGTTCAATAACAGCAAGCAAACAACCCACCAATCCACACATGCACGTCCTCACCTTGACAACCGAGCGACTTTACTCGCACATAAAACCCGAGCTGAGGCTGCTCGGTCAATAAAAGTCGTAAAACGCTCCGAAGGTTTCAGAGCTGCAGACGGAGCGGGTCCTGGGAGAGCAGCTGACCTCTGGAACACCGGCGGGTCACTGCAGACCCGGCCCGTCAGCAGCCAGAACCACAACACATGACGACGGCCAGCGACAGAAACACGGAACGTTTAAAAACAAAAACATTTAACGAGCATCCTCAGAGTCATTTATCTGCTGCAGAATCTGTTTCAGCACATTCATCCATCTATGATTTTAAGTGTAAAAACTCAACTCTGCTGGACCCGTCTCTTCAGAACCGTGGTTCTTATTTTACACCCGGCGCTGAAGCCGAGACGGGCTGGCGCTGGTCCAGATAAAAGGTCACATGACTCAGAGGGTGTTTTATGTTTGCGGGCTGAAGGAGAACCGGACTCTGGACTGTACGGAGGACCAGACGTGGACACTCACCCGCAGGTCTCCGTTGGCCAGGTGCAGGTTGTGGTGACCCGGGTACGTCCCGTAGACCGGCTCCTTGCAGTAGATCTTGATGACGCAGCGGTCCTGGACGTCCCGCGGGTCCTCCAGCTCGTAGAAGACATTCCGGGTCTCATCTTTGATCAGCAGAGCGGTGCTGGGAGATCTGCACGTCAAATAAAAACAAACTCGTTTGTTTCAGCACCAAATACCTGCAGCCAGGTTCTGGACGGGTTTAAACTGGACCAGGTTAACGAGACAAGCAAGTGGGCCGAGCCTTGAAGTCACCAGGAGTGAAATAATCTGAAGTGCAGGATTCATCACAGATTATAAAGATAATCCTAATCACGTCATTTTCACCGTTTTGTGACATCATTGTTTGGAAAATGAGAACTTTGATCAAACGGACCTTCTGATGATCTCATGAAGATTCTGGCAGCTGGCAGCAGCTGGAGCTTTAATCTTATATGAAAGAGACAGACTGAGGGAGTCGAGGTTGGTGTCAGATTGTAAAGAGAAGCTAAAGGAGGTTACAGCTGCAGGTCATCTAACAGCAGCTGGAATTAAAACTAAAACACAAACAAAGTCTTGATTTAAAGAACAAAAATAAATAAACAAATAAAATCCATCTTGATGTTTGTAGAAACCAGAACAACTTTCTAACTTTGTGTGACCCGTCTTGACAACATGTCTGAACAACGAGTTTTTCATTATTTAGTAAATGTTTAGAAATTCTCCACCTCAAAAACTCAAAATTATCTATAGTTTGTTAAAACTTGATAATTTATTTTAAGATTCATTCAACCTTTATTTAGACATGTAAATCCCAGTCCCATTTATTATAAGATCGTTTGTTTACCTGAGCACCGGTTTGAAAACAAATACTTCTTTAAAACGTCTTCAGTTGATCCAAAATGCTGCTGCCAGAGTCTTAACTGGAGTTACTGGGAGACATCATATCTCTCCAGTTTTAGCTTCTCTCCGTTGGCTCCCTGTCAAATCCAGAACTGAATTCAAAATCCTACTTCTAACCTACAAAGCTCTCAACAACCTAGCTCCATCTTATATTACAGATCTTATTGTTCCACATTTTCCTAACAGAGCACTTCACTCTCAGACTGCAGGTTTACTTGTGGTTCCTAGAGTTTACAAAAGCAGAATGGGAGGAAGATCTTCCAGTTATCAGGCTCCTCTCCTGTGGAACCAACTTCCAGTTTCTGTTCGTGAGGCTGACACATTGTCCAGTTTGAAGACTTTCCTTTTTGATAAATCCTATAGCTAGGGTTGGCTTGGGTTTCCTGAGCTAGCCCTTAGTTCTGCTGCTATAGGCTTAGACTGCTGGAGAATAAAATGACCACATTTCCTCTCTCTGCTGCCGTCTTTACTTGCTCTACTCTTCCCGTTAGTTATTATTTCTATCTTTACACGTTTTTGTCTTTCCTCTTATAGAAAGTACACCTGACGTATAGAAAGTACACCTGAAGTATAGAAAGTACACCTGAAGTATAGAAAGTACACCTGAACTATAGAAAGTTCACCTGGACAATAGAAAGTTCACCTGGACTATAGAAAGTACACCTGAACTATAGAAAGTTCACCTGGACTATAGAAAGTACACCTGAACTATAGAAAGT
>NC_056514.1:39650912-39659279 GCF_014905685.2 Nematolebias whitei | reverse complement strand
TATAGAAAGTACACCTGAACTACAGAAAGTACACCTGGACTATAGAAAGTACACCTGGACTATAGAAAGTACACCTGAACTATAGAAAGTTCACCTGGTCTATAGAAAGTACACTTGGACTATAGAAAGTACACCTGGACTATAGAAAGTACACCTGGACTATAGAAAGTACACCTGAACTATAAAAAGTACACCTGGACTATAGAAAGTGCACCTGGACTATAGAAAGTACACCTGGACTATAGAAAGTACACCTGGCCCCAGAGGCCATCTTATCACCAGCAAACTGTTTTCCCCCACTATGGGGGTGTGCTGTTTGTGGTGGGACTCAGTTTGTTGGCGACTCCTCAGATTGAAGAAGTCCTTTGGATGAAACGTCTCAGCAAAAAAAGAAACCCTTGAAGTCCGTGCTTGGTTTCCGTTATTGACGTTTCTTATTTTTACCAGTTTCTGTCCTCAGTTGATCAGATCTTTAATATTCATGAGTCCCTCGCCCGGCTCACATCGATCTCTGAAGGAGGCAGTCAATGACCCTGCAGAGGCTCAAACAACCGATCGACGCAGGCCCACCTGAGCATGGCCATGGTGAGCCTCTGGGGGAACATGTGCACGATGAGCGCCCTCAGGGTGTCCAGGCTGGTCAGCTCGTGGGTCAGGTGAACCCTGCGGACCTCCTCCCCAAGCTGGAGGAACAAGATCCCTGCAAACATGGGGGGGGGACAGCAGAGAAACTGATTCGACCTTCAAACAGGATTCTCTGTGAAAATCAACATTTTTTAAATTTCTGTCATTGAAGTCTCACTTTTATCAAAACATTATGACCATCTGTAACTACACCATAAATTTATTGCAAAATAAATTCAGTAAAATGGGACAAACGTGAGGCAGGAGGTCTCTGACCCACATTGATGTTTCTGTAAACCGACAGGAGGAAACTCTTCAAATCTGCATCGTTTGTTCAGGAGAAACTTCATGAGTTAAAGTTTGAAATGAGAACAATAAAAATATAACTGTCCACACAAATTAAAGTTTATAAGCCATTGCTGTAAACGTCATAGTTCATGTTTATCTACACAGCCCCTGACGGTGGCAGCTAGCTGTAGCACTTCTATTTTGTGTATTTATTGTTTATGAATTTTCTCCAGAAACCTGCTTCAAACAGACCTGAACCAACTTTGACTTTTACAAACTAATGTGAATAAAATAAAAATAAAATCTATTTACGATGAAATCCTCGATCAGTGCTAAACTGAGGAAAGTCTTTGTTTTGTTTTTTTGTCGTTTTATTCTAATCTTCTGCCTAAGGAGGATAAAATGACACTTTTGTGATTAATCTAAAGTGAACCCTGGTTGTGTTGGATCTGACGTTTACAGCAGCCGATCGAGAACAGATGATCGAGCTCACGATATTGATCGATCCCGAGGAGCCCGGCGGTCTGACCTGGTGCCCGGAGCTTGGCTTGGCTGGACGAGCGGGCCAGCGGCAGGCTCTGGCGGAGCCGGTTCATCCGGTTGAAGCCGATGGGCATGTCCGGCTCCGACATGGTCTCCAGGTTTTCAGCCGAGGCGAAGGAAACCCTGTTGGCCTGGTCAGCAAGAGCCGGCTGCGTCGGGCTGAGCCGGGTCACACGAGGCGTCCGAGTCTGAGACAAAAACAAAAAACACTCAAAGGTTTAAAGATACAGAACGACGCTGCAGCCGCCGAGGAGGAAATCAATCGTCAGAAAACAAGCGGTTCACCTCCGACAGCCGCTTCAGAGAAGACGAAGCAGGACGGAGATAAAATTAGAGCGGCGCCGACAGTCGGGTTCAACGAACCGACAACTCAACGTCACAATCAAACGGCACGACAGACTCTCAGAAACTACCGGAACAACGGCTTTAAACGAAACGCTGAAGAACGGAGCAGAACAAAGAGGAAACAAACGCAGGCGAGGATCAACGAGTTCGAGCTTCAGTTAAAGAAAAAACTCAAGAGTCGCTGAAAGAACGTGAAACGGACACGGAACACGAAAAATTAACTCGTGTGGTTCAACTGAGACATTTTAAAATAACTGGACTTCACTCAGCGGACGGGTCCTAAAATTAACATTTTGTTGTTCAACTTTTTGAGACAGGCGGGTCAGAACATCTACAGGTGTCCTGGTCCGTCTGTCCTCAGGTGTCCTGGTTCGCCTGTCCTCAGGTGTGCTGGTCCGCCTGTCCCCAGGTGTCCTGGTCCGCCTGTCCTCAAATGTCCTGGTCCGCCTGTCCTCAGGTGTCCTGGTCCACTCCTCATGAGCAAACTGTTCCAGCTGTGTCAGGTCTGAAGACTTCCTCCTCCAGATGTTTCAGCTCCTTCCACAGATGTTCAACAGGATTTAGATCAGGGCTCAGGAGGACCCTTCAGAAGAGTCCAATGTTTGGTTCTGATCCGTTCTGGGGTGTCTTAGCTGTGAGTCTTGGGGCATTATCCAGTGGAAGGACCGATGACCTCTGACTGAGAACAACTGTCTGACACTGAGCAGAATGTTTGGATCCACAGAGCCTTGATAGTCTTGAGTTTCAGTGGACCCTGCACAGATTCTAGACCCGTGACAGATGCAGAACCGATCTGAGCCTCCTCCGTGCTCCTCAGCTGGTACAGTTCTTTTAAGTCTGTGAACATGAAGCTGATGGGACTGGTGTTGTCTCATCTGTTCAGAGGACATTCTCAGAAGCTTGGTGTCCTTCATGGTCGTCTTCCATTAAGTCCAATTTGACACAAACAGACTGACGGTGCATTCTGATACTGATGACCTCTGACCTTAGAGTTCCTTGCTAATCTCTAGAAGTTGTTCTGGTCTCTTTGGTCACCATTCATATTATCGTCTCTTCAACCTGTCATCAGTCGTCTTCTTGTGGACACGTCCAGAGACGTCTCCAGTCCCGAGGACCTGATTAATCTGTGCAGCTCAGAGGAACATCAAGAAGCAGAAGACGCTCTTTTATCATTAACACGCTGTCAATCATCGTCCTTCTGAACTCCTGAGACAATGTCCTCAGCTTCCTGTGGTCCACGCTCTGTGAGGTACACACCATGACACCAACAGTCCTGTGACTACATATACAATGTAGACGTTTTAGTTTTTATTTCATTTCTTCCATTTACTTTTTCATTTTATATGAATTTATTTGTCCACTGTTGTCATCATTCTTTGTTTGAACCAGGTCTCTCTTGATAACGAGTCCTCGTGACTCAATGAGACTAACCTGTAGAAATAAAGGTTGAATGAGTGGAAAGGTACTGACCAGGACAAACTGGACCCTGACTCCCACTGATACCTCACCTGTCCAGTCAGAACCACCGGAGGGTCCGACCTGTGCAGAACCTCATTACGGCAGGCGCTGCTGCAGCACTTTGGTTTCTAATGAATCCTTACTGACAGGACATTTTCTAGCCCAAAGAATCCAGTAATGAGCTCCCAGAATACTTGGTGGAGCCGCCTGGTCAGAGCTTCATTTTCACAAACCGCTAGTGGGTTTGCACCGAGCAGAACCGCACAGTTCTGCCATGTGTGTGTGTGTTTACATGTAAGAGACGAAACAATCTCGTCAAAACGTAAAAAAAGACCGTCACATGCTGGAAACCTCTCTGGAGACGTTCTGTTTTCTTTAAATGGTAAAAGCACACGAGTTAACGTGAAAACAGCCGGACGGATCACGTGCTGCTCCTCATATGTTTGGAGATTTATGGTCTCAGAACGGGTTTGTCAGCCAAACACACACCTTCTGCTTTAAACACACAACGACTGAAGCGCAGAGGAGAAAAACAAAACCACCGGGAATCATAAAGTTTCTGTTTACTGAACTGTGAGAAAGAAAAAGAGCGAAGGAGAGACGAAGAACACCAGACTGGAAATTAAACATGAAGGAGGCTTAAAAAGCTTTTATCTTTTTATATTTCCATTTTCTTTCTCTGTTGGCTGCACAGGTCTTCAAGAAGTGAAGTCAGAGTGGAGCTAAAGGTTTGATTGTACACAAACAAACAAGCGCTATAACCATGTCCCCCATCGCTGAGGGATTTGAGAAGTGAATGTTTGTAGTTTTCAACATGAGTGTTTGTCCCAACTGGAGTTCAGAACCTAAATGTGAGATATTTAACTGGGTACGAGGTTACACGATGTATAAGAACAGAGGTAAATTTTACTTTCCTTAGGAAGCACAAATGGAAGAAATAATTTTTCCAGACTTACAGAGTTTACTTATATAAATATATGGAGGCAGCCATCTTGGATTTTGACATGGCAAGACAATTTTCTAAAGGAACATTTGTTTTATCTAGATGCAGCTGCACATTAAACTGGAAGTTGATACCTCACTTATTTTTTAAGTCATCATGCTCAACACAGACGTATGGATGGATCAGTTGTATTTCTAATTCCTCCTTTTCGCTCAGAGATGGGGGACAATTACAGCGACCAGATTTAAGTGACTTCTGCTGCAATAAGAAGTCAGGAAGTTGTGCAGAAACATCAGAACTCTAGTTTTATTTTTAATCCAGTATATGGTAACTAGCCCACAGTTAAATCATTTTAACAAATGAGCATTTCCAGAACTTTGAGGCAACTGTTAAACGTTTATAAACTAACAAGTGTTTATAAGACTGAAGAAAGTAAAGAGAAGCAGTCGACCTTCAAAAAACAACTGATTAAGAACTTAAGACTAAAATAAGTTCTTGCAGTTTAAAAAAGAAAATCAAAGCGTCTGGATCTAAACTTTTGCTCCGTGTGTTCTGAAGATCATCCAGCATCATCTTCAGTCTGGTTGAAGACGCAGCTCTTTCTGAAGACTTTCACTCCAACATGAACGTTTCGAGCCGACAGGACGCTCAGCGTCAAACGTCCACATTTATGGATGCATCCGTCTGCCTGGCGGGGGTGCTCGAGTACCTGACCGCCGAGACCCTGGAGCTGGCTCGTGACAAGAAGAAGACCGGGAACACCTGCAGCTGGTGTTCCACAACAACAAGGAGCTCAGCAAGCTGCTGAGAGGAGTGACCATCACTCAGGCGGTCCTGTTGCCCAAGAAGACCGAGAAACCCACCAAGTCCAAGTAAACGGATCAACATCTGCAACCAGTGCCTTCAGATCCGCTGTGGGACAGACGGCTCAGAGATCCTTCCTGCCCACAGCCATCAGCATCTAGAACAACTCTTTAATGGAACCAGAGTGATGAGCTACATTTAATTTCCCTCTGGGATTAATAAAGTATTTTTGAATTGAATTTAATTTAGCCCCAGAGGTCCTGCAGAGCAGCGAGGGGTTAATTACCCTGCTCAAGGGCACTTGTTTTAAAGTGAGGGGGTGCGCGATCTGCAACAGTTATAGATATTCTGAATGTAAAACTGGAGATTTTCAGCAGGGACTGGATGTGACTCTAGTTCTCAGACCATCTATAAACAGCGTCAACAGTTTCTGATTACAGATTATTGTTTCTTAATTACTGTGTGCGAGCTGAACCCCCATCCGCCTTTTTTTAATCTGCGACGGAAACCTCTCCGTCTTGGCAGATGGCAGTGAAGTGCCAATAAGTGATTCTGGCCACGTGCCGCAGCACAGTGCCAGTCGGGGAAGACTGCAGCAGTCCTCCTAAGCTTTCAGAGGCAGAAAACAGGTGTAATTTTCTCCTCGGCAGGGCGAGGAGAGATGGATTTGAAAAGCACGAGGTCACCTGGGAGGGCTGGGGGTGAGACAACTGGGACACCAGTTTTAGGAAGCTTTGTGAGGGTGGCCATGAAAGGCAGACAAACGTGTAATTGCAAAATGTCTCATGAACAAGCGTAAAAAAATGGCTTCAACTCAGTCAGTTCTACAGAAGATGAGCTAAAATTTGATGTGATGGTAGCCGAGTCTTCACTAACATGAACTCTGAACTCTACCAGATCTCCTGAGAAGTTTATTTAAAACGTTGGCATGAAAGTTACAGTTTCTTTTTGTGGAAAGACATTTCGCCCCTATCCGTAGGGCTTCATCAGTCTAAGGAGTAAACTGATAAGATAACCATCTTGTCACCAGCAAACTGGTCGATCCACTAAAGAAGTTTACTGCTTAGTGGGGAAAACAGTTTACTTGGGACTCCTCAGACTGATGAAGCCCTCTGGATAGAGGGCAAAACGTCTTTCCACAAAAAAAGAAACTGGCCAGATGACCTGATTGACCATTATTGGATTTTGTACCTGGATGATTGAGCATGAACTTTGATATACTTTTAAGCAATATAAAAAAAGTAGAAAGTATCATATTCTCAAATGATAGAGGTGGTCAGTTTACAAATATGTAGGTGGCCATCTTGGTCTTTAATGAGTCAACCCAGTTTTTGATGGTGATCTTTCTCTTGTGCCTAGATACAGCCACACACCAAAATGGAAATCTGCATGTTGCTAGTTTTTCAAGTTATTCAACTCCAACTAAAATAAGGTTTACATGTATACATATTTGTTGGCAGCCATCTTGGATTTTGATGTGGCAACCCAGTTTTTCATAGTGACCTTTCTTGCACGTAGATGCAGACACACCAAAATGGAAGTTGGTACCTCACTTTTTTCAAGTATCCAGCTTGCAACATGGACGGACAGACAGACGGAGGGCGTTTACAATTCCCCCTCTTCACTCCGCGATGGGGGACAATAAACTAGTTAAACTAATCAAAAACATTAAAAGCAGTGATTTTAAACTGCCCTGAAACACCAACATTTTACTGTAATAAAAGATTTAATGTGAAAACATGAAGGGATTCCCGAAACGCCTCAAAGTGTCACTAGTTCAGATAAATTTAAACTAATGAAGAGCAAACCCCAGCAGGATGTTTGAGATTCCCATCTCTGAAGAGCATCACGGCAGCTGGAAACAGGTCTCCAAGCAATGGTGGTTTCAGATGCTTCAACCGTTTCCATGGGAACCAAAATGCTCCGGTCTCTAGCTCCAGCAGAACGCTTCCAGCTCAACGAACTGAAGATTTCCAACGTCTGTTGGAGGACAAGAAATTAAACTACAAGTCTACTGAGTGTTTGCTCAGACAGGAGCTCGAGGGAGATGGTACACTCAGTACGTGTTGGGTATCAGTCTCAGCTACTACCACAACAAATTGCAGGTCAATATCTGTAAAATGGACGGGGTCATTAGGGGACTGACTCAAAGTAAAAATCTTTTCAGACGTACATCTCCAGGTCTCCATATTTGTTCTGTGGTTCTTCAGCCATCATGAAACTGCACGAGTTGCAGACGATGTAACTCAGTGTTCAGGATTCATCTCTTCTACTCGGTGAATGTCGCCTAAAGGATTCTTTGAAACCGTTGATGGCTGATGGATAAGGGAAATCCAGGCGACAGCTCCTTATCTCAGGCTGCAGTTTGGTCATCTGGATTAAACGTCGAGGCGAAGGCAGAAAACAATACGCTGTGATTACTTTGGCCACAGAGAGAAAAGATGTAAAATTGGTGCTCTAATATTTGCCCGGGTGAGGCTGGTAGTGACGAAGAGGAGAGAATTATGTAGCGCTGCGCTCAATTGTGTGTTGCTGTCCGCAGCTGTTACAGGCGGCTGTTGGAATCTGTTCACCCCCCACCCCCCATATCCCCACTGTGGACGAGCTGAAAATCCCAAACGTTCGCATGGGGATGGAGAACATGAGGGCGAGTCTTGAAACGCCTGGATGAGATTTGCATAATTTATCCACCTTCAGTTTCCATAGTCACTGCAGGTCCATGTGTGCGATAATGTATTTGTTACAACGTGTACTCTGTGTATTTCTCCAGTATTCTGTGTATTTCTCTACAGTAGGAGTACCACCACTGGTCTGTGTGTGTTTAGTGCGCAGGAAAACCAACAGAAACATGAAAGGGGGAACATTTATTAAACAGATACACCCCCTCACACACAGGAGATCAGCAGAGCTCTGCTGCAGGGTTTCACATTGCATCAGTGAGGAGGAGAGACTCCCCTACTCCCAGAGATGGGGGGGGGGGGGGTGATAACAATCCTAAATGGGCTGCACACCAGCGACAAACAAGGGGAGAGTGGAAAAAAGCCAGCCAGAGTGTTTGTCACCAGCTAAACAGGGAGGGAAACACAGAGCTGCTGCTACTGTACATAAAACACACAGATGACAGGAAACCAGTATGATTAGCTGAAAATATTTAAATTGGATCAAAGCTGTATTTTTATTTCTGTGGAGGATGTTTACCACATCTGTAACTGCTGACGATACCAAAAATATCAATAATGCTGTACTAAACAAGGATTAACTCGTCAGCCCCAGAATTACCTGCATCTTTAAAAAATACTCATCTGTTTACCCGTCGGTGGTATGTTCAGGTGGTATGTTCAGGTGGTATGTTCAGGTGGTAT
>NC_056514.1:39647801-39650902 GCF_014905685.2 Nematolebias whitei | reverse complement strand
GGTGGTATGTTCAGGTGGTACGTTTAGGTGGTATGGTTGGTGGTATGTTCAGGTGGTATGTTCAGGTGGTACGTTCAGGTGGTACGTTCAGGTGGTATGGTTGGTGGTACGTTCAGGTGGTATGGTTGGTGGTATGTTCAGGTGGTATGTTCAGGTGGTATGTTCAGGTGGTATGGCTGGTGGTACGTTCCATAGTACAGTCACCGATGCGTTCCAGCGTTAGGCTGGACTGTTGGAAGTACGTTGCACAGTACAGTTAGTGTAACAAGGTTGAGTCAGGTCCTCTGGACGGATTCTTCTCTGTTGAAATGTTTTGTCTTTTGTCCAAAAGACTTCTTCAGTCTGAGAAGCTGCAACAAACTCAAGGTCCCGGCACACTCCATCCGAAGCCGAACAGTCGTTGTGCGGTCATGTGGTTGTGGGACGTTCGTTTTCACACACACCTTCCATAGTCCAGGAGACACAGATGTAGATCTCCTGAGAAACCCCTCCCGTTGCAATATACGTCACCACGTGGGTTTCTTCCCAACAGTCCCCACTTCGTCCATGCATCTGCCATTTGTCCACAAATCTATCATGACGAAAGCGCCACACTTTTCAGCAGACAGACTCCTCCATAAACAAAGTCTGCACGATCTCCATCCAGGAGTTTTGGGCTTTTGACTTATTTAGTGTAGAGTCGTACAGCTGAATGTCCGAGCCCATTTCTGCATTAATGAACAGGCCCATAAACGTCTGACCAATCACACAATACTCGGCGCATACACCGGCAAGAAAAGGTGTGGCCAAGGCCTTGTGTTGAGACAAAACGACAATTTTTATCACAGAAATACAACAATGAGACGATTTTGGCACGATGGATGGAGGATGCTGGGCCCTGCAATCTTATAAACAGCACCTTCTCAACCAGTTTCTCACTCACATGTGGAGCAGATGGATGCATCCAAGGTGCCCAGAGAGCATCTGGGGTGTTAAGGGTCTTGCTCAAGGGTTCAGAGTGAGGGAAATGAGGGTGGATGAATGCAGGTGTGGGTGCTTCACTATTACCAGTGCCTTCCCTACCATTATTCAAGGAGGGTGCCCCACCCCGTCAATAGAACCGAGCACCCTGCCTACCAAATCCCCCACCCCCAACGCAGCTCCGCCACTTCCGGATGGGGAGCAGAGTTTGTAGCTCAACTCAGACTCCAAACCGCAAACACTGCACCGGCGACAACTACCGGCACCGGCAATAGTAACGTAGTGATACGCTAACAAATCCACCAAGAGCCACCGGCGACAAATGCTAACAAAATGAGCGCCCTCCCAAGGCAAATAACCAAGGGGAAACAACTTTTCCACATAGTTTTTTAATGTAACAATCAGGGGATTTGAACCGGTGACCTCCTGATCTGAGGCCCTTCTTCTCTAACCTCTGCACCACCACTTCCCTGTATGACCTACATCTGGATAAAGGACAAACAGCTTGTTATCAGCTTATGGTGCTGATAATGCTGCATCTTTAGAGTACAATTAGAAAAGTCTTCCTTCCAGCTCCTTCAGACAGTCACTCCAAACCCAAACCGCCATTTCACAAATAAAATGACACAAATACTCAACGTTAACCTTTCGTTTTATTTAAACATTACCGGTACACGACTATCATTTTCCTCACTGACTGAACACTTTGTACATTTTTGTGGAAACTTGCAGCCGATCGACTTGTTCAAACTTCAGATGATTCACAGATAATCTGTCAATAAATCAAGCTGCTGCGTTAGCTCAGGTGACCGTTTGACCACCTTACAGGTCAGTTTCATGCATGTAAACCCAGCATGTGTGGATGGATGCACAGCCCATAAGAACTGCTGGTGAGTCAAGTTCAGGTTCAAGTTCAAGAATCTTTATTATCCCTGAGGGACAGTTTGTTTCAGTCAGTAGACACATAAAGCATCCGTACTAGACAAGACATTAAGACACTAAAATAACAGAAAACATCGCTGTTCACAGAGGAGCCTGATCGCTGCAGACATAAATGAGTTGTTCAGTCTGCTCGTCCTACATCTGGGCATCAGATTCCTACGGCTGACAGAAGCACCTGAACGCACCACGGAGTGGATCAGGTCCTGCCAGAATCAGTCTGACCTTTCTTACTGACCTCACTTTGTGTAGGTCAGTGAGGTTCTGTAGGGATTTCTGCTGAAGCCGGCAAGACGATCATTTAAGAACGACCATTTCTGCTTCATTTCAGATATAAACAAAAACATGTGTAAGAGCTGGATCTGAAAGCTGCAGAGACGCTCGCATTTAGAAAAACAAGCGGTGTCCGCCATCACTGAGGGATCTGAATAATGTTTGTAGTTTGAGATTCAAGTGTTTTTTAAATTCACTTCAGTTTATTTCTCCAGCACCAAGTCACAACAGGAGTCGTCTCAGGGCACTCTACAAAAACATTCACATTAAAAAGACAATCAGTAAAAGTTCTCTAGCAGCAGATTGAGTCGACTCCACTTCGTCACAGTCTCCCATCATGAGCAAGCACAAAGGAGACAGTGGAAAGGAAAAACTCCCTTTAACAGGAAGAAACCTCCAGCAAGTTTTTCTGGACTGGAACTGAACAGGGAATGAAAGTAAACCTAAATGTTTTTGGTGCAAGATATTCAAGTGGGGAGGAGTTACACTGAGGAGAAGAGCAGAGTCTTACTCTTGTCTGAGGCGGCGCAGAGTGACGGACCCTGGGGAGAGGAGGGAGATGTTTTATCCACCACCAGGAGCAATGGAGGAGTCAGGGGGTGGTCAATGGTGGTCTTGTCCCTCATAGGTGCCACCCCAATCATTTGAAGAAACTATACAGTAGTCTCTCACTACTTCGAGGTTCGAGGTTCGACTTCTGCGGACTCGCTCTACTGCGGTTTGTGGACGTACAGTCAAAATTTTTGGACAAAATTTTTTTTTTAGGTTTTTTATAAACACGTGATCGTGGACTGTACAGTAATTTCACTGTATAGATGTGGATGTGAAAAAGTTCATGACAAAAAAATACTACTACTACTACTACAGTAAATACTAAAAAAAACTACTACTACTACAGTAAATACTAAAATAAACTACTACTTACTACT
>NC_056514.1:39641874-39647791 GCF_014905685.2 Nematolebias whitei | reverse complement strand
TACTACTACTACAGTAAATACTAAAATAAACTACTACTTACTACTACTAAAGTAAATATTAAAATAAACTATTACTTACTACTACTAAAGTAAATATAAAAAATAAACTACTACTTACTACTACTAAAGTAAATATAAAAAATAAACTACTACTACTACTACATCCATCCATCCATTATCTTTACCCGTTTTTTCCATTTTGGGTCACGGGGGTCGCTGGTGCCCATGTCCAGCAATCACTGTGCGAGGGGCGGGGGACACCCTGGACGGGTCTCCAGTCCATCACAGGGACACATAGAGACAAACGAGACAAACAAACATTCACTCTCTCACTCACACCTAGAGACAATTTAGAGTTACCAATCAGCCTAACATGCATGTTTTTGGTCTGTGGGAGGAAACTGGAGTACCCGGAGAAAACCCACACATGCACGGAGAGAACATGCAAACTCCACCCAGAAAGGCCCCTGGACCGGGGTTTGAACCAAGGACCTGCTCACTGAGAGGCAGCAGCTCTACCAGTTGCGCCACCGTGCTGCCCGCTACTACTACAGTAAATACTAAAATAAACTACTACTTATTACTACTACAGTAAATACTAAAATAAACTACTACTTACTACTACTAAAGTAAATATTAAAATAAACTACTACTTACTACTACTAAAGTAAATATAAAAAATAAACTACTACTACTACTACTACTACAGTAAATACTAAAATAAACTACTACTTACTACTACTAAAGTAAATATTAAAATAAACTACTACTTACTACTACTAAAGTAAATATTAAAATAAACTACTACTTACTAGTACTACAGTAAATACTAAAATAAACTACTACTACTAGTAAATACTAAAATAAACTACTACTTACTACTACTAAAGTAAATACTAAAATAAACTACTACTACTACTACTACTACAGTAAATACTAAAATAAACTACTACTTACTACTACTACAGTAAATACTAAAATAAACTACTACTTACTACTACTACAGTAAATACTAAAATAAACTAGAACTACTACTACTACAGTTAATACTAAAATAAACTACTACTTACTACTGCTACAGTAAATACTAAAATAAACTACTACTTACTACTGCTACAGTAAATACTAAAATAAACTAGAACTACTACTACTACAGTTAATACTAAAATAAACTACTACTTACTACTGCTACATGTGTACATAATTTTGGTACATGAGATGGTAATGACAAAGTTTACTTGAACTACTACTTCATGGTTTTTCCACTTATTGTGTGTGTGTGTGGGGGGGGGGGGGGGGCTAAAGCCCACAACAAACGAGGGTCTACTGCACTTTTAAGCAACATAAGAACTAGAAAGAACAGTTTCTTCGAGTGATAGCAGTGGCTGGTTTACATATACTGTATATGGCCGTGTACCAAAATGAAAGCCATACCTCACCTATCGCTCGCTCCAACATGCACGGACAAACATATTTCCGACTCCCTCCTCTTTGCTCCACGATGGGGAACAAGAAGCAGCACCAGGTTACGACATAAACGGCAGCAGGTATGATCCTTATTGTTCGCCTCAGATTCACTCTCTCTGCCGCCTCCTCTGACATTTTAATGTGAAATACGGCAAACGTTTGTCGTCCCATTGAATTTTAAAGCGGCAGCTTTTTTCTTTGTTCCGCCACAGAAAATCCTTCAGCAGAGTTCAGATTTGTGGCGTCAGCAGAAGCTCCACGCGAGGAGCCGTTCAGGTATCGAGTCACTTTATGGTTAAGACGCTGCAGGAAGTGCTGAGGTTAGCAGGAGCGCTACAACCTCCGACAGTTTACAGCGTCACCCGGATCCGCTCCCTACGGCTAATTTATTCAACGTATAACAGAACTCTTTATGAATTAGTTTTTCGATGATCTTTTATATTTTTATTGTACTGACACATTTTTAGATCTTTCTCCAAAACGTTTATGTTGGGCCTCTCGTCTCTCAACACCATTTCTTCCACATCCTCTTTATGTCTGCAGAGTATTTTAGATCAAATTCATTTAAACTTGTTTTTAAAGTTCATCCCATCAAACCTAACAAACAAACAAACAAACAAACATTAGGTGAGAAACTTTACGCCTGAGTCACAATTTAACATGAGTTCAGCACAAGAATAAAACAGCTAAAGCTTTGTTTTGTTTTTTTAAACGGACAGAAGCAGAGACAAACATGCAGATTAGTGTGGAGGTTCTGATGTATTGGGTCATGTGCAGCAATCTAGATGTCAACAGCTAAATTCACGATAAAATTAAATTATAAAAAACATTTACTGTTATGTTTTTCCCATGCTGAACTATAAAGAGAAACCTCAAAGTCATAAAAGGTATCTAAAAAAGTATCTCCTCAGAAAAATTTTTTCTAAAAATAAACTAAAACCCAGGAGTGTTTTTTTTGTTTTAATAATTTAACCCAAACTTAAATCAAAATGAAAACTGAACGGAATAAAATCTCCTAATTCAAAAATAATAAACCAATAAAATGTGAAACGATCTTCTCGGTGGACTGAGTGTTGATGGGAGAAGTCGAGGCTTGAATAAATGTACAGCTCTCCACAGTACATTTAATGTGCGGCTTATGTGATACGACTGCTTGCCATACCTGCACCTTCACCCTGACTGCAGCTGATTTGAATCAAACAGGAAGGTCTTTGCTTCAACGTGATAATCTGAAACAACCTCTGCTTCTTTCCTGCCGTGTCTGCAAGGTTAAATAATGTTCAGGAGCTGTGATAACCTGTGACTGACCTGATCCTCATCAGTAAACTGGACCGGTCCGAACGTCAGTACAAAACTGTCACGGTACAAATACACGTACCATTACACCCCTAAAAATCATTGATTATGTCCAATAAACCTCACAGCCACTAATCACCAGGGATTCTATAATTAATGTTGCCTGAGATATTTTATTCAGATATTTATATCTTTTATCTGTTTTATTTAAGGCGCCATCTAGGCCTGTCGTGATAAAAATATATATATCTATTAATCATGATAAATGAAAATTATCAACCTCATTTTCATTTATCAGCTTTATCGTTTCTTCATGTCTCTCTCTTTCTACTGAAGACACTGGATGACAAAAAGCTCAACTCCAGTTCTTCACTGACTCCTCCCTCTCTCTTGTCTCTTTAAAATCTGTTTTAACTGTCAAAAATCACGTTTTTGGATCGTTAAAAGCAGCTAAGCTGAGAAGCTAAGCTACGAGCTAACAGGCCGACCTCAGGGAAAAAACCTCCGTCTTGTTGAAGCCTTAAAATTCACGGTTGAAACCCGTGTCTTCGTGTAAAAAGTTGTTTTTCTCTGCAAAAAGAAGCTGAGAACTTGTTTACTGATTTTTTATTAAAAGCTTTGTGTGAAAAATGCTAAAGAGCTCAAACCACACCGAGCGTCCGCCATTTTGAGAACAGAAGAGAGACAGCCCATGTCACGTCAAGGAGCCTCCCTCCCATTGTTCTTAAAGAGACACGCTGCTCGCTCCCTCACTATCCATCCTTCGGTTCAAACAGTCTTATACTGCCGTCCAGTGGTCAAAAAAGGCACTACACACAAAAATTAACAAACATTTCTTCTTAAATTTGACAGTAATTACTAATTCTTGTCAAATTTCAAACAATATTATCGTTTATCGCAATAATTTCTGAGACAATTATTCACCCAGCAACATTTGCCATCGTGACAGGTCTAGCGCCATCATTTAGATGTAAAAGGTGTGTACTGCAACGTGCACAGGTAAAGAGGTGAGAAGGACCGTGGCTGCATGCTCGTCCACCGAGGGTCCAGGCAGACAAATAAAGTTATGTCAAACAGAGACTGGATGCTGAAAACATTAATAAGTGTTTGTCTTTATATAAAAATGTGTCACGTAAACCATTTGTTTTAATAACTGTACAAAATAAAGTTAAATTACGATGTAAAACAAGCGGTGCACTGATGTCCCCGTTAAACAGTGAATGTTTGTAGTTTTACAGATGAGTGTTTTTCTGGACTGGGACTGAACGGGGAATGAAGTAAACCTAAATGTTTTTGGTGGAAGATCTATAAGGGAGGTTTTTGTTTTTTCTTGTCCGAGGCAGCACAGAGTGACGAATCCTGGAGAGAGGAGGGAGACATTTATCCACCACCAGGAGCAGTGGAGGAGCCAGGGGGTGGCCATCGGTGGCCATGGCCCCCATAGGTTCATTTGAAGAAACTATAATTGTAAGAAATCTACAAACTAGAAAGAATAGTTTCCTCGTGATCACCCGCTGCATCAATTCTCGTGTTCTTAATGAAATTTATTTCTGAAGGTATTTCTAATTCCCCCTTTTTTCTCCACGACGAGGGACAAACAATGAGTGTGAGAGAAATCTAAAAATGTTTTTGTTACGGAGGGTGAATCTGCGCTTTAAATAAAAATAGTTTTCTTTTTACCTCATTGGAAAAAGACAGTAATGAAGGCTGACGGAGGAAATTCATTGAGGTTGTTATTAAAGCAGCAGAGCAGAATCAGATTATTAATCTGAGGAAGTCTTCAGCTTTTAACGGTTAAACCAGAGTTACAGAAAGTTAAAATAAAAATATATAAAACTGGAACGGTCACATTTAACAGTACTGACAAGATGACTTGTGTTTGCTGCAATTGGCCGCCCATCATCACGATGGAGAAGCATCAATAAGTTCACGCTCTCAGAAACAAGGAGCGGGTCAGAATCCTGGACTCAGACGGTGGTTTTACCAGCGTGGGTTTGAGTCTGGCTCCGTGTCAACTCCTCCCGTCCCCCACATCATTGACTAAACCGTGTAACTGAGCCAGGATTGCATTACCAATGAAAAGCAGACGCCACGAATAACCTCCTCCCACCGACGCGCTCACACCCTTCACAGCCGTGTCCATGACTGCACTCGGGGCTCCGCCGGGCTCATCTCCAGCTCATCAGAACCGAGCGCGACTACCCCGAGGCTGGGAGCGGGCCGACGCGCAAGAGAGGCACATTTAGTGCGTCGTCAGTTCACACCCGCAAACTGATAAAACTGCCTTTAGAGAAGAGTTCACCCTGCACAGCTCAAACACTCAGCGAGATCAAACTGATCCAAACGAACTCGGCAGAGTTCGTCACGAGTCGCAGCTCAGCAGGAAAATCAAACTTCAACACAAATTAGAAAAAAACATTAATTAAAAAATAAAATCAGCAAGCAAACCTTTCATGCTACTAGCTCAACGTCTACACGTTTAACAGAGGTATAGCTGTTTTTGTGCTGCTAAGGTGGATGTCTCTTTGTGAAAGTCACAGCGTATTTTGAAATCTTTCAGGTAAACATGACGACATTCTTCCAAAGTCAAGGCAGCCTCCACGTTTACCAACATTTAGTTTGACAAACACAAAAATCAGCAACACAAAGTGTGATTACTACGAACTAGTCTAATGGAAATGACAAAACTCAACCTGTTCGTGCACCTGCTGGGTCTCCCTGCCGTGTTTTATTGACTGAAAATGTCGGTCTGATTACACAAAGTTGCACAAAACTGTTTGTAAATTCACAATAAGAGGAAAAATATCTGAGTTTTTTGGGGGATAAAATATAAAACTCTCCATCTACATCTTCTCCTACGTAACAGTGGTCAGATCGACACTCAGTCTAATTAAGACGACACTGGAGACTTTCCTTTTTGATAATTTCTATAGTTAGGGCTGCCTTGGGTTTCCTGAGCTGTCCCTTAGTTCTGCTCCTATAGGCTCAGACTGCTGGAGGACAATCTGAGCTCAGGTCCTCTCTCTGCTGCGTCTTTACCTGCTCTACTCTCCACGGTTGTTTTTGTAAATATTTCTAATATCAACGTGTTTTTCTGTCTTTCTCCACATAGGAACCACACCTGGACCATAGGAACCACACCTGGACCATAGGA
>NC_056514.1:39634032-39641864 GCF_014905685.2 Nematolebias whitei | reverse complement strand
AGAAACCACACCTGGACCATAGAAACTACACCTGGACCATAGAAACCACACCTGGACCATAGACCTTCACATTTTCCATAGGAACTACACCAGGACCATAGACACTACATCTGGAACAAAGAAACTATGCCTGTACTATATAAACCACACCTGGACCATAGAAACCACACCTGGACCATAGGAACCACACCTGGACCATAGGAACCACACCTGGACCACAGAAACCACACCTGGACCACTGAAACCACACCTGGACCACAGAAACCACAGCTGGACCATAGAAACCACACCTGGACCACAGAAACCACACCTGGACCACAGAAACCACACCTGGACCACAGAAACCACACCTGGACCAATCATTCTGTGTTTGTTTCTCCCTCTGTCCTGAAGGCTGCTCATCCAGAGTCTGGTTCTGGTTCCTCTGGAGGATTGTTCCTGTTAAAAGGAAGTGGTTTCTTCCCAGTGTCTCCAGCGTGCTGCTCAGGATGAGAGCTCATGAGGAGGTGAAGATTCATCTCAAGCTGCTTCCTTGGCTCGATAACTTTTTGGGTCTGGCGTCTGTTGAGTCATAAATAAACTGAATTCAACTGTAAGGGGCTGAACTCTGACTCGTCTCCCCTCCTGCCTCCGGTCGTCTACCTTCTCTAATCGAGTTCTGCTCAGGAGGCTGAAGAGCTGCAGCACGTAATAAGAGTCAACAGAGAAGTGTCAACATGTGACCAACACGACGGAGACGAGACGAGCATGCAAAGACACGACGGCATTGTCCTATTAGAGACAAATCCACAGCGAGGCCCAGAGTTACGCTGCGACACAAACACGGCGCTGCCACTGACCTTGAAGCTCCAGTAGTTTGGTTGTTGCTAAGAGGAAGAAAAACAGAGACGGGAGACAGAGGAGGGGACAAGGAGAGAAGACAGGGTTGAGTGAGACTTTTGTCCTCACAGAGCGAGCTGTAAAAAACTGCACAGCAAAGTTTGAGGAAAACAACACGAGCTGGTGAGAAGCAGAAACGTGCTCCTCCTGTGAAGATACGAACAGACTCTTCTCACGCAGCTTCAGGACCACTCGTTTTGCTTTCATGTCCAGTTTCCACGTTTCATGTTGCATAAATGGAAAAAAATTAAAATCGTAAAAGATAAAAAAAACAAAAAAGTTGTGCTTGAACTAGTTATGAAGTCTCTCAAACCTTAAAAATTATCTTTAATTTTTTTTATAACTTTGCAAAACTTAAAACTGGTGCAAACACTTAAATAATTGTGGGTTTTATTTGACGTCCGACTGTAATAAAATAAGAAAGCGACGTGTTATTTATTGTAACAGCTGGAGTAACTTGCTTGTCCTTCATAACCGATTTTAACTGATTGTCAGCAGCGACTCGAACGTTAAGAGGTTCAGTTTTTAACGAAGCAGCTTCTAAAACGGGCCCGTGGTCTCCTGCACGCCTGGACCCAACTGCACGTTTAAAGCAAAAACTGATGATTAAAACGCTGCAGGTTTCAGTTCATGTGGAAGAAGCAGCTGCTTCGCTCAACGCTCTGGTTCTTTGAGATGAACTCGGCCGTTAAGAACCCAGAAAGGTTTCGTTCTTTTTACTTGAACCAACAGAAAAGCTCATTTAGTTCCGTGAAATAAAAGGTGAAAGCTCGAGTGCAGCTCAGATCAGTAACTCCATCATTTACAGCCACATATATTTCTCTCTGAATGAACTAATTACAGCTCAGCGCAGACAAAAGGCCAAAACATGTGATTTTAATTTAGGCCTATAAAGATAAATGTTTTAATAAACGTTAATTTTAGACAAAACTCCTAAACTCTGACTTATTAGCAGCAGCTGGATGAAATGTGGCGCCAACAGCAGAACTGAGTCAACAATGACCACGTCGAGTAAACCAGCAGGAAGTTTTCTGCTCTGGAGCATCCAGGTGAGCGGTAACACAATGCCAGGATGGAAAGACATCAGCAATGACTGTTAGAGAAGTAACGGCTGCTGTCCTTCAATACTGAAGGGGTCAAAGGTCAGTTAAGAGTCCATGATTCTGCAGGCAGAAAGAATATCAAGACAGCTGACAGGAAATTCACCTGACCAAAGGGTTCTGGAGCCAAACTGGGTCCAACAGGACCATGATCCCAAACACAGCAGATGATCTACAACAGAGCGGGTCAGAAAGAACAAAACCAAGGTGCTGCAACGGTCCGGTCAGTGCCCAGAACCTCAACCTGGCAGAAGTGCTGTGGTGGACCTCCAACAGAACTCTCAGCGATGGGAAGAAGAGTGGGCCAGAACTCCTCCAGAACCAGGAGAGACTGAAACAGAAAACAGCTGAGAGTTCTGCTGCTAAAGGAGGTTCTACAAGCTGCTGGGTCAGGAGCTGGAACCAGGTTCTGTTCAATAAATGAAGACTCTGTGGAACCTGTTGTGTGTTTTTATTCACTCGAGGTCAGATTTTAGAACCTGGTGAAGACCTGATCAGGTTTTTTATGTCCCAGTACGTATTTTGCAGACTGGGGTGGTGGTTCTTCTCTGGTGTGCTCCAGTGACAGGGCGTCACTCTCCTCAGCCTCCCAGTAAGGTCTATTCAGGGGTACTGGAGAAGTGAGTAAGATCGTTGGTTGAACCCCAGATCCAGGAGGAACAATGTGGGTTCTGTCCTGGCCGTGAAACACTGGACCAGCTCTTTACCCTCACTAGGGTCCTCGGGGGTGGGGGGTCATGGGAGTTTGCCCATCCAGTCTACATGTGTTTTGTGGACGGGGGGTGCTGTGTGTGTGGGGGGGATTGGGGGCCCGTTGCTACAGGCTGTTCAGTCTCTATACAAGTGGTGCCAGAGTTTGGTTCTCATTGCTGGTAGTAAGTCGGACCCTTCAGGGTGGGAGTTGGACTCCTCCAGGGCTGCTTGTTGTCACTGATTCTGTTCAGAACTTTTAGGGACAGAATTTCTCGGTGCAGACGGGGGGGTGGAGGGAGTCCATTTCTGTGGCCTCAGGATTCATCTCTGCTCTTTGCAGATGATGTGGTCCTGCTGGCGTCATCGTGCCGTGACCTTCAGCTCTCACTGGAGCGGTTCACAGCCGAGTGTGAAGCAGCTGGGATGAGAACCAGCACCTCCAAATCTGAGGCCATGGTCCTCAGTCAGAGGGTGGACTGTTCTCTTGAGGTTGAGGGTGAGGTTCTGCCTCAAGTGGAGGAGAAGAGGCTGTGGAGAGAGATGTCTGGACCTCCCTGCTCAAGATGCTGCCCCCGAGACCTGACTCTGGAACGGATGGATTGATGGATGGATGGATGTAAACCAGTGGATTTCCTTATTTTCCCCATGAGTTTGTTGTAAACGTACATTTTTAACATTTGTTCTTTTGAAGGTCCTGTTGGCCGACTCCCTGTGCACAGAGACAGTTTGTACAGGTGAACAGTTTTAGACAAAAGCTCATAAACCACCTGTGGGACGAACCTGAACCCAGACTTCCAGGACCAAAACTCCCTTCAGGTTCCACAGAGAGAAGATCTGAAGGAGGTTAAACTCCTCCAGCCCTTCACGATGCTGATAATTACAGAAGGTGAATCCAGCACTCTACGTGGCTTCAACACTTTAGTTGCAGCCAATAAAACAATCTTCCTTCCTCTGTAGATCTTCTCAGTTCAATCAGCTCGACGTGCTTCACACACCTACAGCAGATCGTGTTACACACTTTCACTCTTAGATCTGGATTTTAGCATCTTTAACACACAAGTCTACAAATCTACAATAACTATGAAGAGTTTAAACAAAAGTCTGAATAATCTGTATTTCTGCAAAAAGAAAAAAATAAACTGTTGCTAAATATTCTTTGAGTTTATACTTTTACTGCAGACTTCTCTGAATTCAAAGAAGTAAAATATCAATTTGAGCAAAGCTGGACTGAACGTCTTCACGCTGTGAGCTTTAAACATCTCCTCCATCATTAGGTGGAATTTTTAGGTGCAAATTAATTTTAGTTTGAGCAGCTGTTCTGGGATCAGCTGCATTTTTAGACGTTTCGGCTGTGAAGTCGAGGATAAAAGCTGCTGCGGCCCAGATCTTTTTAAGTTTTGTGGGACAGAACATTTAAACCCGATCCGATGGTGCCCGGGCTCAGTCTGCTTTAATAAAACCAGTTTGATCAAATATTTAAAGTCTGTCTTGAGCTAAAAGCGTTCTCGTGTGGTTAATCTTTAATAAGCAGAAACAGCTGAACAACCTCAGGAACCGTCGAGTTTTTCTCTGCAGCTTCACATTCAGAGATTTTATCCGGAATGACTCGGCAATATTTGGATCAAAATTCAGATCGAATGAATGAAATGTTTGTTTTATCAGGAGCAGACTGAATCTTCAGTCTCTCACTCAAAATGAATCATTTAGCTTTAATTCTAAAAGCAAACCGGGTCCAAACACCAGCCCAGTGAAGCACGGTGGTGGCAGCATCATGATGCGGGGGTGTTTTCAACAGCAGGCTTGAAGAAAACTGAACACAGATCTTTAACACGGCGAAGGTCCGACACAGTTTGTTGTATGAACTGTGCGTACGCATGAATCCAAGCACACCTCCTTTGTCCGTCCCAATCAACGTGGAACTGAGCGCACATGACAGAATACCTGACTCCTCCCTCGACACGCCTCCATCTAAATATGTAAATAGATTTAAACATGCCCTGCACCTGAGGAGTCTCCTCTCTCCATCTATATGGCTATACGCAGGAAAAAACAGGAACTTCATGGAGTGTGAGGTGAAGACGTTTCTCAATGAGGCGGAGGTCGTAAAAACATTTTGTTTGTCTCGCTGTCCTCCAGCGCCAAGCTAAGAGGAGTGACAGGGACAGTGCGTGTGAAGATGTAAATGCTGTGAGGTCAGAGCAGCACACCCACAGAAACTAAGACTCACCAAGACACCCCCAACCATGCTGTTCATTAGAATGGAGCGTTGAACCAGCCACCTCAACACAACGCTGGTTCATTTTGTGCATCACATAATTTGCACATTGAAAGACGATGCTTCCTGTTAAACATCTGTTCAGCTGCACTGTAGGGATTTGATATTCCTCGTTGACATACGGATCATTCCATCCCACACAGCTGGAGCGGCTCGGCTCGGGGTGGACTGGCTCAGTCCTGATCGCTCTGCCAGCTCCCTCTGGAATGCCCCTGTTGCTATAGGAACCCCAGTGTGGTCAGCAGCTGCATGTGTATGTACACGCCGTGTCCAGGACCAGCCGCAGCTCCAAGCACAGCTCATTGGTCTGGGGAGCCTAAAACAGCTGATGAGCCGGACGCCATCGTGGGCCAGAAAATCCTCACGTCTCTAAATCCACGCTCTCTCTGCGCTCTCGCCAGACATGAAGTTGGCGTGGGGCTGCGCACATTCCCACGTCATTTCACTCTTGATACAATTGAAATTTTGCGTGAAAAAGGGTGCACGCTACGACTTGTGCGTACGCACCTTCCTTGAGGGCCACTGTCCTGCATGTTTGATTCAACGGTTAAAACATCTCCACGTTCTGCAGGAGCCGTTGAATCATCGACTCAGATCGTGCATGTTGGAGCAGGGAAACATCTAAAACATGTGGGACAGTGGCCCTCCAGGACCAGGACTGGACACCTGGTATAGACAAATGATTACTCTTTAACGGCTGTGGTAGCTCGGTGGGCAGTGCCGCGGTCTCGTAATAGTGAGGTTGCAGGTTTGAGCCCAGGGTGCACCAGGAAGGGTGATCAACATAAAACAATTGCCAAACATTTCATGCAGATTGTCTTGAGGTGGTGACCCCTGAAGAAGGGGGCAGCTGAAATAAAGTTTATTGATTCAGATCAGCATCAGGAACATCTTGACCGGGACATTTCTGCAGGACTTAATAAAATATACATTTACAAAACTGTTTTTACTTTGTGGTACAGAGTGTTTTATGTTAAAAAGAACTAACTCAAACGAAGACTTTGGACGCTGGATGCCCTTCCTCAAACAACCACAGACCACCGAGCTACCACAGCCCTGTGTGTGGAGCAGAGCGCTGACATCTGGGGCGCACAGGGGAGCAGCTGGTGGGGGTTAAGGGCCTTGCTCAAGGGCCCAGAGTTGGGCAAATTAGGGTGGAGGCAGGTGTGGGTGCTTCACCTTACCCACTTATATTTTGATGTTGTCGTCCGAGGGATCGAACGGGCGGCCGGTGTTAATAGAATAAACTATGGTAGTAAAATACTTTCTGAATCATTAAATGTGGTTTCTGCTTTGATTGTAGAACAAAAAAGGTCAGAGAAAACTCAGGATCAGCCCGAAGACTCTGATCTCACTCCCTGCTGCTTTGATCAAATAAAGCGTCATCACGGGTTGTTCCTCGGTAACCTGCAGCTGGTTTCACCCCCTCAGCTCTGGAGCAGTTCCACTCCGGAGCTTCATAATTACAAGCCGACAACTGGGGAGGGAAACGAGCTTTAATATTACCAGACGTCTCAGGTCCTCGACTCCATTGTTGTCACAGAAACAGGTGATAATGGAGAAGTGTTTATTATCGTGAATATTTCAGCGACCGCCGGCAGCCGGGCTCTGAGGAATCACCTGCCGCCTTGTTCGTTCACCTTCAGTTAGGAACATTAACGACAGACGGACCCTTTCAGGAACGTCTCACCTAACAGAAACAGCCAGCCCCACCCCCGTGGACTCTGACTCACATGCCAGTGCCTGCAGTTTTTCCTCGGTCCCAGAGCGAGCGCAGAGGCAGGACCGCTGAAGGTGAAGAGGAGCAGAGGACCTGCATGTGTGACCCACATGCAGAGGAGCCATCTTTGTGCCACCCGTCCTCCTCACCATCAGTCCGTCTTCATTCCAACATGTGACCGGCGTGTCCCTCACACGTCTCCTCTGAAGCCAAAAACAAATGGCTGCGGCAGCCCCGACACACCTGACCCTCACCTGCCTGCGTGGACGCAAACGGACCCCTCCTATTAAAACCAGACCCCCATCATTAGGAGGAGGAATCATCTCCTCCAGCTCACACACGACAGGTAAACACAAACATCACATCACCTTCCTGGCAGCGTCACCTCGGAGGAAGCAAAGAGTTTTACCGTTTCCTCTTAATGACGGAGCATCTTCGCGCTCCACATGCCTCCCTCATCTTCCTCCCCTCTCTCCATTTTATCTTCCTCCTTCCTGCTGCGGCTTGCTGGATTTTCTGTGCCCGGAGGATCGGGCAGAGTCGCCCCTCGCTGATGGTTCCCGTAGTAGCGCCTGACAGGGACCAAGCACGTCGTCCTGCCCCTCCTCGTCCTCCTCCTCCTCCTCCTGTCTGTCACTCCCCCACCATCCCTGACTGAAGCGATGAAGAAGCCCTTCCTCCTCTCCCTCGCTGTCGTTTCCTCACACTCAGTACAGCGTGTTCGCTGCCAGCCACATGATATCACCAGCTCTCCTTATATGGGGAGCAGCGGGTTGCCATGACGACAGCAGACTCCACCTGTTCCTCCACCTTCTCTCCCACCTTTTTCTCCATGAGGAGATGGACGGTTCCGATGGAACCTGAGTGGGAGGAAGAGGAAGAAGACGAGACGGACAAAAAGCCGCCGACTTTAAAATATAAACATTTCTGAAGTGCGGAGCGAGCGTTTGTTAAAGGAATGCTTATCGCCCGCCGCCGGTCGAGGCAGAGATTAAACTGAGATCCTCTGATGTCCAGAAAAGATGGAGTTAAACCATCACATTATCTTTACGTGATATATCATGAGGCGTCACGCTAAGAGTTGTGAATGACTCTCAGCTACTACCACAGCACGTTTCGGTTTATAAAACCAGTTTGTGCTGGCTAATGTTGATTAGCTGCGGCG
>NC_056514.1:39627400-39634022 GCF_014905685.2 Nematolebias whitei | reverse complement strand
GGTTTATAAAACCAGTTTGTGCTGGCTAATGTTGATTAGCTGCGGCGGCCATCTTGAATGTTTTGGTTTATAAAACCAGTTTGTGCTGGCTAATGTTGATTAGCTGCGGCGGCCATCTTGAACAGGCTCGACTCCAATCGTTAATCAGATGTAAATATAGACCCAATAATTATTTACTGAGGGGGTTTTTTATCCATCCAGTGGTTCGTTAGATATTTTGCTAACAGAAGGGCATGCACAAACAATATGGGGGGGGGGGTTACAGTTTTACTTGAACCTGGGCTGAGAGTCTTGTTCTATCGGGCAGTTTAAAAAATGTAAACATTTATATAAAACTGTACATTTAAATCTGCAGAACTAAAACCAGAGAAATTATTAAAGTGACGTAATATTTTCTGATGGTTGTGGACATGACTCGTTTTAACAGCCTCTCGTGTTTATGTCTGACCCTAAACTCTCGGCAGACAAGAACTGAAATCTAACAAGATGTGAAATAAATTCCTGAATCGATTTGGGAAAACTCGTGACAGAAAACACTCTGAACGAGGCAGATCTGTTCCTGAGCGTCACACGGACCAGGTGAGGGTTTGGAGATCAATGAGCTGAAGACTGAAGCAGGAAAACATGGAGGGAGGAGGTGACGGAGCGGAGAATTTCAATTCATATAGAGTCTCTTGGATTGTTTTATCTTCTTTTTCAGATAAAACGTTGACGTGTGTGTGTGTGGGGGGGGGGGGTGTCAGGTGATTGAGGCAAGTCAGGAAATTGTGCCTGAAGCCTCACGGTCATCTCACCACTTGAAATATCTGTGTGAGTTTCCAAACATCAGCTCCTCGGAGAGAAAATACTGACGTGTGGAAACAGAAATCACTCAGAGCTCAAAGCTCCTGAGGATGAACTCTGTGGGTCCAGAGGAGGTGGATCTGCATCCAACACTGGATCCTTTATTAAAGCAGTTTAACTTCAGAATAAGTAAGAAGTGTTACTGTGGCAGTAATACATCAATACACCACGTACTTACTGGGTAAGCATTGGATACCTTCTAGGATTTCACCTAATACTTACCAGGTATGACACCAGTACTCACATGGTACGTCCCGGATACTTGTATGATATGTAATAAGTACCGGGTAGGTACAGACTTATGCAGGGGTACTGACAGGGTGCCTACACTTGTCCAAATAAGAACTGGTTCTTAAACATTTTAACTGGTAAAATGAAGATCAAATAAATAAATCAAAATAAACTTGACACCCTGCACGTAAAAGGTTCTTAGCTGGTACCTACCAAGTACCCAAAGTACTGTACTGTTGTTTGTATTGGTACCGTCTCATGGCCTAAATGTTTTTAATTACCCAAATTTAGGTTTGACAATAAAAATATGTTCTACACCTGATCACCACTTTGTGTAGTTTATATTTCTAAAATCTGATTATTTATAGGCCAAATTTTGGAAGAAAAATTAAATTGAACCTTATTTATTGGAAACAGGAGATGCAACTAGATGTACCGTAACCATAACTTTATACAAAGATGTACTATTGAATATAATGCGAGCTAAAAGGTAGAACTTTACCTTCTGTCTTATACAGTTTTATGATGAATAAAAATAATGAAACAAAATATTTCCAGTTTGTTTTTGTAAATGGCTGTTTATTGTAACGAATGGTTTTGCCATTTTGTGAAGATAAAAAAACAGAACCATAGATCTGTAGATATATTTGATCTTGGTCAAAGTTTCTGAGTGTGTTTAAATACCTGCCGTCCAGCTGAGGTGGAGCTCTGGGACATACTGCCAGGACTGTTGGAGTACTTGTTCTTCTGGAGGTCCATCAGGGCGTCCCGCTGCCGCTCGATGTCCGCCTTGTGGATGCTGTTCAGGGCCTCCAGGCTTTTAGCGGCCACAGAGTTGTGCCGGCGGTCCAGTGAGGATGACATGAAGCCCCCGTTGCTGTTGTCCTGGAAGCGCCGCGCCCCTCGGCCGCCGCCGGCAGCCAGGGTGTGGAAATCCCGCGGGAACTCGGCATCACCGGCAGAGATCATGGGATCCTTTCTCTTCTCTCGACCTGCGGATGGAGGAGAGGAAGTGAAAACACGAACGCTGAAAATGTTTTTGTGATAAGATCAGCTCTCTGAAAACACGTCTGTCATGTTGAGTGTTTTTTTAAAGTTGGTAAACCAGAACCCATTATATCTCTGCTCAAAACATCAAACTCATATCTTACTTTAGATAAAACAAAGCTGGCCGATGATGACAGAGTCCATATTTTAATAAATCAGTTTAGTGAAATACAAAGAATGTTAAATCTACAGTTCATCAACGATAAAACCTTGTGGTCAACAGAGTAAACAAGCAGAGGCGACAGGAGCTTCGAGTTGCTCAACGTTGATGGTTACGAATATCCCAGAGCAACTCGCAGCCCAAACCATTAACACCTGAGCAGCAGAGAGCGTTAATGTGTCGACGAACAACGTTCTGACAGAAACAGGTTCCTCAAGTCTGCAGAACAGAAATAAAACATCTGCACGGAGCCGTTTTCAGTCTTCTGTTGGGCTAAACACGTTCTCACCACAATAAATACACAAAATGAGCATGAGAGAAACTAAAACCCAACAAAGCACACCTCCGATGAGACACATCTGTCTGCTTCAACAACCACATCTGTCCTGGGAACCCCGAGGCGAGACAAAACAGCCGTGAAGGAAAAATCTAATTTTATTTGTGAGCAGGACCGTCTCTGATGTGTGACACGCTCAGTCAAGGAAAAGTGACATAAATGGAAATGATGCGTCCGTCTCGGGGTCGGGGGGGTGGGGGGTGCCCTCTTGAGACCAATGAGTCAAGAAGCTGCGCTGCTCTGAAGAAGGAGATCAGTTACAGTAAGTTTGCACCTTCAGCTCAAGTTCTGATTCAATAAAGAGTTTCATGACAGCAGAGAAGGGACGCAGCGTAGACAGACGGGGAACCAAACCGGGCCTGGACTCGCGCTTTAAAAGAACTTGTAGAATTTATAAAAAGGTGTTGGAATAAAATTAATCATGTGAAAGGTTTGGTATCAGACTGTCAAATCACTTGAAGACAATGAAACTGATTTAACCTCCATGTTCTGCTCATCCGTGGTCAGTGTCATGGACTCAACAGGTCCAGGAGGGACACAGAGCCCCAGCTCCACAGAGACTCACTCCTGCTCCTTCTTGGAGATCCCAAAGCCATCCCATCCCAGAGGAAACATCCCTCTGGTTCCGAGTCTGCGCTGGGGCCTCCTACCATTGGGACATGTTCAAGAAAAACTCCAGAAGGAGGTGACCAGTAGGCATCCTAACCAGAGCCATTACTAGTAGTTACATGCCTAACTCTAACCCATCCGCAATTCACAACTTAGTCCTAAACCTAAACCCTAACCCCCCAACGAGACTTCTCCTTATGGGGACCTGGCTTTGGTTCAAGAGCAGATGGTTCCTACAATGCATGAGTTTTGTAAAATCGGTCCCTACAAGTTAACCTGAAACAAACACACACGCAGTGGTGGCCATCTTGGATTTTGACATGCCAACCTATATTTTGGTAGATAATCTTCTTATATCCAGATGCAGCTACACACCAAAATGGAAGTCAGTACTTCCCTCGTGGTTCAAGTTATCATGCTCACACCGTGCACAGACAGCATTTCCATTCCCCCTCTTCGCTCCGTGACGGGCCACAATAAAAAGACTCTTGATATTAAACTATGACAAAAATATTTTGTCAAAGACACGAACACCAAGTGAACATGTTGCAGTATAATTTTGCCTTTGGAAGAAGCAGCCAGGAGGTACAGAATATCCCTCTTTACATATTGTTACTTTAAAAGACAAGTATTCTGAAGTAAACCGTGTCATCAGTAGGTTTCAATGGTGTGGTTGCATCAAGACCTTTAAAATTAAAATTAAGGCATTAAATCTTATTTTTTTCCATAAACCAGACATGTTTGCGTTCTGCAGATTCTGCCTGACAACAGCAGGGTTTGTAAAGAATCTGAGTTTGTCGCAGACGTGAGTTTTCTGCTGGGAGCAGAGCAGCATGCCGGTGAGTATCCATGGCAGAACGAGAAAAGGAGGTTATAAAACAGAGGGGGACTCTGGAGTCTAAGGAACATCCAGACGGAGGCCTTGTCACTATAATTTATGTGAAGCCTTGAGCAAACTCCTTCACTGAGTGTGAAGAAACGTGCGTGTGTGTGTCTGAGGTGAGCCCATGTTCTGTTCTGCAAATGTTCTGAAGAAATGTTCTGCACGGAACGTCCTGAAACTGTTACAGTAAAGATGAAGCCTGGGATTAAGATTTCTCTTTGTGCTGAAAATGTGTTTTCATCCTTTGACACTAAAAGTATTGCAGCTATAACATCACTCCAGACTTTAGTTTTCTTCTTCATGCATATTTGAGTTCACATCTTTAGGACGCCTCCCAGGAGAGGAGCTCTGGACATGTCCAACTGGGAGGAGACCACTGGGAAGACCCAGGTCACAATGGAGAGACTACATCTCTGTGAACTGAACAGACGGGGGAACCGGATGGAAGGATGGACATCTACTGGATCTGTTCTCTTCTCTCTTAATATTAATAAAACTGTGAGTGGTCCAAAACAAACAAACACCAATTTATAGCAAAGAAGGGATAAATACGGAGCTTAGAAGAAAATAAACATATGAAAGAAACAAAAACTAGAATTTAAACTTCAAATTGTTGTTACGACTCTAATTTCAGGTTAAAGATATTTATTTATTTAATTTCGAACAGACAATAAAAAGTAAAAAAGACAAAAGAAAAATAATAACAGTCATGTCAATTGACATGCTATTTTACACAATTTGTTTGAAAAGGAGCAGGTAGAAGATATCAACCTTATGATTTCCTGCCCCCTCATACACATCGATATACAATCATTTTAGTCTCCCCACACCTAATAACTCTTATAATACTCACATTCTCATCGTTCAATGTGCAATTATTTACACATTATTAATATCAGCAATAGCAGTTTTGGTCTTTGACTCCCATCCTATACAACATATTTTTCAATGAGCTCATTTTATAGTTTTTTAAGGGCTTGTGTTTGAACTTTGTTTGAGCTCATCATTTAATTCATTCCATACATCTACTCCACACTCTGATATACAAAAACTCTTTTTGGTTGTTCTACATTGTTTTTTAAATTTTTCTTCTTCTCTTAAATTATAATCCCCCTCTATATGAAATTATTTTTAAAAAATCATATTTAAATAAGTTTTTTTTTTATTCAATTTAATCTCTTTTTGCCTATTAGTTTCAGAAGAGTCTGTTAATTCTCTCTAGAAATACCAAGTTTAAAGTGTTTAAATAAAAACACCAGTGTTTATAGTTTGGGCTCATTTTGTCTAAATCCTGATCTGCTTTTTAAACTCTTTACACGTCAGTTCAGAGCAACTTTTCCTCCCAGGTCCAGGCCGTTGCTCCTTCATGTGTGACGGCAGCTACAGCGTTACGCTCCATTTTTCCCTGGACTCCCTTCACGTCTTCACTGCTGCTCCTTGTGGCGGTTTAATGGGCTGCCACCAACTCCCAGCATGCCCCTGGCCTCGCCTGGGTCATTACGGCTCCTCTGCTGCCAGCTGAGGAACTAGTCTAGCTGATGAATTGCCCTTTAATCGTCTGATTTTCTGCACCGTGTTGAATCTTTACTGCAGAGGCAGATCCCCGTTGGGTGGACGTCATATTTCAGCCTCACAAAACAAACATTTATTTCAACATTAAGAGGAACTCTGTTCAGGATTTAATGCATAAACTGATGAATCTATCTTTAATCTACATAAAAGATTAATTATTTTGATGTAGCTTAGATGCATAAAATCTTGTGTGTGCAAGTTTAAATGTATTAAATCTCCTTAATGACTAATGTGTTGATTGCTCAGCTTACTTCAGACGCCACAAGAACCAAGAACGTTGTTCTGTTTACTCGAGGTGGTAAGAACGAGAACGGTCTGTTCTGGCCAGGACGTCTCGTACTTCCTGAGAAAATCAAAGAGCAGAACTCCTGAGAAGTGAAACCCCGCCCACTTCAAATGTCTGACCAATCACACAGCCGTGGTCAAACACCAAACAAGAAAAAGGCTTTCCCCCGAGATTGATAATTCATTTATTTATTTATGTTTTAACCTAACCCAGGCCTCTACGTGGTCCTAAATTTTATAAAAAATTAGTCTGAAAGATCATGTCACATGTCATCCCAGTTGTACATCATTGAAGAGTGACAGATGTCACAGTTCTGAACTGGAAAACGCAGGAAAATCAAATGTAAACGTAGAAGGAAACCAGCAGGGCTGACATCGTGGATGGAGCTAGTCCGTGGAAAGAACAAAGGCTCTGGACTTCGTGTCTGGGGTGACAACTCTGTTCAAAGTAGACTCAAAGGTTGTGAAGTGTCCCGTTATGACTCGAGGTCGTGAGGTGATGGGACCGTGTGACGTCGTGTCTGCTGCGGGTCACTTCAGGGTCGTGGACCGTCCAGGAGTCTGATGAAGGTCAGAGTTTAATTATAATGTGAATAAAGTAAATCAGGTTTCAGCTCCATGTGAACAGCGATGTCACTTTCCTGAATCTACATGC
>NC_056514.1:39605613-39627300 GCF_014905685.2 Nematolebias whitei | reverse complement strand
CCCCCCCCCCCCCCCCCCCCCCCCAGAGTGCTCACACCCAAACCCTCATCAACCTCCACCGCACCTGAGCTCAGGATCGTCTCTTCAAAGTGGAAGTAAAAGGTATTTTTAACTTCTCTCTTCTCCAACATAAAACACTGACTCTTGCTCTACCTGTCTTATTAAGAGTGCTGTCAGGGAGTGACAGACAGGTGTGTGGTTACCATGGTGATCCTAATGAGCCACAGGCAGCAGTTATCCTTTGTTCCGTTTGCTCTTCTACCATTTCTTTCAGCGTAGATTTCTACAAGAAGTTCTGGGTTGATTAAAGGTTGAGAGAAGCCTAAACACCACCTGAGTGATGGTGCTGCTGATGGTGTACTTCTCCGGTCCTGGACCCGTTCCCAAACGCTGCCCGAGGCCACATCAGAACTTTTATTATCTCGGGTTTAAAGCGAGCGGCGGCGTGTTGGTGTCGGTGGTATAACCTCGGCCACAGCCGGCTGACAGAAGCTATTAGTTAGTTTTATGGTTTCATTGGGCTCAGGTCTAATCATTTACCCTCCCGGGAGCTTCTAAAAAATTTACTTCAAATTATTTTCTCGTGGACGGTTCGGTTTGAGAGCTGTGATTTGTGGGAGCGTCCTGATGGAGCTACATGTGACTGCAGCAAAGAGCGCTGGGTTTATTTTACAAACGAGGGACGCTGCAGCGAGTCTGCAGGTCTGAGCAGAAACTGCTCATCGTTTCATTAAATCTACAGTAAAATAGATTCATCAAAATAAAATGGCTTGCAGGTCCTGGTAACATTATGTTTACATCTGTTGATTTAAAGTAAAATAACGTGTTTATCAGGAAACGTGCTCGGGGTCGTTGCATTTTCAGTCAATTTACACATTTTAAAGGTTTTTAGACGCCGACTTACGTGACTGGTTTTAGGAGTTGATGTAAACTGGTCATTCAGTGTGAATCCCGTTTGCAGCATATTTGCTACCACGTTCGTATCGTGCACCACAATACATCAATACCGACAGCTGTCGACGGGATGGGGGGTTCAGTAGGCGGGGCACTCGGCTCCGTCGACGGGGCGGGGCGCCCCGCTTGTATAATGGGAAACACCTTTCATGGCAGCAGGCCGTCATTGTATTTAAGGGACAGAGAAAAGAGAAATTAGGAACCAGGTACCAAGACTTCTAAAGATCTGTAAACTTCTGAAGAGCCCTGACTGGCGGGTCAGCAGAACTCAGTCCTGGTTCTGATCCATAATATCTCAGGTGCATAAAGTTGATCTGTAGTTTGAATCTTCTGAATGAATCGTCTCAGATATTTATGTTATTCAGCCTCCAAAGTGCTGATCCATCTGTTTTTTACAGTTTTCACTTTGAGAGGAAGACCTGAACTGAGCCGACCTCTGAGTCCGACTGAGTTCTGCTCGTCTGTCCAGAATTCATCAGAAACGATTAATTACAGAGGAATGTGGCGAGCTGCATTCACGCTCTTCACAATAAAAGCTGACTGAAATACAAACGGGTTTTATTTGGAGCAGCGAGTGCTTGGGATGGTAGACTGGGAACCAGGACAGGAAGACGATAAAAACGAGGTCGTTCCCTCGTCAGGATCGCCTCAGAGCCGCAGTTAAAACATCGATGGTAAAACCAGCTCTGTCCTCTGCGTCTTATTAAAAAGACTTTTACACTGGAGGACAAAAGGTTTTAGTGGTTGTGACATCATTAACTCCTTGAAGCCAGCAAACAATCTACAGCCGATTAATGTTTGGGATTCAAGATGGCTGCCGCAGCTATAAATAGATATAAATCAGCAACTTAACCAGAGTTAAACCTGGTGTGATGGTAACATCCACAACTCGTACTCGGAGCATTATGTTGTGTCTAATTCAGACAAAATGGCCAGAACTCGTGTCTCAGCATGAGGCGGGTGATATGCATTCCTCCAAGGAAGGCTGCGTCTTTACCGTATCGCTGTTAAAGACAATGTCCTCTGAATGTAGCTGCATGTTGGACAGCAGGACTAATTGTTACCAACAGCCTGTTGAGCTCGTTTTCATTTCTCCTCATTGTTTCAATTAATACGACTCTAAAACAAAACAATGTTTCTAATCATCAGCATTTAAAATAATAAACTAGAGAAACTGCATTTCCTGTGAAAATGCAGTGTGAATGCTTATTGCTGAAGAACTTGTTGAAAAACAGCTGAATTTAGCTAAAAACATGCTTAACTGTAGCTGAAATGGAAGAACAAGCCTAAATTAGCCAAAGAAAGCAGAAAGAACATATTTTCTGAATTAGCTGTGGCGGCCATCTTGAAACAGAAATAGCATTTTCTGTCAAAATAGTGTGGAGAAGCTAAAACAGAACCAAACTAAAGGCAGCAAAGAGGTAAGTCAAAAAAGGACAGCCAACATTAGCTCAGCAGTAGCTATAAGCTAAAAACAGCTAAATGCTAGCTAAAGTAGCGAAACGCTAGATATAAGCAGAATATTATCTAAAAGCTAAAATACGCAGAACAGTAGCTAAAGGTTATGAAAGAACTCGTTAAAATGATTAAGAGCTAGGAAATCAAAGTATGAAATAAATAGCTAAAAGCTAAAGTAACAAAAAGGTGGTTAAAAAGCTAAACTAGCAAAACAGGCAGCAGCTGAAGCGGATATTAAATAATTCATTTTTATTATTTATTAAAAAGAACTCTGTGTAGTTCTACAAGAAAATGCTAAAAAAGTTAAATCTGGTCCTCTGGACATTCAAAAAAAACAAACAAAGCAAAACAACAAAAAAATGTAGAAACGTTTCGTCTCTCATCCGAAAGACGTGCTGGTTTTTTTTTTTTTGAATGTCCAGAGGACCAGATTTAACTTTTTTTTATATATATTTCTACCTGGATTATTGAGCATGCATCAGGATATTCTACAAGAAAAGTATTTTATTACAATTAAATATTTGAAAAATGTAAAAGTTACAAAAAACTATAATTCAGAGCAGCCACCTGAATGAGCTGAAGGTTTTGATAGAAAAACAGCTAAATGAGCACAAAATCCACAGAAGTCGTTTTATTACTTGCTGTGATTCATTCAAATCAGTCTGATGGTTATTGAGATATTTTGCTAACAGAAAGCTAGGTGAGCATCATCGCCCATCTTTCATGGTGAATAAAAATGGCGTCGGTGCAGCACAGACAGGCCCCGCCTTCAGTCCGTAGCCCTGAACAGATGATTTGAACTGTTTGTTACCAGTGTGGCTGTAGGTGGTATTTTTTTATTTCAAGCTCAATTATTTCAGGACAGAAACTCCAGCAGGTCAAAAGTGAAACTATTATTTTACCCACTTTAAAGCTGGAGTCATTTCAGCAGTTTGATAATCGTTTCATTATCTCTGCGCTCCGATCACATCCGTCATCTAAAGAGAACTTAATAACTTTAACCAATTAAAATATATTCTTCACTAATCTGAAAGAAACCAACGAAGCACTTCACATTAACATTTAAAGGATTAGCTTGATTTCTTTCAGCACCTGAAACATTATGCCCCCCCCCCCCACACACACACACACACAAACACACACACACAGTCTGACAGACACCCCCATGTGTCGTATCATTTTCACTGCACCAGCAGAACCCCCGGGGAGACGTCGGCCCACTTTTGTTTACATTTAGAGCGTCCCGTGTGCAGCGATAATCCCTGATGGCTTCATTTAATTAAAGACCTGAACGTGGAGAAGTGGAATCATGGCTCAAATTAAAAACGGCTTCATCCATTTAAAGCTTAAATGTATTAAATGATAATGTAACAGATAAAAATATCCTCTGTTCATCTTAATTAGTAAAAGAGGCCACACGAGGACACGAGAAGACATTTAACCGTCTTTTACTTTAAGGGCAGACAGACGTCTCACTGAAGGCCGGTCGCGAGGTTCTGCACCGGACAGTGTGCAGGAATTATTTTATAATCAGGCTCATCAGCTATCACAGTACAGACCGTCCATGATGACCTCGGCCTCCCAGCTGTACATGCAGGATCAAATCAGCTCCCCCTGAGAGAAAAGAACTCTCTGAACTCACACGTTTCAACATTAGTTAGTGATAAACGTCCTTGACCTAAATTCCCCGGACAGTAACCTCGTTTCTATACGACGTTTCATGCAGCCGCTTGTACGTTAACGTTAGAGTTTCCTCCAACACTTTGGGGATTTGCAGCTGAATTAGTGTTAATTTAGAAATCTGTAGCTCTGAACCAACCTCCCCAGCATCAGCACCGGCTTTGTGTCACCCCTTCTCCATTTTCCTCTGCATCGTAGATTTAGTTCCCTCGTTTTAGCAACAAGTTCCAAAACAATTTAGTTAATCTCCTAATTAAAATCTTCATTTTAGTCAGGTTCAGTAAAGCTCCAGCTAGAAGTTTGAATATGATAAATACTAAAACTCAGTATTCCTCACCACAACAGGCGGGCGATGATGTAATCATCTGTGTTTACCGGCTAGTAAAACATCTGATGGGTCACTGGACAGATGTTAATAAAACCTTCAGAACGTCATTTTGATTTTAATTTAAAACTGATCAACACTTTGGAGTCAACCCAATCCAAGATGGCCGCCACAACTTCCAAACAGAATTAAAAGTGGGCGTGGCGTTCGCCGAGTCATCCTAATCCACTCCTTGTGAGAGTGCGAGCAATCACACTGGGAATGTGCATTTTTAGTAAAAACATTTAAAGCCGGCCGTACATGTTTTTCTGTAAAAACTGACGTTGAGCTCCTCGTGTCCAAAGTTTATGATCGAGTCCTGCAGGCGGTCCAGAACTAACAGAACCCAGGACCACGGCTTCAGCTTCAGGGCTTTAAATCAATTAGCTTTACCTTGGAAATAAACTTACGAGATCTCGTGTGGTCGTGTGAGATGTTGCATCGTTTAAAGAACAAGGAGGACTCTCAGCAACTACCACAAGCAGCCATTTTTGTGTTGAATAATGTCACCTGGCTGTGGTGGCCATCTTGAACTGTGAATGTTGGTAAATTGTAGATGTACATATTTACTGAGTGTTTCACAAAAGCTATCCAGTAGCTCAAGAGGTATTTTGCTAACACAGGGTGGAATAGATAAAATGTTACTCAATGTGTCCCGTTTGGGAATGACTCAGCAACTACCACACACATTTCAGCTCAATATAAATTACACTGACACAGTTATAATTACTGTTCTGTGTTATAAGGTCCGCTGGCTTTGGCAGCCATCTTGAATTGGGTTGATTCAATTTTCATCAAGAGTTTTTCTATGAATTGATGCAGATCTTCAGTAATCAGACTTCCTTAGATAGAGAACTTTACTAATTGGCTTTTATGTGAATGTTCCTGTAAAGTGCCCTGAGAAGACTTTGTTGTGATTTGGCGCTTTATAAATAAACTGAATTGAACTGAAATAAATCAGAGTGGCTGAGTTACAGCACTGATTCTTTTTCTTTGGTCAATATGTATTGTTTTTTTGTTTGTTTTGTTTTTAATAATCTGTTAAACTTAAGAAATATATATTGAAAAACCCAAGAAGAATTTGCACAGTTCAAAACAATATCTAGCATTCTCACATCATCTTCATTTTCTACATGTTGCATGTAGCCGGGTCGTGGAGGCAACAGGTCCAGGACCCCGGGACCCCAAGGTGTTTCCAGGGCAGAAAAGAAACAATAACTCCAGAGATTTCTGGGTCTTCTCCAGGGTCTCTTCCCAGAGGGATGTGCCTGGAAAACCTCCGAAGGAAGGCGTCCAGGAGGCATCCTGATCAGATGAACCTCCTCAACTGACTCCTTTTGATGCAGAGGAGCAGCAGCTCTGCTCTGAGCTCCACCCGGATGACAGAGCTCTTCACCCCATCTCTAAGGCTGAGCCCCCCACCATGGCCACCCTACGAAGTAAGCCCATTTCAGTCACTGGTTCTTTTAGTCCTGATCCAAACCTCATGACCACAGGTGAGGGTCAGAACGAAGACAGAGCAGTAGATCCAGAGCTGGATCCATAGATCCATCACGGAGGAACAAGACACCCAGATAGTTGAACTCCTCCACCTGAGGCAAAAATGCACAAAATCTGCCCGATGGTTCTTAAAATATTTTGCTAACAGAGTTGACCGATAGAACTCAATCTGTTAGCGCTCAGAGTATGTGTTGGGGGTGACACTCAGCTACTACCACACCAACTTTTAGCACAACATCAGTAAAAGTGGCTTCATGTCCTGCACCGGGGGCGTTTAAACTCTCAGCAGCTGATGAGCAAGAATCAGAGCTGTAAAAACCAGCAGCTCAATAAATCCCTCAGGACGTCTCTGACGTTGGTCCAGCTCTGTAAACAATGAGTCATGTTCAAGACGAGCCGTTCTTTAAGGATCTGAACCATCTGGGTCAGAGAACCTCACTCTGCTGATTCCCTCACATTCTTCAGATCCGACCCCAAATTCGATCCGTCTTCAGAGTTAATTTCAGACGGTTTGGTGAAGGCAGCAGAGGTTCTGTCTTCTCTGGTCCTCCGACTGGATCCACACTGCGAGCTTGGTGAATTTAAGACCCTGCAGCTACTTTTTATTTAAATAACACTTCACATTTACATCAGGGCATCCTGGATTCAAGCACCGAGCTCTGGAACACGCTGTGCATCAACTTGCCGACATTAAGAACGTGCTTCGTCCCAGACGACATTAATCCAACATGAGGCTGGACGTCGGATGAAAAATGGACAGGTGTGCAACTGAGGCAGCCCCTAAAGAAAAACACGTTCATTTTTAACTTGATCCTTGAAGACTGAACCCGCTCCGACTCCAGACACGGACTTCTGTTCTTGAAGTCGCCCGGGTAATTAGGAAATATTTTGGGCTCGTCTGAGCCCAGGACATGTTGCGGAGGTGAATAATTGATGTCACTGAGTGAGCGGTGGGACTGGATGAGCCGGAGATCCAGATCTATTAGTGGACACTGATTGGCAGCTCTGGGAGGCAGCCAGCTGGAAGGTTCTGCTTTGAACGATCCAGCAGAAACTGCAAACATCAACAGAACCAACAAGATTCTGTGTTTGTACGAGAAGTCAGAGACAGAAGAAACACGGTTAAATCTTGTCCTGATGATGATATTTCTGCAGACACAGTCGTACTTCAGTAAATACTGTAGGCCTGGTGTCTACGTCTGACACCGGAGAAGAATTTTATGGAAATATGATGAAAATGTGTCGTCTGAGGTGAAAAACCAATAATCTCTCAGGAGAACTGAAACAGATCAAACTCTAGAATCCAACAGTAAACTATAAAACCACCACTGACCTTCTAGTCTTCAAACAGAGGGTTTAATAGTTTTAAAACTTGTGATGCAACTTGAATAAAACAGCTGATTTGCACAAATAATTTTTACAGACCCTAAATGGTCTTTTTGTCTCTGGTATCTTGTCAAGCAGATTACAAAATATCCAAAAATAATAAAATAAAAAACTACAAGCTTGTCCATCCAGGCCCTGCCTTATTTGTGGTTGGGTCACGGAGACAACAGTTTCAGGTGGAAACCCTAGACCTCCTCCTTCCTGGTGACCCTGTCCAGGTCCTCTTAGGGGTCTCAAGGTGTTCCCAGACCAGAGAGGATGTAAAATCTCTAGTGATTTCTGGGTCTGTCCCAGAGTCTCCTCCCAGTCTGTAAAACCTTGTCCAGGAGGTGACTTTCCCACATGATGAACCACCTCAGCTGAGTGGTTTTAATGGAGGAGCAGCTCTACTCAGAGCTCCTCACCTTGGTTCTAAGGCTGAACTGGCAACGATCATTTCATCCACTTGGATACAGGCTCTCATTCTTTTGGTCAAGATCTATACCTCGAACAACTGACAACATATCAGTGTTCAACCCAACAGCTGGACAAGGTCAACTGGAAGTCTGAACCAAATTCTGAGGGAAGGACCTAATTATGATCAGATCCAACGTAAGGCGGCCACTGTCACAGTTCAGTGAAAGATGACAAAAGGTCAAAGAAAAAACAGAAAGTTCAACTTTACAACTGTTTTTATTCTTTCATGCTTGTGGTCATTGTTATTTTTTTTAAAGATAAACTAATGTTTTTCACTAAATCTTCAGATTTACAAAGTATTTTACCGTGAAGGCCTGAATGAAGAGCAAATGGACCTTGTTGGTAGAATTATAATCACAACAGATTAGCTGCCTCCTAACTGGTGGAGTCAAACACCAGTGGACATTAATTAACTGGTATGCAGTAAATAAAGTGTTCTATGCAATTATACAGAAGCTCTGAGGGGAAATCCATGCACCAGAGGAGCGTTTCAAACGAGTGGGTCTTTGTTTCACAGGGTTTCTGCAGGTCTCAGTAGCTGAAAACCACTTAAATTATTTAAAAACCTTATGACTCAAACTTAAAGCCTGCATGAAAAACACAAATGGTAAATGGGCAGTACTAGTATAGCTCATTTATATCTTATGAAGACACTTAAAGCGCTTTACAACATATTCTTTGCCCTCATTTACCCATTCATGCAACAATCTACTAGATCTCTACAAATAATAATCAGAGCTTTATCACGTTCAAACACCGATGGGACACATCGGAGGCGATGAGGGGTTCAGTGTCTTGCCCAGGAACACTTCAGCATGTGACTGCTGGTGGAGTCAAACCCCCAACTCTCCCATTGGAGGACGACTGCTCCAACCACTCATCCATAACTGCCCCAAAAAGAGTTAATTGTAATTTTAAAAAAAGGGAAGTAACAAGTTTTTAAAAAACATAAGTTGATAGATGAAGCCATGATTGGCCAAACATACAGATTTAAGATTCAACTAAAATGGAAATGCTGGACATGTTTGACTTTTTAAGACCTAAAATAAAGACATTTTTAAGACTTCTTTAGACCTAAATTTATATCGGACAGTGAAAGTGTCACCATTGTGTTCCCTCCCATACCATGACAAACATGATGCTCTGCATTTAACCATCTCATGTGAGATACACCCAGGGAGGAGCGAGGAAATGCAAGTCTTGCTCAAGGACACCACGATCTGTGGACATGGCGGGCAGTTGAACCTGTGACTTTGTGGTCCCATGTCAGTCTACCACTGTACCACTGCTGCCCTGAACAGGGTGAAAGGGCAAAGAGGTTAAGGATGAAGGCTTTATAAAGGCCTAAAATGGTAAATCTGATCATTTTGAAATCAGAGATCAGATCTGAATTTAAGCATCTATAAGCTCCCTGCTGAGATTCAGAAGATCAGTTGGACACTTTCTCCACCTCAACACAAACTTATCCATCACCACACATAGGCACCTCAGGAGTTTAAACCCAGAACAGCTCATGTGAAGTCATCTCGTTAGGTTTCTGATCCTGTGGAAGAACTCGTCACTGCTTCCTGTGTTCAAAGGAAACAGTTGACGACTTCCCGACTTTCCAGTCTGAGATGGAGAATGATTCAGTCCAGTGCTTCTACGTCTCCTTCCAGCATCGCTAATAGAAGCAGACCGGGAGTCTACTTCAGTCTCCGCTCGTTATCCCTGATCTCCTCCGTACTGTTCATGTCCCCTGTCTCCTCTTAGCCCCCAGCGCCGGGCTGACGGCTCCGTGGGCTCGAAGCCAGAACTGATACTAGAGTCAGTGCAGGTCGGCCTCCCCCCCGAGGACGAAGGCAAACACACAATCCACAACACATTTAACAGGAGGCCGTGCCCGACTGGATGTGCTGCTGCTGTTCTGGAAGCGCTGTCGAAGCTCTTCCGTGTTTCCTGAACTTCCCCCCACCATCACCCCTCTTACTATGGTAAGAAACAAAGAAGCCCAGAAATTATACCCACCTGCCTTTGGATACACCACCTCCGGGGGGGTGGTAGTGAGACAATTTTATTTACGTATATTAGTATTCATCGTTTATTATGTAACCAAACAAAGTGCTTTTCAATTTCAAAATACAGACCTAAGTCTGAACGGTTTCAAAAACCCTTCAAACGATGCTACACATAGTTCAGCTGCATCTCAAGCACCAAAACACATTCGATGACTACTTGGCACGTAGAGGTGAGGAGATGCAGAGCAGCCGCTCTCAAACTTTAATAACAAGTACCAAAATAAAAAGGTCACCAAGCACCACCAACATGACAGTTTGTGTTTTAAGTACCGTGTTAGAAGTTTAAATCATCCGCTGCCGAAAGACAAAAGGATGAATTATAACAAAACTTTCAGAAAGTAATCGCTGAACAAACATCTTTAGTTTAGATTACCACAGAGAATTAACCTTCGCAAACACGAAAATGTCTGTAACTCAGCTTTACAGATTGTTGAGTTCTAAAAAATGTTTCCAGACATATATGACTCTGAATTATGTCGCTTTAGAAATTGTAAAACAAAAATTAAAAAAGCAATAAATAAATAGAAGATCATGTGTGGTGATCCAATACTTAATAATTTGGTTATTCTAGTGAGAAACAAAATAATATTTAGTCATAGTTCAAAGCTGATCTACAGACACTTCAGCTCGACACGTTCTTCATGTTTTAGGTGCGTTAACTGATCGGGTCCAGTGACGTACCGCACTGCAACGTTCTTTCTGTGTTTTTGGCTTTTTGGCTATAAACAAAGTTTTGTTACGATCTGTCATTAATAATTAGATTTAGAATACTGAATTGTTAAATTGTAATTAATCCATTGTATGTTTAAACAGTTTTAAATGTGGTTACGTCATCAAACGGTAGAATTTAGAGAACTAAAACAATTTACCAACATTGTGTATAGTGGAGGTGGGGTCCTGCTGACCTCAACCAGTGATGTCGTCAGGAGGTCATGAGTGTTTCCCCTCCCATCATTCATGGAGGGTGCCCCGCCAGTCAACAGAACCAAATCCCCCACCTCCACGCAGCTCCGCCACTTCTGGACAGCTCAGACTACAAACCGCAACAACCGTGTGTAATACAAACGTAGCACTCCGATACACCATACAACTCCCACACCCGTTGACAACTGCCAGCACTAACGTAGCGCTACACTAACCATCATCCGCCCCGAACGATACAGACGTAGCGTTCTGCCACCGCAACAACCGAGCACAACACAAATGTAGCGCTCCGGTCCCCCCACCCCCCATTCTCCCTTGAGTATGGATCCAGTTTTATGGGTCATTCAGTTTCTATCAAATGATGCAAGAGTTTGGTTCATGTTGCCGGCAGTGTCGGACCCCTTCAGGGTGGGAGTTGGACTCCACCAGTGCTGACCGTTGTCACCGATTCTGTTCGTAACTTTTATGGACAGAATCTCTCGGTGCAGCCAGGGGGCGGAGGGAGTCTGGTTCGGTGGCCTCAGGATTCTGTCTCTGCCATTTACAGATGATGTGGCCCCAGTGGTCCCCCTACCATTATACAAGCAGGGCACCCCGCCCTGTCAACAGAACTGAACACCCCGTCTACTGAACTGCCACTGCTCCTCCACAACAAGAAGAGCCAGTTGAGGTGGTGCACACATCTGGAAAGGCCTTCCTAGAGAGGTTTTCTGGGCATGTCCAACTGGGAGGAGACATCAGTGAAACCCTAAGACAGTAGAGAGGCTATGTCCCTCAGCTGGCCTGGGAACACCTTGGAGTCCTCCCAGAAGAACTGGGAGAAGTGGATGTGGAAAGTGATGTCCTGGCCTCCTTGTAAAGCTGCTGCCCCCGAGACCTGACACCCAAATGGAGGAGAGGATGGAAACGCTGAATTTGTGAGAAGGAAAAAAAATCAAGATGGTTTCATTGGTCTCTACAGTAATGACTCAATCATCACACTCTAACTTGAAGCAACCTTTACCAAACCAAAGCTGGTTTGACTGAGATGCTAATTTCTAACTGTCCCGCTGAAGCAGCAGCAGATGATCTGTGACAGCTGAAAATCAAAGTGCTAGCTTGTTTATTGGGTCAACTAAATATGGCAGAGTGCCGTCACATCTGTTTATAACAACAACAAGCTTTTTATAGTTTTCAGGACATGCTTAAAAGAAATCTGGGTGAAATTACAAATATTCACTTCTACACAGAGACTAAGTCGTTCCTTAAGTTTCTGACTCTTTCTGCAGCTTGACGGGTATAAAGTTGTGATTAGCTCATGAAGTGGTCACTGTTTGATTCTCTGAACTGGGGACCAGTTTGACAGGTATTTATTAGTTCTACAATAATTTCTTCACTTCTGTTACTGGTTTCATTATTGTACCCGTTCAGCTAAAAATAAACGGGTACAAATATTCTTACTAGAACGGTTTTCACCAGCAGCTGTTTCAACAATAGCAGTGTTGCTAAATGCTCATATAGTGGCTGAATCATACGACGTCTAAATAAACTCCGGCACAAAAAGGTGCTGACGGTTCCGTCAGAACGCTGGGATTAGTTTGATTCTGCAGCTCCATCAGAGACCCGCAGATCGAAGGAAGGGAAGCGTCAGCAGTGACTCAGAATGAAATCTCATTTTCGTTGCTCTTCTTCTCCAAACAACGACAACTCCATCCCAAAGTATTCCAGAAAAGGGAAAAAGGCCCCCGCAGTCTGGAGACGTGCGAGCGAACGCCGCCCCGGCATCAAAGTGTGAAGCTGCACATTCCGAGTCACCGGATCCTCCGGAATAAATTCAACAGCTGGCATCCACTTCTGGGTCTACAAACTGGGAGTCCGAACTTCAAGACCTCTGATGAAGGCTGAGCCCTAAAAACCCGTGCAACCAGCTGAAAATAAAACCGTGCCCCCCCCCCCCCGCAACAAGCTCATTCAAATTAATTTCACAAGACTGAATAATCAGTTATCTTACTCATTTGCATTTCAAGCAACTGCACGAGGTCCCCTGAGCTCTAATACGTCTGATTATTAATAACGCTCTCATGGGGAGACGTGCAAAGAGTTGCTAGATGAAGCGCTTAAAAGACGGGTTCTGATCAAAGTGGGAGCAAACCCCTCCCCACGTGAAGGTCAGCTACATATGGTACTTTCTTTCCCCACATGATGACCCCCTTCTCTAATTCTTCTTTTCTGGCTCCTCTCTCCCCCCTTTTATCTTTCTGTGGTTCTCTTGAGGCGATGCAAAGAAGCCGGATAATCTTGGTGCATGCAGGCTGTGAGAGAACTCTGCAGAGGCTGAGGGTCCGGATCAGAACCCCTGCAAACCAGCTGACTTTCAGCAGAAATGAATGAATGATGGATAGATGGATGGAGGGGTGGATGGATGGAGGGATGGATGAGGCGTACCTGGCTCGTGGTCCTGTGCGGGTTAGTGTCCCCTTCTGGACAAGGCTCTACATGGCAGTGGTGTGTTTGAGTGCACGGTGGTGTGTGGTGGAGGAAGGAGAGCGGAGTGAGAGCTGAGACGGTGCCTGTGCATCTCCCTCCCTCTCTCAGTGAGAATAATCCTTTCTACGGTCTACGGGGAAGAGCTGAAAATGAAGCAGCTCTATCTCTCCCTTCACTTCCTTCTCGTTCTCTATCTCTGCTCTGCACATGAGCCCCGAGCAGAATTACCCTCCCCAAACCAGGCAGGAGCCAGAACTGCAGAGAACAGTCTTCCCTTTAATGACTGCAACAACCGTCACAGTTTTTCCTCCTCTTTCCTTTACTTTGGGTCTTAATGACACCACTGTGTGTGTTTGTGTTGCAGCGAGTCCTCTGAGGAATCACACAATCGCTCCAGCTGTGCCGTTTCACAAGTTCTCTCTTCATACGAGCTCTGAGGATGTGATAATACCTTTGTGTCGTTTCAGAGCTGACACGATGTTTTGAGAAGAGCTTGTTTGTGCAGAGGCTTCGTCTACATTTGAAGTTTCCCCCCACACACACACCGACACTCGTTTCTGGCACAGCTTTCTGATGCACTATGCAAATGTTGTGAGTGACTCAGACAATCCTTCATCCCATCTGGAAACGTCTGGCAGGATATCTGAGCAGGCTTCATGCCTCGTGTGTGAAAGGACAGAAAACGGCCTACAGTTGCCAGCCTTATGTAATCTCCCATTTCTGACATTTTAGACGTTGTCACAACACGTTTATATTTAACTCCATCTGAACTGGTAGCTCTTAAATTTCATAGCAGGGCATGGTGTCATCAAAGGAGGGGCACCTCGCCCCCCATGAAGGTCATGGCATGCCATAAATTAAATATCTGTACATGTTCACAAATTAATTCACTGTGTCTAAGAGACGCCAAAGCCACTCCCACCGCACACCAACCTCCGGGGGACTCCGAGTTTGGACAGTAGTATTGGGTGGTGCGCTTAAAGAATTTCATCGGTCATCATCGGACCAACTACTACAACTACAACTTGGTGATATATTCACATGTGACTTTAGGCATGGTTTTTTTAAATAGGTGGGGCAGATGGCAATTTTTTCTGAAATCTCCTGTGAGAGCCGTTTGTAGCCAAATGGAGACGGTGTAACGTGAAGGAAACGGAGCAGCGCTACCTCCATAGACATAGCTTTTTAGCTAGTGCGTCTGTATTGCACACCACTAGCTTAGTGCTACATTAGTGCCGTTAGTTGTTGGGGGGTCGTAGGCAGGGCACTCAGTTCTGTTGACAGGGTGGGGCACCCCGCTTGTATAAGGGTAGGGGAAACACTGGACTAAAGACTTTTGGCAAAAATAAAAATCCAGATCAGAGCAACCAGCTCTGAGCTGAAAGTAAAAACCAGTGAGTAATTTATCAAACGGAGAACTGAGTTCTGACACGCCCTCATTGTCCAAACAACATACACACTTATTGGTTTTTGATGTTGCAACCCAGTTTTAAAATAAACCCTTCTTACGCCAAATTGAAGTCACACACCAAAATGGAAGTTGGTACCCGGCTTACTTTTCAAGTTATCATGCTCACAACATGCACAGACGTGCAGTGCTTTCCCCTTATCACTCCACGACAGGGGGGCAACAGCTTATTTTCCACAGAGCAGGAGAAAAGGTAACGTTTCACCACAATTAGTTTAGCTACAAACTAAAACAGTTTGTGGCTTCAATGTTTTAGACAAAACCTTAAACAAAAATTACACTGAATGAGCACAGATGGAAAAAATGGAGGTTCAAACCATAAATTCTGTCCATCTGTGGCGCGTCAGACAGAAATCAGGGATAAGAACGTTGCAGGATGAAGAGGCCACAAGCAGCTTTTACCTCCAACGATAATACATTTAAAACAAGTGTATTTGTTTAATTAGTCAAAGAGTGTTTACCAGCTGATTTAAGTCAAAATAACCATTTTTGACCCTGGTGTATTTTAGAGAGAACATGTTAATATTAATAAAGGCCATACATGGAAGAGTTAATAATTTCAGCCCAGTCTGACCGCTGGTGATACAAGTCCTGAACCAATCACAACCATCGGACCAGAACTAACAAGCCGAGTTGGAACGAGACACCTCAGGAGATGAGATCTTAATGATACTTTAAAAGAAGCTTGTGCCACAAACTGAACTGAGCGGTCCTCTCCTGATTTCTCCAGTCTCCTCAGACCTGAGAACAGTTCTTCAACAACCTCTTCTCTTTAAACCTTAGCAGGTGTAGTGTTTCTCCTGGGTCACTTGCCTTGGCAGGGCGCTCATCTCTTCGAGGATTGTCGTCGACGACGTTCAGTAGGCGGGGCGTTTGGTTCTGTCGACAGGACCGGGCGCCCTCCTTGTATAACAGTAGAGAAACACTGAGGTGTATTTTAAACTTTTATTGTGATTTAGTGCAACGAGCAGCAAACTGAACAATGTTATTATGTCCACACAGATCCAGCCGTGCGTCTCTATATTGCACATAAGGACCAATTTCCTCTTCGTCTGAGCCCACTCAAACACTCCAGAGTCCCATTTTATCTGGAGTGACTCCCCACCCACCCATCGGTGTGCGAGTCCACGACGCTGAGATACACTCCCCGTCCTGCGATGGCTGCAGGGTGGAAACTCCAGAGGACTAGGACGTGTCGGATTGGAAGAATGTATTAGCATCACACTGATCATCGTCACATTTCCCCTCACTGGTCAATTATCAGGATAGATGGCTCAAACATAAACAGCCTGAAATGGTTCCTGGACCCGTTTTCTGCTTCGTGGACGGAACGGAGCAGGGTGGAGGGAAGAGGAAATAAGAAGCAGAGATGTTGCGATAGGAAGAAAATGTTCAATTCAGCTCAGCTAAAATCAGATTGTGGAGCGAGAGAAGGGAGAAAGAAAGCAGATATTGTCGCAGGCTGCCTTTGAACTCAGGCCGGGGACCCGAGCGGCAGAAATACGCAGGAATAAGAGACTTGTCATCTTGATGAAATCATCCTTTAAGGCTGCAACAGAGGAAATACGATCCAACAGCATGTGAACGGAGCATGTGAGGCGCTTCAACTGTGTTTGCACGTGTGCGAGATGTGAAATGAGCGCCGTCAGACTGAAAACGGATTTTACAGCGAAGGATTAAAGGCATCTTTCCCCTCACATGCTGTGTTTGCAGACACCAATCACAACGTTCAACTTTCAGCCAACTGATCCAAAAAACATCCTTTCTGCAGCCTGGTGGACCCGAACAATAAGGTTCTCATTTTTAACCGTTTCCTGGTGTCATTCCACTAAACGCAGACGACTGCAGCATTTATTTATAATCACGTTAACGAGACGTTAGTCCGTGAACGTAAGAACAGATCTGAAGCCCTGTTTAAAGATGGCAGACGATCTGTCCCAGTTAAACCCCGTCGGTCAAAACCAAAATAAATAAATAAATAAGCAGATTTTCTAAATGTGTGTTATATTTGTGTTTGACCAAATGATCAACAGTCTGAAAGAAGCCTGAACTAAACGAGCTTAAAGACTTTAACTGAAGGAATGCATATCACCCGCCACCTGTCAGCCCACAGTTTTAGACTAATGCAGAGTCCTTTCTGCTTCAGACCTTAAGTTGTGTGAACTTGTGCAACACTGAGATGTGTTGGTGCTCAGAGAACATGCTGGAGGTCAGTGTCAGCTACTACCACACCAAGTTTTAGCTCAATATCAGTGTTTCCCCTACCATTATCCAAGGAGGGTGTTTCACCCTGTCAACAGAACCGAGCGTCCTGCCTACCGAAATGTCCTTCACTCACTCCCCCCCCCCCCCCCCCCCGTCAACAACTGCTGGCACTGACGTAGCTCTAAGCTAGCGGCGTGCAATACAGACACTAGCTAAAATGCTGCTCCATTTCGCTCACGCTGAGACGTTACCTTACACCTTCCCCCCCTCCCCGGTCAACAACTGTCAATACAAACAGCACAGGCATGTCTCTGTCCAGTACCCCCCACCCACACCTGCCAAGGCAGTTTATCTAGGGGAAACACTGTTATTCATTATACTGTAATAAAACAAATTGCAGGGTGTGTCTGAAGCAGATTCTTCTACATTGTCTGCCCTCACGGCTGACATTAATGCCATCCGATGGGCTTCTCTTTACCTGAATCATTGAAAAAACAAGTAAAAAGGTCAGAGAGGTGCAAAATTTAGAAAACAATAAATCTGAACGCATCATTTAGTCTTTGGATTTAATTTTTGAGTTGATTTCCTAGAACGCTGAAGGGACTGAAAGTGTGACAGCAGCAGGAAGATCTTGAAGTAACCTCACATTTTGTGTTTCCCCCCCAAAATAAATAAAAGAGCACATTCCCACGAGAACACGTCTGACTGTGTAAGCTGCGCTGTCTGAGGTGAGAAGATGTTTTTAAGATCCAGAACCTTCGCTCAAAGATCCTCAGAACAAGGGAAATGATGCTGGCCTCAACAAAAGACAGAAAAAAATTAAAACACAGTTCTTTCCCCACGTCTGAGTGAGACGTGGAAATGTGCACGCTGCAGCCGGAGGAGCCGATTGGCTGATTTGGTAAACGTGCCGAGAATCTTAAAAATAAAAAAACACAACTGGGGATTCAGACCTTCTTCAAAAGAGCCTTTAAAGTCTGAACTCACGGAAAAAGAACGCTTTTTAAACACGCTGTCGGCTCACATCATTAACTGCAGCAGCATACCTGAAGAAAACACCAAATTATGTCCTAAGAATTAAGATTGTATCATCTGCATTACATCACTACATTCATGTTTTTACCGTTTTCACCAAGTATGAATGATCCAACGTTCATGGAGCAGAGGAGCAGACCATCAAGAAAAACTCTGGACTGCAGGAGTCCAAACTCTGGTTCTGGAGGAGCAATGAGGTTTCCAACCAGCTCTGAACGCTCACAAGGACCCTTCAACATGCACAGATAAAATATTACAAATGTACTATCATCACAAATCAGAGACCAAAGCCCCCAGGACTGGAATAAACCATGGGCCGTGATAATCCAGGTACTCCTGATATTTGGTCAGTCCATCGGACTCTGGGCTTGAAGCCCACGTCTGCTTTAGATGATGCTGATGGCTGGAGAGAACTAGAGGAACATGTGGGTTTATTACAAATGATGCTGTTGAGTGTCAATAAGAATAAAGTTGTTTTTTCCCCCTCACTTGCCCTTGAGCAAGACGGATGCCTTTTCTTCCCTCTCCTGTCTTCCTCCTGCTTCGGCTCTTTGTCCTGTGTATCGGAGCTTCTTTCTACACATCTTCCGAATCGTACATTACCGTCATGGATCTGGTCCGCTGGACTTTAAACGCAATTGATACATTTTTTTTTACCAAGCGACAGGGTGCTGAAGAACCCTCATGCCCTGGACAGACGCACGCGGCTGGGTGCGTCATGGATTCCTGGGCGAGTGGAAGACGATGTGCCTGTCTGATGTCCAAGATTTAGACATCATTGGATTTATGATCGCAGGCTTTCTGATTTTGGGCACCGGCAGATACTTATGTTATCGACTATTAAGGAAGACGTCGGCAGCAGTTTCGGCCATGGCAAAGCTGCCTACGTTATGAGAAGGATTCATTTGTGCTTCGAGCTCTCAGACTCCGATGATTTATGAGCTCAACCGTAAGCTAGAAGCGATTTATGAGAATCGTAGGCCACTTGTGGCTTCTGGAACTCGCCAGCATGTTGGAAACGATCTTGGAGAAGGCTAATAAACACGGACTGGTGGAACGCCCACAAATCTGGACATTTTGGACCATCGAGAGTACCAGCAGAACTCAAGGCTGACAAGAAAACCAGTCTGCCTGAATAAAACAACTGTTGCTTATTTGAATCTGGCCTCCCAGTTCGGCCTTGAATAGGTCAACTTATCAAATTGCTCCTGGTGATGTGTAAACCAAGAAAGCTCTGCTCAATCCACCCCCGAGAACTTCTGTGAACGCTCATCAGAGCTGTACTGGCTGACACTTTAACATCTTATCAGGACTATGGAACTATCTGGAAGTATTTCATGGACAAATCTCACCGTCTTGTCATGAAATGCAAATGTAATGCGTCTATAAATGTTCTTGCTGGTAGATTTTGTTATGTTTTAAACAGGACACGGTGTGAAGAGATGTTTTTTTTTAAATACCCACTGTCCTCAAGGTCTTTCCCCTTTTCTTATCTAAAGAATAAGGGCCGCGCTCCTAGGAGCTGCAGCCACGTACACACCGCCCATCTTTAGGACGACTGTACGGAACACAATTTCGCTGTACTTCACCGTGCAATGACAATAAAGCTTATTCTGATTTCTAATACCATGCAGCTCTAATGGCCAGCACATCTTTCACCGTCAGCCTTAGTAAACAGAAAAAGCTACAGCTCAGATGTTTTTAGACATCGGGCTACAATGTGGTGTGGTAGTAGCTGAGAGTCATCCCTAACAGATACTCCAAGTGCCAACAGATTGTAGGAGGTCTTTGCTTAAACTGAGTGATGTTTACTTTTTAATTAAACTGTATTTTAAAAATTGTCAAGCAATCGCTCACATCTTTTAGGATCGTCTGTTTACACCTGAATAACGAAAAAATGTTGAAGTTGTCAAAACTGTTGAGAGTCTGTCCCTCACCAACTGGACTCAACGTTAGCTTAGTTTGGAGATCCTTTGGGGAGAAGGACTTGGATTAATTTGTATATTTTCATTAAAGCAAAACAAAATCTGCAAATGTCACTGAAATTATTTCAAACTGACAAATACTGTAATAAAATAAATAAATAAATAAAATGATAACCAGAGAGTGATTTTGAACTGTTTGAAGGTTAAAACTAAATATGTGTCCAAATCACAGATATATTCTACAAATATTTTACTAACAGCCTGGATAAAAACTGCACGTCTTCAATTAAAAACTATTTTCAGATTTATCCAAGTGTTGAAATAAACAAAAAACATTTTTATTTGTTGTTTATTCATTTCTTTTTAGATAACAGCACCCCTGGACCATAAACACTATGGTCCTCAATTTATTGAATGTTTTATTTTGAAAGGTTCCACATCAGGAAATGTTTTGGTTTTGTCTCACGTCAGTATTTTCCTTACAAAAATAAAATTGCTCATGTAAAAAAAGCAGCTTGAGAAAAGAACAAGGTGTAAATTAGTGCGGGGAATTTCAACGCTGCCAAGAATTCACCATTATTACTTTGATGGAGTTCGACACATTCACTATTTTGATTGCACAGCTGTTAACAGGGTGATCAGACCTCTTTATCCAAGTAACCCCCTACACCCTCATCAGCCACAAACACCTGCACCTCCTCGCAGCACCTCCTCACAGCACCTCGCCCTGTTGGTTTACAGGTGCAGCTCAAAAAACTAGGAATATCATGAATAAGTTTATTTTTCATCACTTCAGAAATATCACGCACAAAGTGAAATATGTTGAGAATTCATTTCTTGTGATTTTGATGATTATGATTTATAAATAATGAGAAACCAAAAGTGTCTCAGAAAATTTGAATGTTGTGGAAAAGTTCCATATTGGAATCGCGTGCACACTGTGCACAGAAGAACCCTGGACATGGGCTACAAATGTTTCATTCCTCCATCCAAGCCAATCCTGAACCTGACTTGACTCGACTCGCTTAGAACCTCGGCCCAGTAGATCCAAAGACCCGAGCTGGCCGTGGGTGGGACCACCCAATATACAGACTCGAGTTGACCTGAGTCGAGTGGAAAAAGACCTTTATTTATCTTTTAGTTTGAATCCTTGTGGACTGTGATGTTTGAGGATGACATTGTGATCAGTGATGAGAACAGGGAACAGGTGGAAGAGAACTTGGAGAGGTGCAGGTATGCACTTGAAAGAAGAGGAATGAAAGTCAGCCGTAGTAAGACAGAGTCCATGTGTGTGAATGAGAGGGAGGAGGTGGAACAGTGAGGCTACAAGGAGCAGAGGTCACAAAAGAGCAGGACTTCAAGGACTTGGGGTCCACTGTCCAGGAACATGGGGAGTGTGGTGAAGAGGTGAAGAAGAAAGACCAGGCAGGATGGAGTGATGGAGAAAAGTTTCAGGAGGGATTTGTGACAGAAGGGTGTCAGCAAAGGTCAAAGGAAAAGTTTACAAGAAAGTGGTGAGACCAGCTGTGTTGTATGGTCTGGAGACAGAGACATGGACAAAAAGACAGGAGACAGAACTGGAAGTAGAAATGAAGATGTTGAGGTTCTTCTTAGGAGAGACAAGGATGGAGAAGATCAGGAATGAGATCATCAGATGTACAGCACAGGTTGAACAACTGGGAGATAAAGTTAGAGAGGACACACTGAGATGGTTTAGACATGTCCAGAGGAGGGACAGTGGTTTGGACATGTCCAGAGGAGAGACAGTGGTTTCGACATGTCCAGAGGAGGGACAGTGGTTTCGACATG